>NC_090748.1:74122064-74227064 GCF_036898095.1 Palaemon carinicauda
TTTTTAGAAATTTGGCAAATACAGAATGTTGTTATATTTTTTCCTAAATATACGATTCGAGTAGGCTTATTGTAATGATTGCAGGTTATTTCGTTTGCTAAAACAGTATACCTAATAATGTGTAAAAGGAAAAAAAAAAACTAAAATCATGTTTATGGATGAACTGGAGATCCCGAAGATATTTCTAAAAGTTATATTTCCTATTTATATATATTTTTTACATGTTTTTTTGGAGAGACATTTTCCGAATTTTGAAAAAAAAGTCTGGCACAAATAGTTTTGTTATCGGTAAGTTGGCAACGATTATTTTTTATTTTGAAGACAATTTGCCACATGTGGGAATTTATCCATAGATTTGGGAATTTATTCCTAGATTTTGGAATTTTGGGTGTCTGATGGGAATATTCTGTACAAATTTCAATGAAGAAGAAACAAAGATGAGTAAAACTTTATATTGTTGCAATAAGTTTACTTGCACTTATGAGAAGTAGGCCTATAGTGAATAATTTCTATATCAGTAAAGCCTACATGATCAGAAGGAAATATATTTGTGGAAATGGGAAATTTTGTGTTGTTTTGGGGATTTTTTCATAGAGATTTGGAGATTTTTAGACTAACCCATATGGTAACACTTCGAAATTCGAATCACTGTTTAGTAAATAAGAAGAGTTCAAGTGTGTATCTTATGTGTGTTATGCTGTGAAGTACTTTAGTCTGTGGCTGTTTAACGTTCAAGCCTGGAAGTTGTCGTCAATAACGGCTTGTCCTTTTTATATAACAAAGTCTTTAGATTTGCAAGAAAGTGGAAAAGATAGATTCATCTTGACACATTGCCACAGCTAAAAAGTAAGTGATACAAAAACCCATGGCGTGTTTTAGTTATGTTTTCCATGTTTTCTAAACACATCAGTGTTTGATGCAATGTCAATTCCTCTTTTGGCAAGAATAAATCCAGTTTGATTACTATGTGAGGTGAATTAATGTTTCCAAATTTAAAAAAAGTACTTTTTACCCTAGGGTATATTACCCTGTAATAAACTAAAATATAACTGCAGTATGTAGGCCTAACCCTAGGGCCTCGTTTATGACAACAAGTTTCTGTAGCCATTTTTCCTGTATTTATTTTAATGATAGCTTTTAACAATTATTGGAGCCTTTGTAGTTCATGGGGACATGCCGAGAAAAAGGGACAACAACTTACCCAAACTTCCCCCCCTAACCTGACCTACAAGCTGTGTTCTTACCTTCCTAATGACTTAACGGGGGGGGGGGGGGGGGGGGGGTTAATGCTCCGCTGCGAACCCCCAACCACTGTCGCTAGCCTACAAACCCCACAAACCCAACCTAATTTGTATTGTATTACAGGGTGTGATTTTGAACAGAAAATATATGTTTTCCTATTGTAAATAACGTGATTTAACCGAATTTGACCTTCATTTCAACCGCAAACAAACGGATCAACCATTTCGGATAACTTAAAGTTGTCGAATTGCTGGATGAAATGAAGGTGAAAACCGGTTAATTCACGATATTTCCTACAGGAAAACATTTTCTGTTAAAATGGTTAAATATAAACATTGTTGTCATATATGATGGGTTAAAATATTTAAATATAAACACTAGTTCAATGGCGATACTTCCCTTACGGATGTGATGCAAATGATAACATTAGCAACGTTACCAATGATACACAGTGTTACCGACGATGGAGAATGGTACACAGAGTTACCAACGGTACTATGTCATTATTAGTGATAGCAATGCTAGATATTTGCTTACGTATTTCAAATAATTTTTCCATATAAGTTTTACACAATATATAAAAAGTACAAAAAGGGCACAGAACCTAACAAACCCACCTAACCTAACCTAGTAGTATGACAGGTCACAAACCTCAGGTATTTACTGAGAACGGTAAAATTTTCCATGTTACGAATGATACACAGCGTTACCAACGATACGGTGACATTACTAGCGATAGTAATGCTAGATATTTCCATACGTGTTTTAAATAATTTTCCCATATAAGTTTTACACAATATATAAAAAGTACAAAAAGGGCACAGAACCTAACAAACCCACCTAACGTAACCTAGGAGTTCCCCGGTCACAAAACACATATAATGACTATTGAGGAATGACTTACCTTCTAACTTCTTGTAATTAATATTATCTTCCATGGGGGTAGACGGCTTTTTCCTAAAAATGTACCTTTATAATAAGTAACGGTATAACCCCAACAACGTTTCTTTTTGGTTTTAGGAATGATGGTTTCGGTATTACAATAAAATACGTGAATGTCTTTCCTGTAAGATAGGAGGGAAACGGCACTTGGGGCACTGTAAGGGTTGAGGAATTACATTGTGTGATTTCAGGAAATTATCAACATTGGTTGAAGAATAATAAAAATCCCCATGGAATTTAGCAAATGATTTTAGGTACGGAATACTGAAGCCGTTACAAGTATCTGTAACTTCCTCCATCGCAAAATACGAAAAAGTAAACCTCACTTGAATTGACGGACACCTTACTAGGACAAAGGTTACAAGGGTAAAGGATTTGGTATGAACAGACCACTTAAAGAGACAAAGGAAGGGGGTAGGGAAATATCAGTTGACAACCCCCTTGTGTAAACTTTGAATAGTATCGGTTTGTAAGAGGGTAAACATGAATGAACTGTATAGGGAAACTAGTCCAGAAATTGGAAAATTTACAGTTTCATCCATTATGGGAAATCTATTATAATAATATATTTCCCGAGTAAAGCAAGTCTTTTGTAGTATTTCTGTAAAATATTATTTGTCGCAAATGCCTAGTTCTTTACGGTATATATCGACGATCAAACTCACGCTACTCATGTCTTACTCCCAGATTTTTTCTAAGTCTGTTGTTATTGTTGACTGTGTCTTGTATTTGCTTAAATGAGCCTTGTAACCACTATAATCCGCAGACAAACTAGTCCACTATAAAGTCTTACACGTTTGGCCAATCACAGCGCCTATCCACTATGACGTCATACATGTTTGGCCAATCACAGCGCGACAATACAACAGCGCCACAATTCATCTTTCCCATGCATTTCATTTCGTTCTTAGAAATGGAGGCAGTAACAAGCACGTCATCTCATGTTGCACAAGAAGTTGAAATTCCATCTTCTTGTCCTGACTGTTTCCTAACTTGCAATGAATTTGTTGTAAGTTATTCGGGGATTATTGAAAACCTAGTGGATTTGTGCCAGAGAGACAATTTAATTTTACAAAATCAAAATTGGCCTGCATGTCAAGGAACCTTCCCAACGGCTTCACGTTTTCCTCAAAGCAGCAACACATCTTGATGAACCAACAGTTTAAGGTAAGCTTCATTAATTTATAGAGTATATTATAATGGTGATAGTATAACGATGTATGCAGCAGTACCATCCCTTTGGATTTGGTTTGATGGATGTGTTAGGTAGTGGCTGTAAGGGGGGGTGGCCTCGCAGGGGTAGGCCTAGGTAGGGGTACAGGGCCCTAGGTTAGGTGGTTGTATTAGGTTCGGTAGTGTCCCAAAATTCACTGTGGCCTTAAGGGGGGGTCGCAGGGGGGGCGGAGCCCCCCCCGGTAGGCCTAGGTAGGGGTACAGGGCCCCTAGGTAGGGGTACAGAGCCCCTAGGCTAGGTTAGGTGGGTTTATTAGGTTCAGTAGTGCCCCGAAAATCACTGTGGCCTTAAGGGGGGGTCGCAGGGGGGGCGGAGCCCCCCCCTGGTAGGGCTAGATAGGGGTATAGGGGGAGGGGTGGTGGAAGGATAAGTATTCATTTATTGCAAATATCATTTGACCCCCCCCCCCCACCCAAAACCCCGATTCCCACCTGGTGTCCCCCATAATTGTTGGGATGAAGTAGGGTCTTTCTGCATTCTAGAACAACTTAGTAAATCTCCAAATCGGATGGTTTGCGGTCAAAATAAACGTTAAATTCGTTGGAACTACACTATTTCTGATGCAAAAAATATATTTTTATTCCAGTTTCCCCATAATGGATGAAACTGTAAATTTACCAAGTATTCATGTATGATAAATAATATTGAATGGGAATATAAAATGAGATGATTTTAAAAGGAATAGGATAATAAAACGAGTAATAGGTAGGGGAAAAGCTTCCGCGCAGGGGGGAGGGGTTTCTGCGCAGGACGAAACAGGGTTGCCAGGTTTTCCAAGTGAGAAAAGGCTGATGCCTGATCAACTGCAGCTTTAAAAGGCCAACCTAATAGTAGAAAAAGACCAAAAATATAGCATTTAAGGCTAACCAATTTCAAAAAGGCCAAATTTGGGTACCTAGGACAAGAAAAAAAGCCATATTTTGAGTTTTTTTGGCCCTAAAAAGGCCAACCTGGCAACCCTGGGACGAAACTGGTATGCACGAACGAACGAACGTACGGGTGCTAATGATAGCATGGAAAGCTAACATTTGATCTACATCAGACGTTGGCAGCACTGGTTACTGTATTTTTTCATGAGACAATCTTTGCAACGGCGCCTCCAAAGTTTATTCAGATATACTGTATTGTATTTAACTCCGATTATTATACATTCAAGAAGTTAATGTATAGAGAAGAAAAGGCTTGTTTTACGATTATATATTGTTTCCCCAGTATGTTTACCCACCCAAAACCCCGAGTTCCCACTGGGGGTCCCCCATTATCGTAGGATATAGATGTATATATATTTCTGAAACTATTCATTTGCGACGGGAACGAGTGTCATTTTCGAAGAGAGCGTAATTTTTTCTATTAGTAAAAGTAGTTTTTTTCCTAGGTTCCATTGTCCTGTAATACACTACAATGAAACCCCTAACCGAACCTAGTAGTTTCCAGGTCACAACCCCTGGGCGGGGGTAAGCCCCCAGACCCCCTTCTTGGGCTGAACTTAGAAAATATAAAATAACTTCATATTATGGTATATCGGATCATAGTAAAGCACATCTTCCCCATAAGGAACAAAGAATGGACTTGTAATAAGAAAGATATCGCCCTGTCCCGATAAACTACATTCACCCCCAATTATTATACAAGAACACGGGAAAGATTTACTAATGAAGAAATGGGGTTTTATATAGGAAAACTCCAATTTTCTTCTAAAGTGATCTTTATTTCCATCGCCAATAAATTGCTAATAAACGGATTTTGAAGCAAAGTGAAAAATCAATTTTTGGGTGAGATGGCCATGTCGTCCTGATGGAAGCTTCCTATAGACTGCTTTCTAAGGAATATTTGGCTACAGTGATATTCCTAGAGAATTGACCACAGGTCTCCAGAATTCTAACTCCTGGCGCGAGTATCCTTAAAATTTCTCTTAAGGATATCGCATAATATCAGGGGACGACACATGGCAATCTTCACCCCGAATAGCGTTTTCGCTCTGAGGGGGAAGAGTGGCGAAATTGAAGGGGAGCTGTTATCAAGGTTACCCTTCCTCCCCTACTATTACAGGGCTCCAAGATGGCACTCATTCCTTGTAGCATTGAGCATGGTGCTACAGATATAGTAGTTTCGGGAGGGATTATTACCTAAGCCTTTTCTTAGAAAAGGAGGGTGGGTCCATTAGGATGACGTGGCCATCTCACCCAAAGATAGATTTTTAACACATAAGACTTACCCGGTAGTTATATATATATATATATAGCTTACGTCCCTGTCGTCACGGCAGAAAATTCAAAACTCGTGCCAATCGCCGATTGGATAGCCAGGTGTACCACCTCTGCGCCCTAGCGAGGTACCTAGGAACCATTCCAGGAACCCTCATTTATTCCCTGTCACTCGCTATAACCTGTATATTACAGTTATCTTGGTGATGTACATTTTATTTTTAGCCTTTGCTGGTTGGATTTTATTTTTACTGAGTGTTAGTGCTTTAACTACGTTTGTATCTTAACAGAGGTAGGAATGGGAGTTGTTTCCCCCAACTGTAAAACTCACGAACCTACTCTTTAAACATGATGGCGGAGATCGTTCCACCATCTCTATGACGTCACAATCGTGAGACGTAAGCAACATAGTACTACGTAATATGTTGCATAATTCTTTTCTTTGCTTTTTCTTGTAAAGAATGAAAAGGAAATCTAACTTACAATAAGTACGGTATTTAACTTTTAATATAAAAAGATTTTATTAATTTTTAAGAAATATTTGTGTTTTTAGTATTCGTTCTTTAAATCATCGATACTATTTTCAAAGATTAAATAGAACTAGCGTATTGTTAATTTTCGCTGCGTAGTTCTCATGAAAATACGATGCTGTCCCAACAATTCTTGATATCGTTGTTTATTTTCTTTCGATGTTGGGATTCTAGTATTATTCGTATATTCACATATGTGTTCCAATTGTAAAGTGTAGCAATCCACTATTTTTGGAAACTCTTAAGATTTTATGGTTGTTTACATATATATTTATATATATATACGTTATTACGATATCTGTTAATTTTAATAACAACAAATCACTATTTTTGGGAACCTTTAACCCTTTTACCCCCGGGGTATTTGGAAATTTCCAACCCTTAACCGCCAAGGGGTTATTTTTTTCCCAGCAAATTTTGCAGTATATATTTTTTAAATTGCTCTAACAGCCTTAATTTTTGTCATAGAGAGGTCAGGTTGGTCTCATTCTCTTGGAAAATGCCTGAATTTTCTCAAAAAATTATCAAAAAATATGAAAAACAAATTTTCATAGCAATTTTTTGCAAGGACGTACCGGTACGTCCATGGGGGTAAAGGGATGGCTTTTGTGAAACGTACCAGTACGTCCTTTGGGGGTAAAAGGGTTAAGATTTAAGGGTTGGTTACATATATATATATATATATATATATATATATATATATATATATATATATATATATATATATATATATATACAGTATGTTATTCCTATATCTGTTCATTTGAATCATATAACATGTAACTTTCCCGGTAGTTATATATAACTACCGGGTGAGTATGTATAACATTTATCTTTACCGGTAGTTATATGTAACTACCGGGTAAGTGTGTTCAAACATTTATTTACAATGAAAATATCAGGGTAATATTTTATAAAAAATCCTTTTTTTACATTTTTATATACCAAGAACTAGAAACGATTTTGCATTCTCATTCAAGCCCTTGGCAGTAGAGAAAGATCTATCACAACGGGCAGGACTAATTATGGTCTTTTGTGTAAGAGTTAAAGTGCAAGTTTCAGTACTAAATTAGTGCAGTGAATTTATTCAGCACATTGGACATTTTTTCCTAGCCTTAGACCTCTTCCAAGCTCCCCAACCCCTGGGAGAAGGAATGTCGATCGGCCAAGGAAACGAGAGGCGTTAGCTCACGAGCAGACGTCCTCTCGAGCGTTCCTGTTGACGTTCCCAAGAATGCTCGCCCTTGCCATGGGAAAGCAAAGAGCGTTGGACGTTAAGCTACTAACACTGCTGTTAGAGTCTTGCATTGCATCACATTTGCTAATAATAGCAATACTATAGACACGGTTTTTGTTCCAGAGCGCCAGTCGGCCATGAGAAGCCTCTGATGAACTGAACGCGCCGAGTGACGTAATGAAGATCATTTTACGCTCGGCGCTAAGTTTTTCAGGACGCTCGGCGCCACGTCTTTCAAGACGCTCGGCGCCACGTCTTTCAGGACGATCGGCGCCACGTCTTTCAAGACGATCGGCGCCACGTCTTTTAGGACGAGTGGCGCCTCGTCTTTCAGGACGCTCGGCGCCTCGTCTTTCAGGACGCTCGGCGCCTCGTCTTTCAGGACGCTCGGCGCCTCGTCTTTCAGAACGCTTGGTGCCACGTCTTTCAGAACGTTCGGCGCCACGTCTTTCAGGACGATCGGCGCCACGTCTTTCAGGACGATCGGCGCCACGTCTTTCAGGACGATCGGCGCCACGTCTTTCAGGACGATCGGCGCCTCGTCTTTCAGGACGCTCGGCGCCTCGTCTTTCAGAACGTTCTGCGCCGCGTCTTACAAGATCTTTGTCAGTAGAAGACATTGGTAATCACTTTTCTCCTGTTGAATTTGAGATTCTCAGAAGGAGAAGATCCTTATTCCTTTCGTCATTCGGTTGATTTAGAAACTCATGAAAGTTTTTATGATTAGTTTCCAAATTATTTTATGCCTGTTGCTCCACGTTCGCCACCCTCTGAATATACACGTGGTCATCAATGGAGCTTTAAGGATGGTGGGAGACTGTTTAGAGTCTCAGAAGCACCAAGGAAAGACAGCTTTCTTTTTTCCTCTGATTAACCTGGCCTCTAGATCTTGTATCTGAGGTACGAGATTATTTATTTTATTATCTCTAGCCAAGCTACAACCCTAGTTGGAAAAGTAAGATGCTTTAAGCCCAAGGGCTCCAATAGAGAAAAAATAGCCCAGTGAGGAAAGGAAATAAGGAGATAAATGAATGGTGAGAATAATTTAACAATAAATCATTTTTAAAACAGTAACAACGTCATAACAACGTCTAAAACAGATATGTCATCTAGGGTGGAGGTCTAGCCACATTAAGGTCGAGGACCTTGTGGCAGCCCCACAGAGACTTACAGCCCCCTGGGTGGATTGCTGAGTCTCTCAAGGAATGCAGGTAAATGAGACATATAAACCTATGAAGCCAGCTTACTTATCAGGTATTCCAGGATAGCAAGGGTGGAGGTCTAACCACGTTAAGGTCGAGGACCTTGTGGCAGCCCCACAGGGATTTTTACAGCCCCCTGGGTGGATCGCTGAATCTCTTAAGGGTTCTCTCCAGGTTGAGGGAGTGAATTTTCCCAATTGTTTATTTCTTTGCTAAAAGTCTTCCTTTTACCTATCAGAAGGCCGTGATATGTGTAGAATTCATCTCCAGCCTCTATAATGCCCCCCCCTGGTCATCAACGCCCCCCTTATGTTAATAGAAAAAATACGAAATATCATTAGTAATTTTCTAATTTTTATAGGTTACCCCTTTAAAACTGTTCAAATACGTTTTCTGATATCAGTGATATCAAAGAAAATGGGCTCAGGGGAGACTATGATTTTATATCCAATATTTTCGTCATCAGACAAAAATCGTAATTTCTCGTTTTTTCTTTTTCGGGAGAGGGGTGTATTTCTTTGCTTGTCCTGCTCTTATGCCTTAAGTAATATAATATTTAGATGTTTTAGGCCATTAAGTGACATAATACCTAGAAAAACACAGAAGGTTTTTTCCCTAAATCGAAATTTTAATTTTTGGTGAATATTTATTTCTAGGTATCCCTCCATCACCATCACTACCTAACCTAACCTAACCTCCTCGTTTTTTTCTTTCTGTGTGCTTATTTACTGTTCGATTTTGATAAAACTTGGTCTGCTTGTTCCATATGGATAAACAAACATAATTACAGAGCGAATTTCAATTCAAGACATTAGTTTCTCACTGGTCACCAAACAACTTTAAGTCGCTAGCTCCAATTTTCACATTTTTATTCATAAAATCCTTTATTTTCCCTGTAGGATGATAAAACTTACAGAGGATATGCCTTATTATAGTGCTAATAATGCCTCAAAATTTCATTAGCCTGTCTTGATTAGTGTATTTTTGGCAAATATTTTTACAATTAGCACCTTCTCAACCCGGAGCCTACCCGGAATCCAGACAATGGGGCAGGATAACTTTGAGGTCCGTGCTATTCCTTAAGGATGGATGCGAAATCTTTTTCCTAGTGAAACCTCCTTTGTTACTTTGATAAGACCTCTCTGCAAAACAGACTTTGCAACATCAAATGTCTCTCTTTTGGGAGAGGGAGGCTTTTTTTCGGTCCTGGATGTAACTGCTCTCAATGCCTTCGTTCAGAAGTCAAAGTTCTCCATGGAAACATCGAAATCATGAACTATTTAAAGTCTCATGTCAGCCTGGTCACAAGCCAAAGCAGTCTGACTGCTTTCGCCTTCAGGCAGTAGAGCCAGACTGCATAACTTCTGGCAATCTTGGGAGAAGAGGGGAGCAGACCTTTGGTCAGTACATCTTCTGAAGGAGGATTACAATTTCCTTTCATAGGAAAACCTCCTTTAGTTTTAGCTCCAGTAGATCTCTCTCACAGATCTAGAGAGGAGTTTAAGAGGCAGGCTTTGCAATTAAACTTTGTAGCAGAATACTGTACTCAAGAGACATCAGAGCCTCCCTGTATCTGGACGATTGATTTATCAGAGCTCTTTCTTACGATCTTCATGAAGGATTTTCAGATAACTTTGAACCTTTCAGAAGTATTGCGTATTCCTGTCAACTAGACGAGTCTCTTCTGTCTCCAGGACGCTTAGCGCCACGTCTTACAGGACGCTCGGCGCCACACCTTCCAGGACATTCAGCGCAACGTCTTATAGGACGCTCAGCGCCTCGTCTTTCAGGACACTCGGCACCACGTCTTTCAGGACGCTCGGCGCCACGTCTTTCAGGACGCTTGGCGCCACGTTTTACAGGACGCTCGGCGCCTCGTCTTTCAGGACGCTCAGCACCACGTCTTACAGGACGCTCGGCGCCACGTCTTACAGGAAGCTCGGCGCCACATCTTACAGGACGCTCGGCGCCCCGTCTTTCAGGACGCTCGACGTCGGAGATCTAGAAGGAGGCATGACATTGAACATGAGAACCTCGGACTTCGTGGTGACACTAGTCGAATCGAATGTCGAGATCAAGGACGCCTTAGTTCCGATCTCTTTGATCACGAAAGTATTTTATGGAGCGTCTAGCCTTAGTACAACGCGGCGACATAGGCGGTGATCTGGGTTTCCTTGACGCCAGGAGTCAGGACCTTAAATACATGTATCCTGATAAACACAAAATCACTACTTCCGTTAGATCTTCTGACACCATCACAAAAAATACTTTATTTAAGGATGGTGATTCAGAGTCAAGTTTTTTCGGGCTTTTACGTCTCCTCTTAGAACGGAGCTAGCCTTCTTGAAACTGTAATCTTTCTAAGATACAGAAGTGTTCTGCGAGGAAGAGGATGAGTGTGTTGGGAAACCTCTCCTCTTGGGGAGGGGGTTTTATCCCTGGGAAGACTGATTCTTTCTTTGTGACCATTGATATGTCACTGTTCATCCTAGTTGTCCTGGACCAGGGTTCGATTCCCGGCCAGTCAGAAGCTAGAAGCTATGATCCTTATGCGAGTTATCTTTTTTCTCTCCATTTCAACCTCAATCATTTTGGGACAAGGAGAAGGTCTTTAGTTGATATGCATCTCTTTTAGGATGCTATAAGAAGTTGCCGTCAGTGGTGGTTCAATACAGTCAAACTTCCGGAAGGTCACCCCTTTTGAACAGAGGATCTTAGACCTTGTGTTGTGTCTCCTCACCTTGGATTCGGGTGGGAGCAACACTAGACAGTTAGAAGCTTCGGGACTTTGGACAGAGGATCAGAAGAGCTTCCTTATCACTCAAAGGAACTGTTGACAGTCCAGTTGGCTCTCAAAAAGCTTTGAAGGGTCAGTTCGGAACAAAGTGGTGCAGGTGTATGCCGATCATACTACAGAATTGGCTTTCATTGCCAAGCAAGACGGAACCCACTCGAGGTTCCTTTACGGGACTGAGAGGAGTCTTCTCATCTGGGCCAAGGAGAAGAATATATTCCTTCTAACAAGGTTCTTTAAAAAAAGAGAAGAACTTATGGAAGAACAATCTCAGCTGGAGAATGGACACTCCATCGAGAAATCTGCAAGAATCTGTGGCGACTTTGGTGTCGTTCTTGTATAGTCCTATTCGTGACTTAACAGACAAAGAGACTAGAAACTTACTGCTCTCCAGTTCCAGATCTCGAAGCAGTCCACATAGACGCTTTCCTATTAGTCTGGTCCAATCTGGATGTGTACGTTTTCCTCGTTCTATTTCCTTACAAGGTGACATAAAGTTTGTGTCACACGAAGGGACCAGGTGACTTTAGTGGCCTTCTTTTGGCCCTCAAGAGGATGGTTCACAAAGATACTGGAATGGATGGTGGACTCTCCTAGAAGTCTTCCATTAAGAGTAGTTTTACTCAAACAACCTCTCTTGGAAAGTTACCTTTCTAGTCTCCAAGCTTTTCTTTTAGCTACCTTCAGCCTTTTGAAACCTCACAGGAACTAGAGGTTTTCGAAAGAGGCAGATTAGTCTTTTACAAGAGCAATAAGAACTTCTACCATCAGGATTTATCAATCCAAGTGGGAGGCTTTAGAGAATGGTGCAGCGTCAACTCTGTTTTTCTCTTCCAGTATCTCTACAACTCAGATTGCTGACTTCCTGTTTTACCTTCGAAGGAAGCTCATTTGTTCGTCCTCTTCCATCAAGGGATACAGGTGTGTGTTAGCGACTGTTGTCAGACACAGTATCTTGGACCTTTCGATTGATAAAGTCCTACAGGAACTTCTCAACTTGTTTGAAACATTAAACAACCAGGATTCACCAGCTTGGATCCTGGACTTATGAGTGACAAGCTTGAGCACTTGCTTTCATCTTCATTTTAAGGACCTCTCGATGAAAACTTTTTCTTTTGTTAGTCTTGTGACATCTAAAAGAATGAGTTAATTCATACGTTTAGTAAAACGTTGGCTTTCGAGATAACGAAGCTATCTGCTCATTGCAGTTGGGCTTTCTCGCCAGGAATGACCGCCTTTCTCAACCTTGACCTAAGGCTTTTGAGTTTCCGAATTTTTCGGATATGGTTGGCGAGGAGTTGGAGAGAGTCCTGTGTCCAGTAAGAACCCTGAAGTTCTACCCAGGCAGTATGAAAGAGTTGCGAGGCAACTCGAAAGCTCTTTGGTGCTCGATTAAGAAGCCCTCGTTATCAGATGTCAAGAATGTCCTTTCATTCTTCATCAGACTCTTATAAGAGAGGCTCATATACATTACAGTGTGACTGGCCTCAAGTTTTTAAGGTCAAGATGCATGAGGTTAGTACTATAACAACTTGAATGACCTTCAAGCAGAATAGATTGTGGTGGAGTATTATGGACACAACCTTTTGGGGGAGTAAATCTGTGTTCACTTCACACACTATTTTAATCGTGTCCAGACTCTTTATGAGCACTGCTACACTCTGGGACAATTCATGATAGCGAGTGCAGTTTTGGGTGAAGGATCCACCACTACGTCCCCGTAATCCCAATAATCTTTTCTTCTCTTGGAACTTTTACAGTATTTGTTTTTATGGTTGTTTGTGGAGACTGTGTCAGTCTTCCAAAATCATTGATTGTTCCGTAACTGAATACAAACCAACACTATTTACATGGGGTAATTACTTTGGCGACAGCCGATGACGAGCCATAAAGTTTTAACGAGGGTTTCCTACCCCACCGCTAGTTAGCGGGGGGTAGGGAGGGGTAGCTAGCTACCCCTCCCCCCTCACACACACCGGTGAAGATCCACTTTACTTTTGGCTCGGGTAGAGAACAGACCTGTCTGTGCTCTCCCTCGCTTTGACCGCCATATTAATCTGTTTTTGCTTTCTCTATTTTGCAGTGTGTGTGAAGTTGGCCTCTACTGACAATGCGTACTTGTCCTGGAATTCCCGGCCGCCCTTGCGGGACCTTTATGTCTGCCGTGGAAACAGACCCTCACTCCTTATGCCCCCAGTGTAGGGGCCAACGGTTTGATAGTGCAAATATGTGTATTGAGTGTAGGGAGTGGTCTACCTCCCAGTGGGAGAGGTTTGCCCGGCAACGTAAGAAGAAGGCTAAAAGGGATCTTTCTCCTTCCGAGATTTCTCGGAAGAGAGAAAATCCTAAGTCTTCCCCTTCTGCCGCCCATTCCTCCTCCGAAGCTCCCGCTCGGGCAGCCTCTTCCGAGAGGCCGGCGAGAGGTAGCGTAGACTGTAATGTTGATGTCATTAACCGATCACGTGATGAGGGAGAGGTCGTTGCCTACCATAGCGAGGCGGCTGCCTACCATAGCGAGGCGGCTGCCCCTCCCCCCTCGGAGGAGGTATTTGTGTCTAACAGTGACCTTTTTCAGCTTTGGGCTTCCTTGGGGCTACAGGGTTCGCCCTCCAAGGAAGTCTTGTTTGGTATGATCAAACGGGGTGCGGCCACCGAACAATCGTCAACCTCAGCGGACATAGATCCTCTGTGGTTGACATTGTTGTGTCGGAAACATCCCGTGGGTCTGACCAAACTCCTGTTCCTGTGGCTGTGGTAGCTGAAGCCTGTGCTCCCTCTGAACATACTTCGGGGGAGGA
The DNA here is from genome assembly GCF_036898095.1 of Palaemon carinicauda. NCBI lineage: Eukaryota > Metazoa > Arthropoda > Malacostraca > Decapoda > Palaemonidae > Palaemon > Palaemon carinicauda. The sequence continues at coordinate 74,136,248 of NC_090748.1, forward strand.
GCTTAGTCCCACGGTTTCCCCTTCCGCTGAGACTCCCTCTCGGGGGAGTTCTCTGGTAGAGACGCCTCTTTGGAGGCCTGTTGATGGTCAGCCTGCTGATCCCACGGCCCCTCGTGGGCATATAAGGCGGAAGGCTCGCCCTCCCCTTCGCCGTAGAGGCCTTCTTTCCCCCTTTAAAGGTGTTAAGAGGCGCCTCTTCGGCTCGTCGTCACCACAGTCCTCTGCGGAGGAGACGACTCGCCGTTCTCCTGAGCTTCCTGCTACCACCCTTGACCTCTCCATGGATCGTTCGCGATCTCCGTCGGAGGATGGTCGTCCTTCGGGACAATGTGAGCTGTCACCTCAACCATCCACATCTAAAGCTGCTGACGCACTTTACGCGCCGGAGACTGCCACTGTGCAACCTCCTGACCCTTCGGGGTCTCAGGGACTTGAGCGCGCAACTGCGCAGCTCGCCCCTAAGCGTAAGGCTCCGCCTGTGCACCCTGCTGCTGCTGTTCCTGCCATTCCTGACAAAGCGCCTCGGCGCTCACCTGTAGGCGTTCGCGCCACTGCTCCTATTACGCGCCAGGGTTCCCCTGCGCGCCCGCGTCGCCCACCTGCAGTTACTGATGTAGTGTGTAAGCGCCCAACTGCGCAAACGCGCCCTGTTACTGTTGTAGAGCCACCGCACTCTCCTGCACACTTGCAGCCAGTTACTGATAAGGCGCCTATGCGTCAACCGATGCCCCAGTGGCCTTCAGTGCTCACGCGCCCTCCGGCATCTCGCCGACCCCCGGTTCCTGTTTCACCGCGCGCGATCCAGGAGGTTCCTGAGTCGGCGCACAGGCGCCCACAGGTTCCTTCGGACTCGTCGCGCCCTGCGGGGGAGAGACGCGACACGCATCCACGCGCGATCCCAGCTCCAGCGCTCACGCGCACCCCAACGCGCCCACGCGCCGCTTCGAGGCCATCGCGCCCACCTAAGGAGGTTCGCAATACAAGGGAGTCTCGTGATACGAGAGAGGTTCGCGATGCGCGCCCACGCGCAGTTCCTGTTGTAGCTCCGCGACTACGCGTAGCGACGACTCAACTCGTCGCCCCAGAGGTTGCCAAGTCAGCGCATGGGCGCTCCCGGCTGCCTCTGGAACCGCGTGAATCTGTTACTGATACGATCGCGCCCGACGCGCCCCTGTCGCTCCCTGTTCCTGCTTCACGCCCCATGCCTGTCTTTAAGACAACAGGGGTGGCGCGCCCTCACGCGGCTCGCACCTCGCGACCTCCGAAGCAGCTGACTCCGACGCGACCTGTTCCTGATACGCGCCATGCGCGCCCACGATCGCCACCATACCTAGCGTTTACACAGGCGAGTAAACCGGTCCAGTCAGACCGCCATCAAAGCTCTCGTTCCCAGGTCGCTCGCGACCCTGCTCCTGCGCTATTGCTTCCTCGGCCAGTCCTTCTGGATACGCGCTCGGGCGTTCCTGTCGTCGCTCGCCCTCCGGGGCTTTACCAAATCACTGCGCGCCCGCTCGTTCGGCCTCCTCCAGCTCGCCGCACGCCCACGCCATCGCCCACTCGCGCGCGCGGGCATGTTCCTGCTCAGGCTTCTGCGCGCCCTCACGGGCACGCTCCTGCTCTGTCTCCAGCGCGTCATCGCTCCCGTCCATCCTCCTGCGTGCCCCCGCGCCCGACCACGCTCAAGCGGATGCGCGTGCGTGCGATTTTCCAGCTTCGCGCCCGCCCCCGCTCACGCGGGTGCACGTGGGTCCGCGCGCTGCGATTTTCCAGCTTCGCGCCCTTCTCTCTCGCGCGACTCTGATCTGGGCCCGGTTTACGAGCCCCAGCGCGATTGCCGGCAGGCGGTTTCCTCTTTGTTCTCCTCCTCGCAAGCGCAGACCAGCGCCCTCGCCAGAGGGGGAACGCTCCTCGGACAGGTCTAGGGATTCTTCTCTTACAGCCCGACAGGCGAACCCTTCTGTATCGACTCCTCCTAGGGATCCGTCGATCCCTTTCCCTTCAGAGGGAGTATCTGACAGCGCTGCTGTCAGTCAGCAGTCCTGGTTCGACACCCTTCTCAGAGCTCTCGTGTGGGCTATTAAGCCAACACTCTCTGATTCGGGTCGCGAACCAGCGGCAGCTTCCTCCCCCCTGAAAAGGAAAAGAGGCGTCTCTTCCGTGGAGCCTCCTCGGAGGCCTGTGCTATCCCCGCGTAGATCCTTGCGCAAGGATCCTACTCCCCTTCAGACCTTCTCGCCCTGCCCTGCGGAGGAGGATTATCCCTCTTCAGGGGAGTTGGTTGAGCAGGAATACTCCTCCATCGCACCCCTCTTAACGAGAGAATGCCTTGATGAAGTCATTGGGCTTCAGCACGGCATATCATTCCCGTGCTGAAGGCTTGTGACGGGCAAGAGGGCTCTCGAACTGGGGAATTTCTTTTCCTCAGTTTGACTCTAAATTTCTCTCATTCTTTTTCTATTACCTCTTATTGCTTATTCCTCCTTCATAATTATCAGCTGTCTCCAACCTTGCTGTCAAAGCTCTCTTACCCATTTCACTGTCCAGGTTTTTTAGAGGGGACATTGTATCCATGATCGGTTTTTATTTCAAAATCAATTGTGGAAGCTGTGGTGGTCTTGCCAACTGCCCGAAAATGTTTGGACACCTAGGAGTGTCAGTATTCCCATACTGGCACGCGGAACTATCTCGTTGGAAATTTGGCCTTCGGATTCCAGGGGATGGCGATTTTATAGAGATAGGACTCTCGGCATTCTGTCCGGTTTGCCTGCCACTATGATTAGAGTGGGGATGATTGTATTCTTGAAATGCTCTCAGTCCCATCAAGCGGGTTTGGCATACACTTGAGCCACTCTAATCATAGTGGTACCATCCCTTTGTGGTAGGGTAGGGAGTGGAAATTTGGTAAGCAGCTTTCACAGGTGTCATTGGTGTAGAAATTAATTCCAGGAGAGGCTAACGGTGTCTTCTTTGGAATTTCAGACAGTCTTAATTTTTTCTCTCCCTTAAACTTTATTTTTTTCCATTGTTTTTTTTTTTTTTCATTGTTATTATGACCCCTTCCCTCCCCCTGAAAAAATAATTAATGAGTAAACTTAATATTCCCCGTACCCCTGGATCAAATGGCGAACCCCAGACACCGTTGACGACTTCTGCTTGTTTAAATAGGGAAAGCTCTGTTGACAACCTCGGCAATAAAAAGGATTCCTCCAACAATACTTCTCTGACCAGTGTTGTTAAAGACAATTTATCGGCACTGGTGGAAAATGATGCTTGTAATAACAGTAATACTTTACTCTCTGGTTCTGGCTCATTACCAGATCCAACAAAAAATCTGAAAATTCTCCACTTAAAAAACATACCAATTGGTTGTAGCTATGACATAATTCATGAAGCCTTCTGTAGATTTGGGGTAATCAAAGAAATTTTAATGGAGCTTAATGGTAGTAAAGGCTTTTGGGAAGCTTGGGTATCATTTTCAAGTTTTGAGATTGCTTTAGAAGCAAATAAAAATTTAGAGAGTATAAAAATTGACAATTGTTTGATTTCTGGGGCTCTATGTGATAAAGCACTAAGACACCTAGAGGTATATAAACCAGAAGAATGGATGGAAAAAGAAATAGAGCATAGACTTCCAGAAGTAAGAACCCCCAAGCCCCCAACATGGATAATTGCATCTGGGAAGATAGATAATTATAACTATTATAAGATTAGTAAATTTATACAAAAAAAAGTTGGTTTAATTAAAAGTAAGGATATTAGTAGATACGGTAAGCAATCTGTTTTGATTAATGCAAAATCATATACTCAAGCTCACATGCTTTGTGGCATGAAGATTGCAGAAATTGATCCTATTAAGGATATTAAACCACATATGAGCTTCAGCTATGGTAAAAGGAGTAGTTTTTGATAAAGATCTATATGAATTTTCAGAACCAGAAATTCTGGACATGTGCCCTGCTAATGTTTGGAAAGTAAGTAAGATCCCTCAGACAAGCATGGTAGTTTTAACATTTGAAACCCCTGTTATACCAGATCATATAATTATTGAGAATGAAAGAGTACGTGTTCGAGAATATAAACCTAGGCCTTTACAATGCTTTAATTGTTTCAAGTACGGTCACCCTTCCCGGTACTGCAATAATACGAAGATCTGTATTAACTGTTCTTTGTTAGAACATGGCCAATGCAACAGAGATACAACCTGTGCAAACTGTAAAGATCATCATAAATCAAATGATAAAAGATGTAGAGAATACAAGAAAGAAGAAGCTGCAATCTTGAAAGCAAATGCTGAACATATAAGTGTAGGTTATGCAAAGCATTTACTCAATCGGCAACTTAATTTTGCTCGCGCGGTTAAGATGCCAACAAAAGATTATAATCCACTACCCCTTACTACCACAGGGGGACCAGTGGCAGCACCTGGCCCGTCAGGTGCATCTCCCTTAGTGGTAGTAGCCCAGCCATCTGGGTCAAGTGCTCAGCCTATAAAAGCCAGAGCACAAACCTCCAAAGAGGTCAATATGGTTTCCAACACACCAAAAGTATTGTCACCGATAGGAGCATCTCCCCTAGAGGTAGTAGCCCAGCCTTCTGGGTTAAGTGCTCGAACTGTTGAAATTCTAGCACAATCCTCCAAGGAAGCCAATGTGGCTTCCACCACCTTAAATATATTGTCTCAGGCAGAATCTCTACCTGATTTGATGGAGATTGGAAAACAAGATCTTCCAAAGAGGAAAAGGTCCCCATCATCCTCACCTTCATCTAAGTCAGGTAAGTGCCCTACTGCTCATGATCCTAAGGTTGACTCTTATAAAGATCCTAGAAAGAAAGAAAAGAAGAGTGGTGGCCTAGTAAAGCCTTCCATCTCCAGGCCTTACATGGCTTCATCTGAAAAGTCCCAAAAGACAAATGAGACAAAGAAAAATAATAACAAAAGATAATGTCTATCATCCAGTGGAATTGCAGAGGACTAAGTACTAGCATTGAGCAAATAAAAACTTTAACCAGGGACTCAGACACGAAGGAATTTGCCTACAGGAAACCAAGATCAGTGACAAACCATTTAATCCTGGACTCAATTATCATTTTTGTAGATCCCCTTATCATTTTTGTAGATCCCCTCCGTTGCAAGCTGCAAGAGCTCAAGGTGGTACAGGTTTTATTATTCACAAATCTGTAAAATTTGAAACAATCCCACTCAATACACCACTACAGGCATGTGCAGTTAGAACTCATATCGGGAAAAAAATTACTTTATGCTCGCTATATATTGAACCATCCTTAGAACTTTTCCTCTTAGATCATGCTGGTAATCCAAGAAGGCTTAGACTTTCTGACCTCCAAGACTTGATCAATCAGCTTCCTGCCCCTTTTATTTTAATGGGTGATTTTAATGCAAAGCATACTTTATGGGGTGGAAATGTGTGCGATAGATGGGGTAATCTTGTTGAAGAATTAATCAACAACAATGATGTAATATTAATGAATGATGGTTCTCCAACTAGGTATGATGTATTCCACAACTCTACATCAGCCATTGATTTGTCAATCTGTTCCTCATCCATTCGATTGGACTACCTTTGGTCAGTAAATGAACACCTACATGGCAGTGACCATTGGCCAATAATGTTAAATTATGTCCATAATCTTCCTTCTCAGTGTCCACCAAAATGGAAGATAGATGAGGCAGACTGGGCAGCTTATGAAAACTGTTCACACACTGATAAAGAATATGATGAATTTACATCTCCAGTGCATGCCTATCAACATCTTGAAAATATTATTGATGATAATGCTAGCAAGTTTATACCTAAAACATGCGGTTTACCTCATCGCTCAGTAGTTCCTTGGTGGAGTAAAGAATGTGCCAACGCAAGAAAAGTGACCCGAACTTGCTTCAGAAGATACTTGAGGACAAACTATTTAGCAGATAGAATAGCATATCTCAGAGCCTGTGCCAAACAAAAAAGAATTTTTAAAAAGGCAAAGAGAGCATCTTGGAAGAAATATATATCTAATATTAATACCAAAACTCCTTCAAAGGAAATACTGTATGGGACAAGACTAGAAAACTTCAAGGTAAATTCGTCCCTAAGCCTCTACCAATATTAAGGGAAAATAATAGATATATATCTGACCCCAAAGATGTAGCAGAGGTTCTTGCTAAGCACTTTGCTCATGTGTCAAGTGCTGACAACTATTCCCCAGCATTTCAACAAATTAGAGCATCAACATCTGTTATTCCTCCTGCTTCTTCAAATACTGAAGCTTTTAACCTGCCTTTTAGTATGGAGGAGATGCAAAATGCTATCTCCAGCTCCTCTAACTGCCCCAGGTGAGGATGGCATCCGGTATGAAATGATATCACATCTTCCTGTGGATACAAAGGAATTTTTATTAGAAACCTTTAATGGTCTATGGGCTTCCCATACATCTCCTGATCCCTGGCATACTTCAATTGTAATTCCAGGCCACAAGTCTGGTAAAGACCCAGAACTGCCATCTAGTTATAGGCCCATATCCTTGACCAGTTGCATATGCAAACTATTTGAGAGAATGATCAACAACAGACTTGTGTGGTATCTAGAATCAAAGAATCTTTTATCTAACAGACAGTTTGGTTTTAGGAAGAATCGAAGTACTCTAGACCCTTTGCTGATGTTATCAAGGGAAATTTCAAATGCTTTTTCTAACCAAAACCAGGTGGTGGGTGTCTTTTTTGACCTCGAAAAAGCATATGACACCACCTGGAGGGGTGGTATTTTAAAGCAATTGGCCTTGTGGGGTATAGGAGGACATATGTTCTCTTTTATTGAAGAATTTTTATCAAACCGCTCAATTAAAGTGAGAGTAGGGTCAGAACTATCTTCATCCTACATGCAAGAAGAAGGTGTCCCCCAAGGCAGCGTATTGAGTGTGACCTTGTTTGCTGTTGGTATTAATAGTTTCATTAGTCACATACCTCCTGGCATACAAGGATCACTATTTGTCGATGACTTTGCAATTTATTGTAGTGGATCATCTGCATTACAAGCATGCCAAAATCTTCAAATTGCAATAAATGCTGCTTCCGCATGGGCAAATTCTCGTGGATTCATGTTTTCTCCTCAGAAGACCAAAGCCATTCGCTTTACTCGTACTCGTAAAAGGGAAGAGATCCCCACCCTTTTCTTAAATGATTGTATTTTGCCATATGAGGATAGTGTCAAGTTTCTTGGAGTCATTTTCGACAAGAAAATGACATTTGGTCCCCATATAAATGACCTATCTATCAGGGTTAAGAAGTCACTGAACATTCTGAAAGTGATATCGCATTTTGATTGGGGTGCTGATAGAACAATTTTGCTTAGAATTTATACATCTTTGTGTCTGAGCAAGTTAGACTATGCATACCAAATATATGGGTCAGCTACAAAGACTTTACTTGGAAAACTTGATATTGTTCACAATGCTGGGCTTCGCGTCTGCACGGGTGCTTACAGAACATCTCCCATTGACAGTCTCTATGTTGATTCTGGCATACCTCCCCTTTCCATTCGCAGAGAGGAGTTGAGTTTGAGGTTTTTAGCTAGGTCCCTTGCTGTGAGAAACAATCCTAACTGTAAATATGTTAAGGCCCCTTTAGATCGGGCTCCTAACAGATCTAGAGTGCCTAAGCCTTTGGAAGTACAGCTGAAAAATGATGCTAGAGAAGTAGGCTTGTTAACAGCACAGATAGCAGAGGTAGGATATCCCAAGTCTCCTCCTTGGTGTAATCCACCTGTTAAAGTATGTTTTACGGCAGGAGGGAAAAATACCTTACCTAGTAGGGTAATGAAAAGTGAGTTTTTAAATCATGTTGCTCAACATCATGGGAAACATGTTTTTACAGATGGCTCCAAATCGGCTGCAGGAGTTGGAAGTGCAGCTGTGGTGGGGGATATTGTTATTAGAAGGAAACTCCCATCCTCTTGTTCAATTTTTACTGCTGAGCTGTACGCAATAATTCTTGCAGTCCAACATATTTTTAAAAATGGCAACCAAAATAGTTTTTATACAATTTTTACGGATTCCAATAGTGTTTTACTCTCATTAAAACAAATTATGCCAGGCCATCATCTAGTACAAGAGGTGCAGGACTGGTTAGTACTTCTGCAGTCTAGGAAGAGTATCAGTGTTCACTTCTGTTGGGTCCCTGCCCATGTTGGGGTGGATGGGAATGAACAAGTAGATAAGGCAGCAAAGGAAGCTTCAGGACTAAGTAATCCATCCCCCTTGAGTATTCCTTACAAAGATCTTAAAAGTGAGATTCATCTTTACTGTAAAAATAAGTGGCAAGCTCGATGGTCTGAACTGACCACCAATACAAAATTGAAACAAATCCACCCATTGGTGGATAAATGGTCATCTTGTAATTCTACAAGTAGAAGGGATACCATTATTTTAACTAGGCTGCGTATTGGCCATACACATGCAACGCACAATTATTTAATGAAGAGTGGGGAAGGGAGACAGGCCCCTCTTTGTAATACCTGTCAAGTGACAATGGATGTTAAACATATTTTAGTCGATTGTCCTGTTTTTAATGTTCAGAGGAGGACACATTTACTCCAGGACAAACCTTTAAGAGATATACTGGGGGAAAACTGTAATACCCTGAACTTGAGAAAATTTATACAAAGTATTGGGTTATATTACGAGCTATAATTGATTTTATTAATTTATTTTTTTCAATATTTAACTTAGCCGGTGATTATATAAGCTGCAGCTCTGCTGCTCGACAGAAAACTCTACGTAAAAAATCCGCCAGCGATCGCTATGCAGGTAGGGGGTGTACTTCAACAGCGCCATCTGTCGTGCAGGTACTCAGTACTCATTGTAAACAAAGAACTCAATTTTCTCTCTGTCGTGCTACCGGCAAGACCTACTAATTCGCTGTTGCTAACTGGATTTGTTTTCACAACTATTTGGTGAAGTACACGTTTCTAGTTTTGAGCTTTCGCTGTGCAGGCTTTCTCTTCAATAAATCCTTGCATTCTTTTTTTTTTTTGATATCGGATTATTTGTTGATGACTTTGGATAGTTTTTTAATTCCCCTTTGACCAATTCAAAATGGCTGACCCTTCTCAAGTCCCAAAATTCAGGAAGTGTAATGCTAGGGACTGTTCAAGGCGTCTTCCGAAGGCCTCTATCGATCCTCACACTGTTTGTTCCAATTGTCGGGATAAAACCTGTCAATTAGAAGATCGATGTGAGGAATGCGTTGGGCTTTCGGAATTCGATTTTATCGAATTCCAGAAATATACACGTAGGCTAGAGAGAGATAGAGTCAGGAGAAGTTCATCTCGTTCAGTTGATTTTTCCTCTCCTCATGCCCCACAACCTATTCCTTCCCCTGTAGTGGTTGCTCCTAATCCCCCTTCTGGCACTCAGGAACCTTCGATGGCTGATATGATGCGTGCCATCCAAGCTCTGGGTGAGAGAGTTGAGTCCTTGGCTAGTGACCGTAACCAGCTCATGGCGGACGTCAAGGAGCTGAAGTGTAAGAGTGCAGTGGGAAGTGATAAAGTGAGTGATAGTGTTGTGGATAGTGTTGCGCTTGAGGGTTCGTCTGTTCGTGCCTGTCGTCCTCCTAGTCCGGGACCTCTTGCAAGCTCCCAAGTCCAGGGGAGAAGCAATGTCGTACGACCAATGGGTTCGAGAGGCTTTAATCAGCGAACAGACGTTCCCTCCGTGGTTTCGGGCGTATCTACCCAAGATCGCCCCACCCACACAGAGACGAGAGAGCCCATTTATTCCTCGTCTGCGGAAGAGGTTTCTCGTAAGAAACCATGGACCAAGGTCTCACGACCTCTTAAGCGCAAGTCGGTCCCTTCCGCGCAAGTCCAACGGCCCAGTTGTAGCCACTGGGTCAGTTCGGACTCGCTGCAGTCTTCCGATGACTGCTCACCTCCTAAGAGAGGCAAAGCGGTACCGCCTCAGGCAGTTACACCGTCTGTCGCCGCACCTGCTCCTGCAGACCCTAAGTGGTCTTTGCTGCAGACCATGCAGTACCAATTAACGTCTCTGATGCAGGACTTTCGTGCGGAGAAGGTTGCTGCTGCACCAACCTCTTGCCTACAACCAACCACGGTTGTGCGTCCTGTGGACGCTGAGGCGACCTTCTTGCGCACTCCAGCTGAGAGAGTCCCGCCACCCATGCGTTCCAGTGTACCCTGCCAGCCGCATGTTGACGTTCAGCGACGCACGGAACCTTCCGTTGACGTTCGCCAGGTACAACAACCGTCAGAGTTGTTTTGTTTTGACGCGGTGCGTCAACCTCCGCAACCCAGTGTGGTTGCCTCTGCTCGCCCACATCAGACTAGACAGTCTGGAGTAGACGCTGTGCGTCCCCGCGCTGCTATGGTTGTTGCCAGCTCACAGACTGGGCAACAGTTCCATGACGTTGCGTCCGGTTCAGTCACGCGTGCACCCGTGCGACCGGACTCAGCTGACCAGCCGATACCTACTCCTTTGCCGCTTCCTCCTCAATTCTCGGATGATGGACTCTCTGATGATGACGATGCGGCACACGTTGATGAACCACATTCGGACCTTGACGAGCCCAAGTCCACGCAACCCTCTTTGGACTTTAGGAAAGTTCTTGCTCTGTTCAAAGAGATGTTTCCGGACCAGTTTGTGTCTGTGGCTCCACGCTCTCCTCCGTCAGAGTTTGCTTTAGGTACGCAGTCATCCTCGCCTGCCTTTACGAGACTCGTCCTCGCACGCTCGTCCAAGAGAGCTTTACGAGTTTTAGGAGATTGGATGCAGTCCAAAAAGAGTCTAGGGAAGACAGCCTTTACGTTTCCCCCTGCTAAACTCTCTTCCAGATCGAGCGTCTGGTATGCCACGGGAGAAGTTCTCGGCTTGGGAGTTCCTGCCTCTGCCCAGGGCGACTTCTCAAGTCTTGTAGACTCTCCCCGCAGGCTAGCCATGAGACGCTCTAAGATATGCTGGTCACCTTCGGACCTAGACCATCTGTTGAAAGGAGTATTTAGAGCCTTCGAGGTCTTCAACTTTTTGGACTGGTGTCTGGGAGCTTTGAGCAGGAAGATCTCCCCGACTGAGAAGGAATCTTCCTTGCTTATCATGTCCTGCATGGACAAGGCCATACGTGACGGTTCTAGTGAGCTTGCTGCATCGTTCGTATCCGGAGTCCTCAAGAAGCGTGAGAACCTTTGCTCTTTCCTGTCAGCTGGAGTGACACCGTGTCAAAGATCAGAACTTCTGTTTGCTCCTCTCTCTAAGTGCCTTTTTCCAGAGGACTTGATTAAGGAGATTGCTGCTTCTTTGATACAGAAGGACACCCATGACCTGGTTGCGTCCTCTGCCCGCAAAGCCACCCCTTTGCCTACCTTGTCAAGACCAAGGATGGACACTCCAGCGTCCAGATTTATTCCGCCCTTTCGTGGCAGAGCCTCCAGCAGAGGAGGTGCTCGTGCCGAAGGGAGACGTGGGAAGAAGAAAGGAACCAAGTCCTTTAAAGGCAGAGTCTGACTGCCACCTTCTTCAGACAGCAGTGGGAGCCAGACTCAAGAACTTCTGGTAGACCTGGGAGAAGAGAGGCGCAGATGCACAATCTGTGAAGTTGCTCAGAGAGGGGTACAAGATCCCGTTTGTACGAAAACCCCCTCTAGCAACGTCTCCCATCGATCTCTCTCCCAGGTACAGAGAGGAAGACAAGAGACGAGCATTGAAACAGGAGGTGTCTCTCTTGCTAGAAAAGGGAGTGGTAGTCAAAGTCCTGGACCATCAAACCCCGGGCTTCTACAACCGTCTCTTCTTAGTGGTAAAGAAGACAGGAGGGTGGAGGCCGGTGCTAGACGTCAGTGCGCTGAATGTCTTTGTCACAAAGCAGACGTTCGCCATGGAGACCACAAAGTCCGTTCTAGCAGCGGTCAGAAGGGAAGACTGGATGGTCTCTTTAGACCTAAGGGACGCATACTTTCACGTCCCCATCCACCCAGACTCCCAACCTTTTCTGAGATTCGTTTACGAAAAGGTTGTCTACCAGTTTCAAGCCCTGTGCTTTGGCCTAAGCACAGCTCCTCTTGTGTTTACAAGGCTGATGAGGAATATAGCCAAATTCCTTCATTTAGCGGACATCAGAGCCTCCCTCTATTTGGACGACTGGCTTCTAAGAGCTTCTTCCAGTCGTCGCTGTCTGAAGGATCTAAAGTGGACTCTAGATCTGACCAAGGAATTGGGTCTCCTGGTCAATATGGAAAAGTCTCAAGTGGTCCCATCCCAAACTATTGTGTATTTAGGGATGGAGATTCACAGTCTAGCTTTTCGGGCTTTTCCGTCGGCCCCCAGAACAAGTCAAGCCCAGTTATGCATCCAGAACATGCTGAAGAAGGAACGATGTTCAGTCAGGCAGTGGATGAGTCTGATAGGGACACTATCATCCCTGGAACAGTTCGTATCGTTAGGAAGACTACACCTCCGTCCTCTTCAATATCACCTAGCTGTTTACTGGAAAAAGGACAAGACGCTAGAAGCGGTCTCGATCCCCATTTCCGAGAAGATGAAGTCTTCCCTGACTTGGTGGAAGGACAGTATCAGCCTCAGAGAGGGTCTGCCCCTGGCTGTTCAGACTCCCAACCACGTTCTCTTCTCGGACGCATCGGACACGGGCTGGGGCGCGACATTAGACGGTCGGGAATGCTCGGGAACTTGGAACTCGAGTCAAAGGACAATGCATATCAACTGCAAGGAGCTACAGTACTGGCAGTTCATCTGGCCTTGAAAAGCTTCAAGTCTCTCCTTCAAGGCAAAGTGGTGGAGGTGAACTCGGACAACACCACGGCTTTGGCGTACATCTCCAAGCAAGGAGGGACCCACTCTATGACGTTGTACGAGATCGCAAGGGACCTCCTCACCTGGTCAAAAGATCTAAACATTTCTCTAGTAACGAGGTTCATCCAAGGCAACTTGAATGTCATGGCAGATTGCCTCAGTCGGAAGGGACAAATCATTCCAACAGAATGGACCCTACACAAGGATGTGTGCAAGAGACTGTGGGCCACATGGGGCCAGCCTACCATAGATCTCTTCGCAACCTCGATGACCAAGAGGCTCCCAATATTTTGCTCACCAATCCCGGACCCAGCAGCAGTTCATATAGATGCCTTTCTCCTAGATTGGTCACATCTAGACCTATATGCATTCCCCCCGTTCAAGATTGTCAACAAGGTACTGCAGAAGTTCGCCTCTCACGAAGGGACAAGGTTGACGTTAGTTGCTCCCCTCTGGCCCGCGAGAGAATGGTTCACCGAGGTACTTCGATGGCTAGTGGACGTTCCCAGAACTCTTCCTCTAAGGGTGGACCTTCTACGTCAGCCACACGTAAAGAAGGTACACCAAGGCCTCCACGCTCTTCGTCTGACTGCCTTCAGACTATCGAAAGACTCTCGAGAGCTAGAGGCTTTTCGAAGGAGGCAGCCAGGGCGATTGCTAGAGCAAGGAGGACATCCACCCTTAGAGTCTACCAATCGAAGTGGAAAGTCTTCCGAAACTGGTGCAAGTCAGTATCAGTATCCTCGACCAGTACCTCTGTAACTCAAATAGCTGACTTTCTTTTATACCTGAGGAAAGAAAGATCTCTTTCAGCTCCCACTATCAAGGGTTACAGAAGCATGTTGGCATCAGTCTTCCGTCACAGAGGCTTAGATCTTTCCAACAACAAAGGTCTACAGGACCTCCTTAAGTCTTTTGAGACCACGAAGGAGCGTCGTTTGGCTACACCTGGTTGGAATTTAGACGTGGTACTAAGATTCCTCATGTCAGAAAGGTTCGAGCCGCTACAATCAGCCTCCTTTAAAGATCTCACTTTAAAGACTCTTTTCCTGGTTTGCTTAGCCACAGCTAAAAGAGTCAGTGAGATTCACGCCTTCAGCAGGAACATCGGATTTTCATCTGAAACGGCTACATGTTCTTTACAACTTGGTTTTCTAGCCAAAAACGAGCTACCTTCTCGTCCTTGGCCGAAATCGTTCGATATTCCAAGCCTATCAAATATGGTTGGAAATGAACTAGAAAGAGTCTTATGCCCTGTGAGAGCTCTTAAGTTCTATTTAAGACGAACTAAACCTTTACGAGGACAGTCAGAAGCTTTATGGTGTTCTGTTAAGAAACCATCTTTGCCTATGTCAAAGAATGCTTTATCCTATTTTATCAGACTGTTAATACGAGAAGCTCATTCCCATCTGAGTGAAGAAGACCAAGCTTTGCTGAAGGTAAGGACACATGAAGTTAGAGCTGTCGCAACTTCAGTGGCCTTTAAACAAAATAGATCTCTGCGAAGTATAATGGACGCAACCTATTGGAGAAGCAAGTCAGTGTTCGCGTCTTTTTATCTTAAAGATGTCCAGTCTCTTTACGAGAACTGCTACACCCTGGGACCATTCGTAGCAGCGAGTGCAGTAGTGGGTGAGGGCTCAACCACTACATTCCCCTAATTCCATAACCTTTTTAATCTTTCTCTTGAAATGTTTTTATTGTTGTTTTTGGGTTGTCCGGAAGGCTAAGAAGCCTTTCGCATCCTGGTTGATTTGGCGGGTGGTCAAATTCTTTTCTTGAGAAGCGCCTAGATTAGAGGTTTTGATGAGGTCCTGTGGTATGGGTTGCAACCCTTCATACTTCAGATCCTAGGGGTCGCTCAGCATCCTAAGAGGATCGCTAGGCTCCGTAAGGAAGACGTACTTAAAAAGGCAGAGTAATCGTTCAAGTCGACTTCCTTACCAGGTACTTATTTATTTTATGTTTGTTATTTTGATAACTTCTAAAATGAAATAAAAAATCCTTAGCTCATAATAATGTAAACATTTATTGCTGGTCTCTACCCACCCCCCTGGGTGTGAATCAGCTTATATAATCACCGGCTAAGTTAAATATTGAAAAATGTTATTTTGATAATAAAATAAATTTTTGAATATACTTACCCGGTGATTATATATTAAAGGACCCTCCCTTCCTCCCCAATAGAGACGCAGTGGACCGAGGAGAAAATTGAGTTCTTTGTTTACAATGAGTACTGAGTACCTGCACGACAGATGGCGCTGTTGAAGTACACCCCCTACCTGCATAGCGATCGCTGGCGGATTTTTTACGTAGAGTTTTCTGTCGAGCAGCAGAGCTGCAGCTTATATAATCACCGGGTAAGTATATTCAAAAATTTATTTTATTATCAAAATAACATATTTATTTTACCCTTTTAATCCCTATTTATTTCGCATCTAGATTTTATTGTATGAAAGTGTTACAATTTGTATTAAAGGTTAAAATGATACTAAATGGTGTGAGTGTACAGATATGATTGAATGATTTTCGTTATATAGCGCTGAATGGCCTTTGATGCCCCAGTGCTTGGCTTAATGCCTAAATCCTATATTCAATTCAATTCAATCCTCCATCGCACCAGTGGTGGATGTTCCTCCTCTTCCCGAGAGGTCTCCTCGTCCTGAGGTGGAGAAGGACTTGCCCCCTTCACTGTTAGAGTCCTGCATCCCTCCCAGGAGGGAACCTAAGGACTCTTAAGACGATCCCAAAATTGTCTTCTAGGATTAGACAGGAACAGCCCAAAACCGTAGAGGATGCCCCCGTTTCCCCCCAGGAAGAGCCTCTGGGGTCCGGAGACTTCGCTGCAAGTCCGTCAGGAGGCGAGCACCAGGAGTCAGAACATGCGTTCTGGCAGGTCCTGACTCTCATGAGGCACCTTAATGGGATTCCAGACCCTGAGGTCCCACCTCGTAAGGGTAAGGACACGGTCCTGGATCGCATTTTCGGCACTCAAAAGCCCTCTAGGGCCAGCGCAGCATTGCCATGGTCCCAGGGGATGAAGAGCGCCAGAGATGAGGTCGAGGGCCAGCTCGCGGAGCTTGCCTCCTCCAGTAGGTCCGGTGCCGGAAGCAAACTCCTCCCTCCTCCTCGTGTCCATCAGAGGAGGTACTTTGAAGTCCTTGAGGAGTCTCCGCTGAGCCTTCCCTTGCACCATTCCGTGGAAAGACTCGCTGGGGGAGTTCCTCTCGAGAGGCTCTCCAACCGCCACGTATCCTTCTCAGCCACTGAGATCCAGAGCAAAGAGAAGGTCATCAAGTGCGCTATGCAAGCCACTTCATGGCTTGACATCTGGCTGGGGTCTCTGGGTATCCTGGTGCAGTCCGAGGATCTCTCCATGGAAAGCACCAGGAAGGCGCTAGAAACTTTTATCCTCTCGAGTACTTGGACCATCGCGTTCCTGTCCCACCAAGTCTCAAAACACGATCCTCAAACGCAGGGACGCTGTTGTCGAGAGGTTCCATCATAAGGTTCCCAGCGCCGAGTCGTGCAGGCTCAGACACTCTTCCGTCCTCGGTAAGAGCTTGTTTGAGCCTAAGGATGTGGAGCTCTCTGCCGAGAGGTGGAGGAAATCCAATCAGGATTCCCTCATCCATTGGGCCCAAACATCGAGGCCCTATAAACCTCCGGCGGTTCAGCAGCCCCGTCCCGTCAAGGATACGAAGAAGACTACCGTAGCAGCGAAGCCCAATGTGTCTAAGCCCTTTCCTGCCAAGGTCAGGAGGGGGAAAAAGTCCTCCAGGGGAGGCAAGAACCCTAGAGGCTCCGGCCGAGGCCGGAAGCGCTAGGGTTGGCGCTCCCCCCGCGTGTCCACCAGTAGGGGGATGCCTGCAGAGTTGCGCAGCAAGGTGTCAGCAACTCGGAGCGGATGCCTGGACGGTCTCCGTGATATCCCTAGGGTATCGCGTCCCGTTCACAGCATCTCTCCCTCCCCTGAAAGCGAATCCAGTGTCGTTGAGCTCTTTTGCCATGGGATCGGCGAAAGGGCAGGCCCTTTGGGCCGAAGTCCAGACCATGTTGGAGAAGGACGCTCTCCAGGAGGTCGTAGACGGGTCCCCAGGCTTCTACAGTCGACTCTTTCTTGTGAGAAAGGCGTCTGGAGGCTGGAGACCAGTCATCGACCTCTCGACACTGAACGGGTTTGTCAAACAGACTCCGTTCAGTATGGAGACAGCAGACACGGTCAGACTGGCAGTGAGACCACAAAACTTCATGTGCACACTGGACCTGAAGGACGCGTACTTCCAGATCCCAATCCATCTGTCTTAGAGGAAGTACCTGAGATTCAGCCTAGTCAACAAGATCTACCAGTTCAAGGTGCTGTGTTTTGGTCTCTCCACAGCCCCTCAGGTGTTCACCAGAGTCTTCACCATCATTTCCTCATGGGCTCACAGGATCGGCATCCGTCTTCTCCGTTACCTGGACGACTGGCTGATCCTGGCAGACTCGGAGGCATCCCTTCTTCGCCACCGAGACAAGCTCCTCGAAGTTTGCCAGGATCTGGGGATTGTGGTAAACCTCGAGAAGTCCTCTCTGAAGCCCTCTCAGAAACTGGTACAGTATATCTAGGCATGATCATAGACACCAATCTCCACAAAGCCTTCCCATCAGACGAAAGGATAGCAAGGCTGAGGAAGGTTGCGAAACCTTTCCTCAATCGAGAAGAACTCCCGGCTCAGTTGTGGCTTCGTCCCCTCGGCCACCTCTCCTCCCTGACCCGTCTCGTCCCCAACAGTCGTCTCAGGATGAGATCCCTTCAGTGGCGACTCAAGTCTCGGTGGAGTCAAGGACTCGACTCCCCGGACATCCTGATCCCCATGGGTTCTACGGAGCGAGCGGATCTCAGATGGTGGGTGGCCGACGAGAACTTGCGAAAGGGAGTGGATCTTCTCGTCCCTACCCCGGATTTGATGCTGTTTTTGGACGCATCAAACCGGGGGTGGGGTGCCCACGTTCTGAACCACAGGGCCTCAGGCCTGTGGTCAGAATCAGAAAAGTACCTTCACATAAACCTGCTAGAGATGAAGGCCGTTTTCCTGGCCCTTCAAAAGTTCCACCAAGTCCTGGCAGGCCACTCCGTAGTGGTGATGAGCGACAACACTACGGTGGTGGCTTACATCAACAAGCAGGGAGGTACCTTTTCAGAACAGCTATCCCATCTTGCGGTAGAGATCCTTAGATGGTCCGAAGCCCGCTCGATATCACTTGCGGCTCGCTTCATTCCAGGCAAGAGGAATGTGCTCGCTGACAGTCTGAGCAGAGCGACGCAGATAGTGAGTACCGAGTGGTCTTTGGATCCTCGGATAGCCAACAAAGTCCTGACTTTGTGGGGTTCCCCGACTGTGGACCTGTTCGCTACAGCGTTGAACACCAAGCTTCCGCTGTACTGCTCCCATGTCCCGGACCCCAAGACCCTCTGGCAAGATGCCTTCCAACAACGGTGGGACAACGTCGATGTGTACGCCTTTCCCCCGTTCTGTCTGATGAGGAGGGTCCTCAACAAGACCAGAACATCGGTCAACCTCTCGATGACCTTGATAGCTCCGCTATGGCATCACGCAGAGTAGTTCCCGGACCTTCTGCAGCTCCTCACGGATATCCCGAGGGAGCTCCCTCCACGTCACGAGCTACTCAAACAACCACACTCCAACATCTTTCACAAAGCCGTAGCTTCGCTTCGACTTCACGCCTGGAGACTATCCAGCATCTCCTCAAAGAGAGAGGATTTTCGCAACAAGTTGCGGAAAGGATGTCTGGACACCTGCGCAGGTCATCCGCAGGAGTCTACCAGGCGAAGTGGCGAGTTTTCTGTGGTTGGTGCCGTGGAAAGGGTATCTCTCCCCTCGATGCCACTTTACCAGCAATAGCGGAGTTCCTTATGTATCTGCGGGAAGAAATGCGCCTTTCAGTCTCGGCAGTGAAAGGCTATCGCTCAGCCTTAAGTCTTGCCTTCAGGCTCAAAGGAATGGACATTTCCTCCTCGCTGGAACTGTCCCTTCTCATACGGAGTTACGAACTTACCTGCCCTCAGTCGGAAGTGAGACCTCCTCCATGGAACGTGGTTCGGGTTCTCAGGTGTCTTAAGAGACCTCCCTACGAACCATTACGCCAGGCTTCTGATCGCCACCTTACCTGGAAGACGGTTTTCCTGCTAGCTTTGGCCTCGGCCAAGCCAGCCAGTGAACTGCATGGTCTCTCGTACGACGTCGCCCATTCAAGGGGATGGGGGGAGGTAACGTTCGGCTTCGTCCCTGAGTTCGTTGCTAAGACTCAGAACCCGGGAGTGCAGGACCCTAGGTTCGACTCTTTCCAGGTCTCGAGTCTTCGTTCTGTAACAGATGACCCAGACCATCTCCTACTGTGCCCAGTCAGGAGTCTTGAGGTTGTATCTCAAGAGAACAGCTGCAGCCCGCCCCCAGGTGCGGAACTTGTTCGTTAGCACCGGGGAAACGAAGAGGAGGGTCACCAGAAATACCATCTCGGCCTGGATCCGCAAGGTGATCCTCCTGGCCTTGAGTTCTGACCCTCCTCCGTCGCGGCGCCCTAGGGCGCATGATGTCAGGGGCGTTGCTACGTCCCTGGCCTTCAAGAAGAACTTTTCGGTGACGCAGGTCCTGCAAGCTAGGGTGTGGAAGCGTCAGACCACCTTCACGGCCCACTACCTGCAAGACGTGACACACAGGCGGCTCGATACGTTTTCTATCGGACCTGTGGTGGCTGCACAACAGCTGGTCTAACCTCAGGCTCCTAATTGGACAAGTAGCAGAGGGTTGAGGGCATTGTTACCAGGTTTTAGTCTGTGTGAATGAAAATATCTGTCTGGCCCTTTTCTTTTCTTCATCCTCTCCTCCCTTGGAGAAAAACAGCATCCTGGGTCCTTTGCACAGCTGACCTCGAACCTCTGCAGGTAAGCCATGCTCCCTTGTGTTCCTAGTATTAAGTTATAATACTGTCATGTCCCCATACCCTGACGAGGTGGTATTGGGTAGTCCTAGCCTAGATTTCCTTCTAGAGAACTCCAGGTCAACTTCCTAGGACAAGTCACTGCTCACCTTCACACACGACTTTTGTAGGCCGCAGCAGCCCCTCAGCTGTCTGCGAGGCGCAGGGGCCCCAACCCTTGAGTTCCTTTATGAACCCGGGTAGGGAGCCCCCGGGCAAGCCAAAGCCAGTATGGCAGGGGACTTACCTCCCTTCCTAAGGGTTAAGTCACCCATGTAAATAGCGTTGGTTTGTATTCAGTTACGGAACAAATGACAAATTCGTAGATAATTTGTATTTTTCCTAACAATACAAACCTTAGCTATTTACAGTTATGTGCCTGCCAGCCCTGTCCCCCAAGATAAGTCCTACTTCTAAGTAAAGTGGATCTTCACCGGTGTGTGTGACGGGGGAGGGGTAGCTAGCTACCCCTCCTTACCCCCGCTAACTAGTGGTGGGGTAGGAAACCCTCGTTAAAACTTTATGGCTCGTCATCGGCTGTCGCCAAAGTAATTACCCCATGTAAATAGCTAAGGTTTGTATCGTTAGGAAAAATACAATTGTTCCGTAACCGAAATACAAACCACGCTATTTACATTGGGTTTACCTTTTAGCGCAGCTGAAATGACGAGCCAATAGTTTTAACGAGGGTTAATTACCCCCGCGTTAGTTAGCGGGGGGTAGGGGAAGGGTAGCTTGCTACCCCCCCCCACACCGGTGTCTTGCTTCACTTCACTTTTGGCTCGGCGGTGATGAGACGTGTCTGTTCATAGTCCTCGTGACAGCCTTTAATTTTTCTGCTTTTTCTTTCTACAGCTTGTGTGTTGGTTTGAAGTTGACTTTCATTATTATTATTTACAATGCGTACGTGCCCTGGTGTTGCCGGCCGCCCTTGTGGGACCTTTATGTCGGCCTTAGATACGGACCCTCACACCCTTTGCCCTCAGTGTCGGGGCCGACGGTGTGACCAGGAGAACATGTGTTGTGAGTGTAGGGAGTGGTCTGCCTCCCAGTGGGAGAGGTTTGGCCGCCGGCGTAAGAAGAAGTCCAAGAGAGACCGTTCTCCTTCGGGGGTTGCCTTGAAGGAGGAAGGTTCTCGGGATTCTTGTTTCGCCGCCCAAACCTCCTCCGAAGCTCCCCCTCGACTGGCTCCTAAAGAGACTCGGCCGAGTGGTAGCGCAGGCCCTAGTTCTGTTTCCCGACCTTGGGTGGGGGGAGTGGGCGTCGCCTCCCATAGCGGGGTGGTTCCCCCTCCTCCTCCGGGGGAGGCCATTGATAACTCCTTATCTAATGATGATCTCTTACAGATTTGGGCTTCCCTGGGGCTTAGGGGCTTGCCCTCCAGGGTCGCCTTGATTGACCTTGTCTCGTTGGGGGCCGCCGTTAAGCAGTCGCCGGCGGTAGCAGAGGTAGACCCTCTGTCTATCGTCGACGTCGTGGTGGCAGAGGCCTCCGACGTGGCTGGGCAATCCTCTGCAGGTGCAGTTGAGGATGATGGTGCTGAGGGCTCTCCTCCCCCTTCCGTACATCCTTCGAAGGGGGAAGTGAGTCCTTCGGGCTCTTCTGCTGTTCAGCTTCCTTCTAAGGGAAGTGCTTTGACTGAGACTCCCCTTCGGAGGACTGATGGTCCTGATGATCTTCCCCGTGGCCGCCTCCGCCGTAAGGCTCACCGTCCGCTGCGTCGCAAGGGCCTCCCTTCCCCTTATAAGGGGGTTAAGAGGTGCCTTTTTGGATCTTCTTCCTCCGAAGGGGACTCTCCTCGTCGTACTCAGCCTACAGCTCCTGCTCCTTTGGACCTCTCTGCAGACCGTTCTACAACTCCTGCTAGATCTTCACCTTCTGGGGAACTCGTCACCCAACAGGCAATGGTCCTTTCGGGGCAAAGGGATTCTTCCCTTCCACGTGCAGTGCTAGTGCACAGGTGCTCTCCTGCTCGTCAGCGCTCTCCTGCTCGTCAGCGCTCTCCTGATTGTCAGCGCTCTCCTGATTGTCAGCGCTCTCCTGCTCGTCGGCGCTCTCCTGCTCGTCGGTGCTCTCCTGCTCGTCAATGCTCTCCTGCTCGTCGGCGCTCACCTGTTCGTCGGCGCTCTCCTGATGTTCGCCCTCCTCGTCAGCGCTCTCCTGCTCGTCAGCTCTCTTCTGAGCGTCAGCGCTCTTTTGAGGATCATCGCCCTGTGGTCGCGGACCATCCTGCAGTTCCTGTTGAGCTCCCTGCGCGCCATCAGTCTCCTGAGCTCTCTCATCCTGTCTACGAAACAACGTTCACGTTCTCAGCCTACAGCTCCTGCTCCTTTGGACCTCTCTGCAGACCGTTCTACAACTCCTGCTAGATCTTCACCTTCTGGGGAACTCGTCACCCAACAGGCAATGGTCCTTTCGGGGCAAAGGGATTCTTCCCTTCCACGTGCAGTGCTAGTGCACAGGTGCTCTCCTGCTCGTCAGCGCTCTCCTGCTCGTCAGCGCTCTCCTGATTGTCAGCGCTCTCCTGATTGTCAGCGCTCTCCTGCTCGTCGGCGCTCTCCTGCTCGTCGGTGCTCTCCTGCTCGTCAATGCTCTCCTGCTCGTCGGCGCTCACCTGTTCGTCGGCGCTCTCCTGATGTTCGCCCTCCTCGTCAGCGCTCTCCTGCTCGTCAGCTCTCTTCTGAGCGTCAGCGCTCTTTTGAGGATCATCGCCCTGTGGTCGCGGACCATCCTGCAGTTCCTGTTGAGCTCCCTGCGCGCCATCAGTCTCCTGAGCTCTCTCATCCTGTCTACGAAACAACGTTCACGTTCTCCAGCGCGTGTCAAAAGCACATGTTTGCCCACGCGCCCACGATCTTCCTGTTCCTGTTCGTGAACGCGCCGCGCCACCTGTTCCTTCACAGGATCTCACGCGTCGCCCTCCTGCTCGTCAGCGATCTCCTGCTCGCCAGCGATCACCTGCTCGCCAGCGCGCACAGGCGATTTTAGTATCGCCTAGTCATCAGCGTTCTCCCACGCGTCAACGATCACCTATGCGCCAGCGATCACATGCTCGCCAGCGTTCACTTGCTCGCCAGCGCGCACAGGCGATATTAGTATTGCCTATTCACCAGCGTTCTCCTACGCGTCAGCGATCACCTGTTTATCGGCGATCTCCGGACCGCCCGCGTGATTTACAACCTGCGTGCACGCGTTCTCCAACGCTTCGTCAACCGGAGGTTCTGAAGGGTCATGGTTCGCCATCTACTAGCTCGCCATCGCGCGATCGCTCACCTGCGCGTGCTGCTCACTATCGCTCGCCAACGTGTCACCATGCAACAACGCGCCATCGCCCACCTGCGCGTCAGCGCTCGCCAGCTCACCACCGATCGCCTGTTGATCTACATCGCCAGCGATCTTCCTCACCCACGCGGCAGCGCGTTTCCTCGCCATCGCGCCAACGCTTTCGTTCGCCGCCTCGGACACGCGCTCATTCACCTGTACACCCTCGCGCCCACTCGCCTGCGCGCCCGCGCGACCGTTCGCCCTCGCGCTACCATCGTTCATGGCGAATTTTGCAGCCGGTGGTAGCAGCAGGAACGCGTGTTCCTAGACAACGCTCGGGATCGCCTTCACCCAAACACAGGATTGTAGTGCAGGACAAGGATAATACTGAGGAGAGGTTAGTGCATCATTCTTCCCCACCTTCTTTTCAGGCAGGTACTGTGGTGTCCACTCCAAAGGATCGCCCGATCCCTTTCCCTTTAGCGAGGATTTCGGACTCTGTGTCCTTGGAGCAACAGACTTGGTTTGGTCCTCTGGCGCGGGCGTTAGTGAGGGTTATGAATCCAGCACTCGCCGACCAGGGTAACAAACCAACGGCTGTCTCTCCTACGCTGAAGAGAAAGAGAGGAGTGGACTTCGTTGTGACTTCCCCCAGGGCGAAGTTGGTTCCCAAGAGGTCGGTCGCGAAGGCCCCTTCTCCTACTCGAGTGCTTTCTCCTTCTCCCGTGGACGAGGCCTTTCCGTCCTCGGGTGAGTCCAGTGGAGCGGTAGTCTTCCCCTCGGCACCAAGGGGGGAGACTTCGCTTCATGGAGGAGAATCATCTCGTGAGGAAGGGGCTCCTCGAACCTCTTTGTTGGGATCCTGTATCCCTCCCAGGAGGGAATCCAAGGACTCCAAGACCGTCCCGAAATCATCTTCGAGGATTTGCCAGGAACCCGCGGCTCCCCGGGGGAATGTCCACGTTTCACCCCAGGAAGAGATCCCTGGGACAGGAGACTTAGCTGCCAGCCCGCAGGGAGGAGATCAGCAGGAATCCGAACATGCCTTCTGGCAGGTCCTAAGCCTGATAAGGCAACTTAACGGGCTTATGGATCCAGTCATCGCCCCCCGTGAAGGCAAAGACACGATCTTAGATGAAGTGTTTGACGTTCGGAAGGCCCCGAAGTCCAGTGCGGCTCTGCCCTGGTCTCGGGGTCTGAAGAGTGCCAGAGCTAGGGCCAAGGCTCAGCTCGCGATTCTTGCCTCCTCCAGTCGTTCCACTGCCGGGAACAAGCTCATCCCTCCTCGTCTTCAGCAGAGGAGGTATTTCGAATTCTGGGTGAGTCCAGCCTCGCTCTTCCTCTCCATCACTCTGTGGAGGAGCTGGCGAAGGGAGTTTCCCTTGAGAAGCTCTCTGCCCGGCAGGTGTCGTTCTCGGCGGCAGAGATCCTTAGCCACGAGAAGGTCTCTAAGTCTGCCATGCAGGCCACTTCGTGGCTGGACTTTTGGCTAGGATCCCTGGGCATCCTATTGCGCTCGGATGACTCGTCCAAGGAGACCATTAGGATGGCCCTGGAGACCTTCTTGCTCTCGGGCATCCGCTCCATCGAGTTTTTGGCGCACCAGGTTACCACCCTGTGGGCCAACTCGGTGTTGAAGCGTCGCGATGCTGTGTCCGAGAGATTCCATCCGAAGGTCCCCACCGTGGATGTGAGTAGGCTCCGACATGCTTCCCTTCTGGGGGAGAACCTTTTTGAGCCTCAAGACATGGAGTGAACGGCTGAGAGGTGGAGGAAATCCAGCATGGACTCCCTCCTCCATAGGGCCCTTACAGCTTGGCCCTATAAGCCTCCAGCTCCGCTGTAACAGCAGCAGCCTCGTAAGGCTCCAAAGCAGGCACAGGCAGTTAAGAAGGTGGTGTCTAAGCCCCAGCCCTTTCCAGCCAAGGTCAAGAGGGGCGGTAAGTCCTCCAGGGGAGGCAAGACTCCTAGGGGGGCCGGCCGCGGCCGCAAGCCCTAGGGGTGGCAGTCCCCCTGCGTTTCCACCTGTGGGGGGATGCCTTCAGCGTTGCGTTCGCAGGTGGCAGCAACACGGGGCTGATGCTTGGACGGTCTCAGTGATCGGCCAAGGCTATCGCGTTCCGTTCACAACATCTCAACCTCCCCTGACAGCGAATCCAGTGTCGTTGAGCTCCTATACCACGGGATCGGCAAAGGGGCTGGCCCTTCAGGCCGAAGTCGAGACCATGCTCGAGAAGGGTGCTCTCCAGGAGGTCGTGGACGGCTCCCCAGGCTTCTTCAGTCGACTCTTTCTTGTAAAGAAGGCTACTGGAGGCTGGAGACCTGTCATCGACCTCTCAGCTCTGAACGGGTTTGTCAAGCAAACCCGGTTCAGCATGGAGACAGCAGACACGGTCAGACTTGCGGTGAGACCACAAGACTTCATGTGCACACTGGATCTAAAGGACGCGTACTTCCAGATCCCAATCCATCCGTCTTCCAGGAAGTACCTGAGATTTTGCCTAGACGACAAGATCTACCAGTTCAAGGTGCTGTGTTTCGGTCTCTCCACAGCTCCTCAGGTGTTCACCAGAGTGTTCACCCTGATTTCATCTTGGGCGCACAGGAACGGCATTCGTCTCCTTCGTTACCTGGACGATTGGCTGATCCTAGCAGACTCGGAGTCGACCCTTCTTCGGCACCAAGACAGGCTTCTGGATCTTTGCCAGGATCTGGGGATCGTGGTAAACCTCGAGAAGTCCTCTCTGCAGCCGTCCCAACGACTGGTTTATCTAGGCATGATCATAGACACCAATCTCCACAAAGCCTTTCCATCAGACGACCAGATAGCAAGACTGAGGAGGGTGGCGGAACCCTTCCTCAGGCGAGAAGAACTCCCCGCCCAATCGTGGTTGCGTCTCTTAGGTCACCTATCCTCCCTGGCTCGTCTGGTTCCAAACAGCCGCCTCAGGATGAGATCCCTTCAATGGCGGCTCAAGTCCCGGTGGAATCAAGGATCCGATTCCCCGGACATTCTGATCCCAATGGGGTCTCTGGAACAGACGGACTTGCGGTGGTGGCTGGTCGACGAGAACCTGCGGAAGGGAGTGAATCTTCTCGTCCTCCCCCCGGAAATGACTCTGTTTTCGGACGCGTCAAAAGAAGGGTGGGGGGCGCACGTTCTGAACCAGAAGGCCTCAGGCCTTTGGTCAGAATCAGAAAAGTGCCTACACATCAACCTGCTAGAATTGAAGGCCGTCTTTCTGGCTCTTCAGCAGTTCCAACGGTCCCTGGCGGGTCACTCCGTGGGGGTGATGAGCGACAACACCACGGTAGTGGCTTACATCAACAAGCAGGGAGGCACTTTTTCGCAGCAGCTATCCCATCTTGCAGTAGAGACTCTGAGGCGGACCGAAACCCACTTGATAACACTATCAGCTCGCTTCATTCCTGGCAAGAGGAATGTGCTCGCCGACAGTCTGAGCAGGGCCTCGCAGATAGTGAGTACCGAGTGGTCTTTGGATCCTCAGATAGCCAACAAAGTCCTGACTTTGTGGGGTTCCCCGACTGTGGACTTGTTCGCGACAGCTTTGAACTTCAAGCTGCCCCTGTACTGCTCCCCAGTCCCGGACCCCAAGGCACTCTGGCAAGATGCTTTCCAGCAACGGTGGGACAACATCGACGTGTACGCCTTCCCACCGTTCTGTCTGATGAGAAGGGTGCTCAACAGGACCAGACTATCGGTCAACTGTTCGATGACTCTGGTAGCTCCGCTATGGCATCACGCAGAATGGTTTCCGGACCTTCTGCAGCTCCTGACGGAGCTCCCGAGGGAGCTTCCTCCACGACAAGAGCTTCTCAGACAACCCCACTCCGGCGTCCCTCACAGGGCCGTAGCCTCGCTTCGGCTTCACGCCTGGAGACTATCCAGCGTCTCCTCGTGGAGAGAGGCTTTTCGCAACAGGTTGCGGAGAGAATGTCTCGGCACCTGCGAAGGTCCTCTGAGGGAGTTTACCAAGCAAAGTCGAGTGTCTTTTGTGGTTGGTGTCGTGGAAGGGGTATCTCTCCATTTGATGCCACTATTCCAGCAATAGCGGACTTTCTCGTTTATCTGCGGGAAGAAATGCGCCTTTCTGTCTCGGCAGTGAAAGGCTATCGCTCAGCCTTAAGCTTGGCCTTCAGACTGAAGGGCGTGGATATTTGTTCATCGCTAGAACTCATCTTTACTCATACGTAGCTATGAGCTTACCTGCCCCCAGTCGGAAGTGAGACCTCCTCCTCCTTGGAATGTGGTTCGAGTCCTCAGGTCTCTTAAGAGACCTCCTTTCGAGCCATTACGCCAGGCCTCCGATTGCCACCTGTCTTGGAAGACGGCTTTCCTACTCGCTTTGGCTTCGGCCAAGCGAGTTAGTGAACTTCATGGTCTCTCGTACGACATCGCCCATTCAAGGGGATGGGGGGAGGTAACGTTCAGGTTCGTCCCTGAGTTTGTTGCCAAGACTCAGAATCCTGGAGTGCCGGATTCTTGCTTTGACTCTCTCAGGATCGCGAGTCTCTGTTCTGTAACAAGCGACCCAGACCAGCTGCTACTATGTCCAGTGAGGTGTCTGAGGCACTACTTGAAGAGAACGGCTGGAGTCCGTCCTCAAGTGCGAGCTTTGTTTGTGAGCAAAGGCAGGACTAAGAGGAGGGTCACCAGGAACACCATCTCAGCTTGGATTCGAGGGTTATCCACCATGCCTTGAATCCTGACCCCCCTCCGTCACGTCGCTCTCGGGCCCACGATGTCATTGTTATTGCTACATCCCTGGCCTTCAAGAGAAATTTCTCTGTGACGCAGGAATGCAAGCAGGGGTGTGGAAGCGTCAAACGACCTTCACAGCCCACTGCCTGCAAGACGTGACCCACAGGAGCCTCGATACATTTTCTATCGGCCCTGTGGTGGCTGCACAACAGCTGGTCTAACCTCAGGCTCCTTTTTGGACAAGTAGCAGTAGGTTGAGGGCGTTGTTACCCAGTCTTAGTCTGCGTGAATGAAAGAGTATGTCTGACCCTTACTTCTCTCTTCATTCTCTTCTCTTGGGGAAGCAGCATCCTGGGTCCTTTGCACAGCTGACCTCGACCTCTGCAGGTAACCCATGCTTCTTTGTGCTCCTAGTATTAAGCTTAATACTCTTGCGTCTCCCATACCCTGACGAGGTGGTATTGGGAACGTCCTATCCTAGAATTCCTATCTGAAGGTCTCAAGGTCAACTTCATAGGACGAGTCACACTCTCCTCCACACACTGCTTATGTAGGCCACTCGTTCCTAGCGATGCTAGGAACTTGTGAGGTACAGGGGCTCCCTTTCTCTAGTGCTGCTCACTGAGGGATCGAGCCCCCGGGCAAGCCGAAGTCAGTAAGGCTGGGGACTTTCCACCCTTCCTAAGGGGTAAGTCACCCAATGTAAATAGCGTGGTTTGTATTTCGGTTACGGAACAAATGACAAATTCGAAGATAATTTGTATTTTTCCTAACCATACAAACCTTAGCTATTTACACATATGGGCCCGCCATCCCTGACCCCCAAGTCAAGTCCTACCTCTAAGTGAAGTGAAGCAAGTCACCGCTGTGTGTGTGGGGGGGGGGGGGTGTTAGCAAGCTACCCTTCCCCTACCCCCCGCTAACTAGCGCGGGGGTAATTAACCCTCGTTTAAACTATTGGCTCGTCATTTCAGCTGCGCTAAAAGGTAAACCCAATGTAAATAGCTAAGGTTTGTATGGTTAGGAAAAATACAAATTATCTTCGAATTTGTCATATTATCTACGAATTTGTCATTTTTAGTCAGGTGGTCAATTTTGTTCCTTGAAGAGCGCCCGGAACTGGTTATTGGAGGAGGTTCTGTCATAATGAGGTGTATACACCGGTTTGACAGTCCCTACGAGATCTTCAGCCCCCTGGGAGGATCGCTGGATCTCATAAGGCTAGCAGACATAATGAGACAGAGAATCATTGAAGTCAGCTTCCTTATCAGGTACGAACCCTTAAGTTTGTTTTAATTAACTCTTAAGAAAAATTCTAGATATACTAGCTGTCTCTAACCCTCCACCAAAGGTGTTAATCAGCTATATATATAACTACCGGGTAAGTCTTATGTTTAAAAATGGTATTTTCATTATAGAATAAATTTTTGAACATACTTACCCGGTAGTTATATATAATTAAAGTCCCACCCTCCTCCCCTCTAAGAGACTAGAGGCATGGAATATATGAGGGTTCCTGGAATGGTTCCTAGGTACCTCGCTAGGGCGCAGGGGTGGTACACCTGGCTATCCAATTGGCGATTGGCGTGAGTTTTGAATTCTCTGCCGTGACGTCAGGGACGTAAGCTATATATATAACTACCGGGTAAGTATGTTCAAAAATTTATTTTATAATGAAAATACCATTTGTTCCGTAACTGAAATACAAACCACGCTATTTACATGGGGTAATTACTTCGGCGTAGCTGAATGACGAGCCATAAAAGTTTTAACGAGGGTTTACTACCCCGCCGCTAGTTAGCGGGGGGTAGGGAGGGGTAGCTAGCCCCCCCCCCCTCACACACACACCGGTGAATGCTTCTCTTTACTTTTGGCTCGGGAAGAGAACAGACCTGTCTGCTCTCTCCCTCGCTTTGACTACCATATTAATCTGTTTTTGCTTTCTCTCTTTTGCAGTGTGCTTGAAGTTGGCCTCTTCTGATAATGCTTACTTGCCCTGGACTTCCCGGCCGCCCTTGTGGAACTTTTGTCGGCGGTCGACACCGATCCCCTCACTGTAGGGGCCAGCGGTGTGATAGTGACAATGTATGTATTGAATACCAGCCACCCGTTGAGATACTACCGCTAGAGAGTTATGGGGTCTTTTGACTGGCCAGACAGTACTACATTGGATCCTCCTCTCTAGTTACGGTTCATTTTCCCTTTGCCTACATACACACTGAATAGTCTGGCATATTCTTTACATATTCTCCTCTATCCTCATACACCTGACAACACAGATTACCAAACAATTCTTCATCACCCAAGGGGTTACTGCACTGTAATTGTTCAGTGCCACTTTCCTCTTGGTAAGGGTAGAAGAGACTCTTTAGCTATGGTAAGCAGCTCTTCTAGGAGAAGGACACTCCAAAATCAAACCACTGTTCTCTAGTCTTGGGTAGTGCCATAGCCTCTGTACCATGGCCTTTCACTGTCTTGGGTTAGAGTTCTCTTGCTTGAGGGTACACTCGAGCACACTCTCCTATCTTATTTCTCTTCCTCTTGTTTTGTTAAAGTTTTTATAGTTTATATAGGAGATATTTATCGTTGTTACTCTTCTTAGAATATTTTATTTTCCTTTTTTCCTTTCCTCACTGAGCTATTTTCCCTGTTGGGGCCCCTGGGCTTATAGTATACTGCTTTTCCAACTAGGGTTGTGGCTTAGTAAGTAATAATAATAATAATAATAATACAGTATAGGGAGTGGTCTACCTCCCAGTGGGAGAGGTTTGCCCGGCGGCGGAAGAAGAAGGCCAAAAGGGATCTTTCTCCTTCAGAGGCTTCTCTGAAGAGAGAAAATTCCAGGACTTCTTCTTCCGTTGCCCTTTCCTCCTCCGAAGCTCCCCCTCGAGCGGTCTCTTCCGAGAGGCCGGCAAGTGGTAGCGTAGACTGCTGTGCTGTTGACCTATCCCGGGGTGCGGGAGAGGTAGTTGCCTCCCCTAGCGAGGCGGCTGCCCCTCCTCCCCCGGAGTAGGATTTAATGTCTAATCATGATTTGTTTCAGCTTTGGGCTTCCTTGGGGCTGCAGGGTTCCCCCTCCAAGGAAGCCATGTTTGACATGATCAAACTGGGTGCAGCCGTCAAACAATCGCCAACTACAGCAGGGATAGATCCTCTGTCTGTGGTTGACGTTGTTGTGACGGAGTCATCTCGTGGGTCATGTCAAACCCCCGTTCCTGTGGCTGAGGTAGCTGACGGCTTAGATTCCCCCTCCGAACACCCTTCGAGGGAGGATCTAAGTCCCATGGTCTCTCCTGCCAGTGATTCTCCCCCTCAGGGGAGTTCACTTTCAGAGACTCCTCTTCGGAGGCCCCTTGATGGGCAGCTTGCTGATCCCACGGCCCCTCGTGGGCGTATAAGGTGGAAGGCTCGTCCTCCCCTTCGCCGTAGAGGCCTTCCTTCCCCTTACAAGGGGATTAAGAGGCGCCTCTTCGGCTTGTCGTCACCACAGTCCTCTGCGGAGGAGACGACTCGCCGTTCACCAATCCTGCCAGCTACCACCCTAGACCTCTCCGGGGATTGTTCGCGATCACCTTCGGATGATGGTCGTCCTTCGGGACACAGTGACCAGTCTCCCAGACCTTCTACCTCTAATGTTCCTGATGCACGTGACGCGCCACCTGATCCTGCCGCTGCGCAGTCTCCGGGTCCTTCGGGGCTGAAGGGTCTTGAGCTCAAATCAGCGCCTCTCGCCGTCAAGCGCCAGGTTCCTCCTGTGCACCCTCATGCTGCCGTCGCTGCTGTGCCTGCCGTTGCCGCTGTTCCTGACTTAGCGCCATGGCGCTCACCCTCGCGCGTTCGCGCCACCATTCCTGCTGCGCGCCAGGGTTCCCCTGCGCGTCCACGCCCTTCTGCGCCCCGGCGCCCTCCAGCAGTTCCTGTTACAGCGGGCCAGCGCTCACCTGCGCGCGCACACCCACCGGTGCCCCAGCGGCCACCTGCGCTTACGCGCCCACCGGCGCCCCAACGTCCCCCGGTTCCTGCCTCGTCGCGCGCAGTCCAGGAGGCTCCTTCGCTGGCGCACAGGCGCCCACAGGTTCCTCCGGACTCGCTGCGCCCGTCTGGAGAGACGCGCTACACGCGCCCACGAGCGACACGCCCATGCGCGGTTCCAGATCCAGCGCTCACGCGCTCACCAACGCGCCTCAACATCTCAGTGCGTTGCCCAGGAGGCTCCTAAGCTAGCGCACGGGCGCTCACGGCCGCCCCTGGGCTCTCCTTCCAGACCGCGCGATCCTGCACGCGCTGCAACCGCGCGCAACGCTCCGGTTACGCGCCCCGTTCCTGTCATCAAGGCGCCTAACGTGACCCTCTAGCGCACACCTGTGCGCCCTCATCCAACTGCGCGCCCTGCGCGGCCGCCGCAGCAGCGCACCCCAGTGCAACCACACCCTGATGCGCGCCCACAGGCGAGCATGCCGGTCCTGTCGGACCAGCGCCAACCTCCGCGCCAACGCGCCATCCCTGCCGCATGCGATCCTGCACCAGCGCTCACGCGCCCTCGACCGGTTCTCCCGGACACGCGCTCAGGCGCCCCCGTTATCTCGCGCCCTCTGGGGCCGCATCAGGTTGCTGCGCGCCCTCGTGTCCGGCCGCCTCCCGTGCTGGCTCCTGCGCGCCACACGCCTTCGCCATCTCCTACGCGCTCCCGCGACCACGCACCCGCTCCAGCTGCTGCGCGCTCCCGCTCCATCGCCAGCGCGCCATCGCTCCCTCGTTCCTGTATCCTCGCCTGCGCACCACCGCGCCCTCGCGCCCGCCCCCGGCCACGCGGATGCGTGAGCGCACCCGCGCGAACGCGAGATTCCTGTGTCGCGCGAGCCCTTCGCGCGCGACCCTGACCAGGGCCCGTCATGTGACCCCCAGCGTGAGCGCCGCCAGGCGGATAAGTCTCCATCTCGTTCCCCTCCCCGCAAGCGCAGACCAGCGCGCTCGCTGGAGGAGGGGCGGTTCCCAGACAGGTCTAGGGACTCTTTCCTTTCAGCCCCACAGGCGAACCCACATTTGTCGACTCCTCCTAGGGATCGCACGATCCCCTTCCCTCCAGAGGGAGTGTCTGACAAGGCGACTGTCAGCCAGCAGCCCTGGTTCGGCACTCTAGTCAGAGCTCTTGTGCAGGCGATTTAGCCCGCCCTCTCTGACAAGGGTCACAAACCAGCGGCAGCTTCCTCCCCCCTGAAGAGGAAGAGAGGAGTCTCTCCCGTGGAAACTCCTCCGAGGCCTATATTGTCTCCTCGCAGGTCCTTGCGCAAGGCTCCTTCTCCCCCCCAGACTTTCTCTCCCTCCCCTGTGAATGAGGACTACTGCCCGAAAATGTTTGGACACCTAGGAGTGTCAGTATTCCCATACTGGCACGCGGAACTATCTCTTAGGAAATTTGGCCTTCGGATTCCAGGGGTTGGCTATTTTATAGAGATAGGACTCTCGGCATTCTGTCCGGTTTGCCTGCCACTATGATTAGAGTGGGGATGATTGTATTCTTGAAATGCTCTCAGTCCCATCAAGCGGGTTTGGCATACACTTGAGCCACTCTAATCATAGTGGTACCATCCCTTTGTGGTAGGGTAGGGAGTGGACATTTGGTAAGCAGCTTTCACAGGTGTCATTGGTGGAGAAATTAATTCCAGGAAAGGCTAACGGTGTCTTCTTTGGAATTTCAGACAGTCTTAATCTTTTCTCTCCCTTAAACTATATTTTTTTCCATTGTTTTTTTTTTCCATTGTTATTATGACCCCTTCCCTCCCCCTGAAAAAATAATTAATGAGTAAACTTAATATTCCCCGTACCCCTGGATCAAATGGCGAACCCCAGACACCGTTGACGACTTCTGCTTGTTTAAATAGGGAAAGCTCTGTTGACAACCTCGGCAATAAAAAGGATTCCTCCAACAATACTACTTTGACCAGTGTTGTTAAAGACAATTTATCGGCACTGGTGGAAAATGATGCTTGTAATAACCGTAATACTTTACCCTCTGGTTCTGGCTCATTACCAGATCCAACAAAAAATCTGAAAATTCTCCACTTAAAAAACATACCAATTGGTTGTAGCTATGACATAATTCATGAAGCCTTCTGTAGATTTGGAGCAATCAAAGAAATTTTAATGGAGCTTAATGGTAGTAAAGGCTTTTGGGAAGCTTGGGTATCATTTTCAAGTTTTGAGATTGCTTTAGAAGCAAATAAAAATTTAGAGAGCATAAAAATTGACAATTGTTTGATTTCTGGGGCTTTATGTGATAAAGCACCAAGACACCTAGAGATATATAAACCAGAAGAATGGATGGAAAAAGAAATAGAGCATAGACTTCCAGAAGTAAGAACCCCCAAGCCCCCAACATGGATAATTGCATCTGGAAAGATAGATAATTATAACTATTATAAGATTAGTAAATTTATACAAAAAAAAGTTGGTTTAATTAAAAGTAAGGATATTAGTAGATACGGTAAGCAATCTGTTTTGATTAATGCAAAATCAGATACTCAAGCTCACATGCTTTGTGGCATGAAGATTGCAGAAATTGATCCTATTAAGGATATTAAACCACATATGAGCTTCAGCTATGGTAAAGGAGTAGTTTTTGATAAAGATCTATATGAATTCTCAGAACCAGAAATTCTGGACATGTGCCCTGCTAATGTTTGGAAAGTAAGTAAGATCCCTCAAACAAGCATGGTAGTTTTAACATTTGAAACCCCTGTTATACCAGATCATATAATTATTGAGAATGAAAGAGTACGTGTTCGAGAATATAAACCTAGGCCTTTACAATGCTTTAATTGTTTCAAGTACGGTCACCCTTCCCGGTACTGCAATAATACGAAGATCTGTATTAACTGTTCTTTGTTAGAACATGGCCAATGCAACAGAGATAC
Source organism: Palaemon carinicauda (assembly GCF_036898095.1). NCBI lineage: Eukaryota > Metazoa > Arthropoda > Malacostraca > Decapoda > Palaemonidae > Palaemon > Palaemon carinicauda. The sequence goes on from NC_090748.1 coordinate 74,170,949, forward strand.
AACCTGTGCAAACTGTAAAGATAATCATAAACCAAATGATAAAAGATGTAGAGAATACAAGAATGAAGAAGCTGCAATCTTGAAAGCAAATGCTGAACATATAAGTGTAGGTTATGCAAAGCATTTACTCAATCGGCAACTTAATTTTGCTCGCGCGGTTAAGATGCCAACAAAAGATTATAATCCACTACCCCTTACTACCACAGGGGGACCAGTGGCAGCACCTGGCCCGTCAGGTGCATCTCCCTTAGTGGTAGTAGCCCAGCCATCTGGGTCAAGTGCTCAGGCTATAAAAGCCAGAGCACAAACCTCCAAAGAGGTCAATATGGTGTCCAACACACCAAAAGTATTGTCACCGATAGGAGCATCTCCCCTAGAGGTAGTAGCCCAGCCTTCTGGGTTAAGTGCTCGAACTGTTGAAGTTCTAGCACAATCCTCCAAGGAAGCCAATGTGGCTTCCACCACCTTAAATGTATTGTCTCAGGCAGAATCTCTACCTGATTTGATGGAGATTGGAAAACAAGATCTTCCAAAGAGGAAAAGGTCCCCATCATCCTCACCTTCATCTAAGTCAGGTAAGTGCCCTACTGCTCATGATCCTAAGGTTGACTCTTATAAAGATCCTAGAAAGAAAGAAAAGAAGAGTGGTGGCCTAGTAAAGCCTTCCATCTCCAGGCATTACATGGCTTCATCTGAAAAGTCCCAAAAGACAAATGAGACAAAGAAAAATAATAACAAAAGATAATGTCTATCATCCAGTGGAATTGCAGAGGTCTAAGTACGAGCATTGAGCAAATAAAAACTTTAACCAGGGACTCAGACACGAAGGTAATTTGCCTACAGGAAACCAAGATCAGTGACAAACCATTTAATCCCGGACTCAATTATCATTTTTGTAGATCCCCTCCTTTGCAAGCTGCAAGAGCTCAAGGTGGTACAGGTTTTATTATTCACAAATCTGTAAAATTTGAAACAATCCCACTCAATACACCACTACAGGCATGTGCAGTTAGAACTCATATCGGGAAAAAAATTACTTTATGCTCGCTATATATTGAACCATCCTTAGAACTTTTCCTCTTAGATCATGCTGGTAATCCAAGAAGGCTTAGACTTTCTGACCTCCAAGACTTGATCAATCAGCTTCCTGCCCCTTTTATTTTAATGGGTGATTTTAATGCAAAGCATACTTTATGGGGTGGAAATGTGTGCGATAGATGGGGTAATCTTGTTGAAGAATTAATCGACAACAATGATGTAATACTAATGAATGATGGTTCTCCAACTAGGTATGATGTAGTCCACAACTCTACATCAGCCATTGATTTGTCAATCTGTTCCTCATCCATTCGATTGGACTACCTTTGGTCAGTAAATGAACACCTACATGGCAGTGACCATTGGCCAATAATGTTAAATTATGTCCATAATCTTCCTTCTCAGTGTCCACCAAAATGGAAGATAGATGAGGCAGACTGGGCAGCTTATGAAAACTGTTCACACACTGATAAAGAATATGATGAATTTACATCTCCAGTGCATGCCTATCAACATCTTGAAAATATTATTGATGATAATGCTAGCAAGTTTATACCTAAGACATGCGGTTTACCTCATCGCTCTGTAGTTCCTTGGTGGAGTAAAGAATGTGCCAACGCAAGAAAAGTGACCCGAACTTGCTTCAGAAGATACTTGAGGACAAACTATTTAGCAGATAGAATAGCATATCTCAGAGCCTGTGCCAAACAAAAAAGAATTTTTAAAAAAGCAAAGAGAGCATCTTGGAAGAAATATATATCTAATATTAATACCAAAACTCCTTCAAAGGAAATATGGGACAAGATTAGAAAACTTCAAGGTAAATTCGTCCCTAAGCCTCTACCAATATTAAGGGAAAATAATAGATATATATCTGACCCCAAAGATGTAGCAGAGGTTCTTGCTAAGCACTTTGCTTATGTATCAAGTGCTGACAACTATTCCCCAGCATTTCAACAAATTAGAGCATCAACATCTGTTGTTCCTCCTGCTTCTTCAAATACTGAAGCTTTTAACCTGCCTTTTAGTATGGAGGAGATGCAAAATGCTATCTCCAGCTCTTCTTTAACTGCCCCAGGTGAGGATGGCATCCGGTATGAAATGATATCACATCTTCCAGTGGATACCAAGGAATTTTTATTAGAAACCTTTAATGGTCTATGGGCTTCCCATACATCTCCTGATTCCTGGCATACTTCAATTGTAATTCCAGGCCACAAGTCTGGTAAAGACCCAGAACTGCCATCTAGTTATAGGCCCATATCCTTGACCAGTTGCATATGCAAACTATTTGAGAGAATGATCAACAACAGACTTGTGTGGTATCTAGAATCAAAAAATCTTTTATCTAACAGACAGTTTGGTTTTAGGAAGAACCGAAGTACTCTAGACCCTTTGCTGATGTTATCAAGGGAAATTTCAAATGCTTTTTCTAACCAAAACCAGGTGGTGGGTGTCTTTTTTGACCTCGAAAAGGCATATGACACCACATGGAGGGGTGGTATTTTAAAGCAATTGGCCTCGTGGGGTATAGGAGGACATATGTTCTCTTTTATTGAAGAATTTTTATCAAACCGCTCCATTAAAGTGAGAGTAGGGTCAGAACTATCTTCATCCTACATGCAAGAAGAAGGTGTCCCCCAAGGCAGCGTATTGAGTGTGACCTTGTTTGCTGTTGCAATTAATAGTCTCATTAGTCACATACCTCCTGGCATACAAGGATCACTATTTGTCGATGACTTTGCAATTTATTGTAGTGGATCATCTGCACTACAAGCATGCCAAAATCTTCAAATTGCAATAAATGCTGCTTCCGCATGGGCAAATTCTCGCGGATTCATGTTTTCTCCTCAGAAGACCAAAGCCATTCGCTTTACTCGTACTCGTAAAAGGGAAGAGATCCCCACCCTTTTCTTAAATGATTGTATTTTGCCATATGAGGATAGTGTCAAGTTTCTTGGAGTCATTTTCGACAAGAAAATGACATTTGGTCCCCATATAAATGACCTATCTATCAGGGTTAAGAAGTCACTGAACATTCTGAAAGTGATATCGCATTTTGATTGGGGTGCTGATAGAACAACTTTGCTTAGAATTTATACATCTTTGTGTCTGAGCAAGTTAGACTATGCATGCCAAATATATGGGTCAGCTACAAAGACTTTACTTGGAAAACTTGATATTGTTCACAATGCTGGGCTTCGCATCTGCACAGGTGCTTACAGAACATCTCCCATTGACAGTCTCTATGTTGATTCTGGCATACCTCCCCTTTCCATTCGCAGAGAGGAGTTGAGTTTGAGGTTTTTAGCTAGGTCCCTTGCTGTGAGAAACAATCCTAACTGTAAATATGTTAGGGCGCCTTTAGATCGGGCTCCTAACAGATCTAGAGTGCCTAAGCCTTTGGAAGTACAGCTGAAAAATGATGCTAGAGAAGTAGGCTTGTTAACAGCACAGATAGCAGAGGTAGGATATCCCAAGTCTCCTCCTTGGTGTAATCCACCTGTTAAAGTATGTTTTACGGCAGGAGGGAAAAATACCTTACCTAGTAGGGTTATGAAAAGTGAGTTTTTAAATCATGCTGCTCAACATCATGGGAAACATGTTTTTACAGATGGCTCCAAATCGGCTGCAGGAGTTGGAAGTGCAGCTGTGGTGGGGGATATTGTTATTAGAAGGAAACTCCCATACTCTTGTTCAATTTTTACTGCTGAGCTGTACGCAATAATTCTCGCAGTCCAACATATTTTTAAAAATGGCAACCAAAATAGTTTTTATACAATTTTTACGGATTCCAATAGTGTTTTACTCTCATTAAAACAAATTATGCCAGGCCATCATCTAGTACAAGAGGTGCAGGACTGGTTAGTACTTCTGCAATCTAGGAAGAGTATCAGTGTTCACTTCTGTTGGGTCCCTGCCCATGTTGGGGTGGATGGGAATGAACAAGTAGATAAGGCAGCAAAGGAAGCTTCAGGGCTAAGTAATCCATCCCCCTTGAGTATTCCTTACAAAGATCTTAAAAGTGAGATTCATCTTTACTGTAAAAATAAGTGGCAAGCTCGATGGTCTGAACTGACCACCAATACAAAATTGAAACAAATCCACCCATTGGTGGATAAATGGTCATCTTGTAATTCTACAAGTAGAAGGGATACCATTATTTTAACTAGGCTGCGTATTGGCCATACACATGCAACGCACAATTATTTAATGAAGAGTGGGGAAGGGAGACAGGCCCCTCTTTGTAATACCTGTCAAGTGACAATGGATGTTAAACATATTTTAGTCGATTGTCCTGTTTTTAATCTCCAGAGGAGGACACATTTACTCCAGGACAAACCGTTAAGAGATATACTGGGGGAAAACTGTAATACCCTGAACTTGAGAAAATTTATACAAAGTATTGGGTTATATTACGAGCTATAATTGATTTTATTAATTTATTTATTTATTTTACCCTTTTAATCCCTATTTATTTCACATCTAGATTTTATTGTATGAAAGTGTTACGATTTGTATTAAAGGTTAAAATGATACTAAATGGTGTGAGTGTACAGATATGATTGAATGATTTTCGTTGTATAGCGCTGAATGGCCTTTGATGCCCCAGTGCTTGGCTTAATGCCTAAATCCCATAATCAATTCAACTCAACGAGACCAGGTTGTCTGTCAACCTTTCGATGGCCCTGAGAGCTCCGCTGCGACTATACGCAGAACGGTTTCCGGACCTTCTGCATCCCCTGACGGAACTCCCGGGAGAGCTTCTTCCACGACACAAGCTACTTAAACAACCACACTACAACATCTTTCACAAGCCGTAGCATCGCTTTGGCTTCACGCCTGGAGACACTACGCCGCCTCCTCACAAAGAGACAACCTGCAACAGTCGCGGAGCGGAGGTCGCGTCACCTGCGATAGTCATCCGCAGGGGTCTACCAGGCGGAAGTGGAGAGTCTTCTGTGGTTGGTGTCGTCGGAGAGGTACCTCTTCCCTTGAGGCCTCTACTCCAGCAATAACGGAGTTATTGCTTATCGGCGGGAGGAAACTCGTTTCCGCTCTCGGCAGTGAAGCCTATCGCTCAGCCTTTCCCTGGCCTTCAGGCTGAAAGGAATAGACTTCTTCCTTCCCGCTGGATCTTTCTTGCTCATGCGAAGCTACGAACGTACCTGCCCCCAGTCGGAGTGAGACTTCCTCCATGGAGCATGGTTTGGACTCTTAAGTCCCTTAAGATATCTTACGAACCATTATGTCAGGCCTCTGATCGTATTCCGTCTTGGAGGACGGTGCTCCTGCTCGCTCTGGCCTCGGCCAGTGTGTAATCAATCTTCATGGTCTCGTACGACTCCGCCCTTTCAAGAGGATAGGGGAAGGCAACATTCAGGTTCGCTCCTGAGTTGTTTTCTAGACTCAGAACCTTGGAGTCCCGGACCTTCGGTTCGACTCCTTCAAGATTTTGAGTCTCCGTTCTGTATCAGATGACCCAGACCTTCTCCTTCTTGCCAGTAAAGGAACCGAGGGGTTATCTTTGAGAACAGCTGCAGTTTGTCCTCACGTGCAAGCCTGGTTTGGGAGCACAGGAAGGATGCAGGGGAGAGTCACCAGTATGCCTTTTCAGCTCGAACTCAAGGGCATTCATCTCGACCTGAATCCAGACCCTCCCCCGTCACGTCGCCCTACAGCACGATGTCGGATACATCGCAACGTCCCTCGCCTTCAAGAAGAACTACTCTGTGACGCATTTTAAATATGGTGAGGAGAGCATCAAAATTGTAGATGATTATATTTACCTTGGTACTATGTTCAATTATAATGGTAAAATGGATAAAGCTATTAAGAAACAAGTCATTCAAGCACGTAGAGCATTATTTAGTATGTTAATTAAAGGTAAAAAACTTGAATTACCCATTGATATCAACTGTGATCTATTCAATGCTCTAGTTGTACCAATTTTGACTTACGGTTGTGAAATATGGGTTTTAAATATTTAACTTAGCCGGTGAATATATAATAGCTGCTGCTCAGCGGCTCGACAGAAAACACATACAAAAACTCGCGAGCGATCGCTATGAAGGTTGCGGGTGTGCCCACCAGCGCCAACTATCGGCCAGATACCACACATGCATGTAAACAAGCCTTCAATTCTTCTCTGTCGACCTTGACGACAAGACGTATCAATACTCGCTGTATAACCTGGAGTTTTCTCAACATATTTGGTGAAGTACTTCATTTTGGTTTGAGCTTTCGCAGTGCAGGTGTTTTTCCTCAACTTAAACTCTTGAACTCTTTATTGGACAGATTTAATTGTTGATGACTTGGATTGTTTTTTTGGACTTTCTTTGACTAATTCAAAATGGCTGACGCTTCACAAGCCCCTAGATTTCGTAAGTGTAACGCTAGGGAATGTAATAGGCGTCTTCCAAAGGCCTCTCTCGACCCACATACTGTGTGTTCTAATTGTCGGGGTAAAACCTGTCAATTAGGAGATCGGTGTGAGGAATGCGTGGGCCTTTTGGAATTCGATTGGCTCGAATACGACAAGTATTCTCGTAAGCTAGAGAGAGATAGGGTAAGGAGGAGTTCCTCTAGGTCAGTAGATTTTTCCTCCACATGCCCCTGATCCTAATCCTTCCCCTGTAGTGGTTGTGCCTAACCCCCCTTCTGGCACTCAGGAACCATCAATGCAAGACATGTTACGTGCTATTCATGCCTTGGGTGAAAGAGTTGAAGCGTTAGCAACTGATCGTAATCAACTCATGGCTGACGTTAAAGAGCTTAAGTGTCAGAGTGCCACAGCGGAAAATAGTGGGAAAGTGATTAGTGCGCAAAGTGTTGTGAACAGTGTTGCGACCGAGGGTTTGTCTGTTCGTGCCTGTCGTTCACCTAGTCCGAGACCTCTTGCAAGCTCCCAAGCCCAGGGGAGAAGTAATGTCGTACGACTTATGGGTTCGAGAGGCCTTGATCAGCGAACAGACGTTCCCTCTATGGTATCAGGCGTGTCTCACCAAGATCGCCCCTACCATAAGACGAGAGAGCCCATTTTCTCCTCGTCATCCGAAGGCTTTTCGCATAAGAAACAGTGGAGCAAGGTTTCTAGGCCCCTTAAGCGAAAGTCGGTCCCTTCAGGACAGGTCCAGCGTCCTGGCTGTAGTCATTGGGAGAGCTCTGACCCATTGCAGTCATCGGAAGACTGCTCGCCGCCTAAGCAACAACGTTACACAGGCTCAGAGAGTCTTGGTGTAGGCAAGGTTGTGCCGTCTCAGACGTTAACCCCGTCGTTTACCGCACCCATTCCCGTTGATCCTAAATGGGTTATACTGCAAGACATGCAGACTAAGCTCGCATCCCTTATGGAAGACTATTCTGCCGATAAGGTTCACGTTGATCCTCGCCGTTTATCTCATCGAGATCCTGGCCTTCAGCCGCCCAAACGAGCCTTTGCTCGTCCTGTTGACGTTGGCGTAGCTAAGTCACGTCAGTCACGCTATGTAGAGCCTCACTCGATGCAGTCACGTGTTGATGACTTTCAGCCGCATTTGGACGTTCGGCCACTTCCTAATGCTCCTGTTGACGTTCAGGACGTTCGCCAACCAGCGGAGTTGACTTGTTTTGACGCTGAGCGTCAACCACCGCAGTCTAGAGTTGTTTTGACTGCTCAGTCTAGGCAGTCAAAACAGTCTCGAGTTGACGTCGAGCGTCCTCCCGCTCCTGTTGTGGTTGACAGTTCACAGGCTGTTAAGCAGTTACATGACGTTGCGTCCTGGACTGCTACTAATGCACCAGTGCGTATGGACTCTGCGTGTCAAGCATTGCCAACCCCTTTGCTTGTTACTCAGCAGTTGTCAGATGAGGATCCTTCAGATGAGGACGTTGCTGACCCTCATCATGATGATCATCCTTCGGATGTAGACGAACCTAGAACAGTTCCTCCATCAATGGACTTTAAGAAAGTCATGTTAATTTTTAAGGAGCTTTTTCCCGATCACTTCGTCGCTGTTGCTCCTCGTTCGCCACCGTCTGAGTTTGCTCGAGGCTTACCTGCTAACATGCCAGCCTTTACAAAGCTTGTGCTCTCTCGCTCTTCCAAGAGAGCTTTACGACTTTTAGGCGACTGGTTGGAAACCAAGAGGAGTTTGGGGAAGACGGCCTTTGCCTTCCCTCCGTCAAAGCTCTCGTCTAGATCGAGCGTCTGGTATGCCACGGGAGAAGTTCTCGGCTTGGGAGTCCCTGCCTCTGCCCAGGGTGACTTCTCAAGCCTCGTAGACTCTCCCCGCCGCCTAGCCATGAGACGCTCGAAGATTAGTTGGTCCTCCTCGGACCTTGACCATCTGCTGAAAGGCATATACAGAGCCTTTGAAGTTTTCAACTTCCTTGACTGGTCTTTGGGAGCCTTAAGTAGGAAAATCTCATCGGCTGATAGAGATGTCTCCTTACTGATTATGTCCTGTATGGATAAAGCCATCCGCGATGGTTCCAATGAGCTCTCCTCCTCTTTTACGTCGGGAGTCTTAAAGAAGCGAGAGTCCCTTTGCTCTTTTCTTTCGGCAGGAGTTACTCCCTGTCAGAGATCTGAACTGCTCTTTGCTCCCTTATCAAAGTTTTTGTTCCCGCAACAATTGGTTAAGGACATAGCTTCTTCACTCGTGCAGAAGGACACCCATGACTTGGTGGCGTCCTCTGCTCGCAAAGGGACTCCTTCTACATCCTTTTCTGCTAGACTTAGGATCGACACTCCGGCGTCCAGATTTATTCCGCCCTTTCGTGGCAGAGCTCCCAGCAGGGGAAGTACTCGTGCCGAGGGAAAGAGAGGAAAGAAGAGAGGAGCCAAGTCCTCACGTGGCAGAGTCTGACTGCCCACAGCCTCAGACAGCAGTAGGAGCCAGATTGAAGAACTTCTGGCAGGCCTGGGAGAAGAGGGGCGCAGACCAACAATCTGTTCGGTTGCTCAGAGAGGGGTACAAAATTCCATTTGTACGCAAACCTCCTCTAGCGACTTCCCCCATCGACCTCTCTCCCAGGTACCGAGAGGAGTCAAAGAGACAAGCCCTAAACCTAAAAGTGTCTCTATTGCTAGAGAAGGGAGCGGTGGTGAAAGTCTCGGACCTTCAATCACCGGAGTTTTACAACCGTCTCTTCCTAGTACCGAAGAAGACAGGAGGTTGGAGACCGGTGCTAGACGTCAGTGCACTCAACGTCTTTGTTACGAAGACAAAGTTCACCATGGAGACCACGAAATCAGTCTTAGCAGCGGTCAGAAAGGGAGACTGGATGGTCTCTCTCGACCTAAGAGACGCGTACTTCCACATCCCCATACACCCAGATTCCCAACCGTTTCTGAGATTTGTTTTCAACAATGTGGTATACCAGTTTCGGGCCCTGTGCTTTGGCCTAAGTCCTGCTCCTCTCGTGTTTACGAGGCTTATGAGGAATGTAGCAAAATTCCTCCATTTATCGGGAATCCGAGCCTCCCTGTACTTGGACGACTGGCTTCTCAGAGCCTCGTCCAGTCATCGCTGTCTGCAGGATCTTCATTGGACATTGGATCTGACCAAGGAATTGGGACTTTTGGTCAACCTAGAAAAGTCCCAGCTGATTCTATCCCAAACTATACTGTATTTAGGGATGGAGATTCGCAGTCCAGTTTTTCGGGCTTTTCCGTCTGCCACCCGAATAGAGCAAGCCCTGCTCAAAGTCCAACTGATGTTGAAGAGAGAACGGTGCTCAGTCAGGAATTGGATGAGTCTAGTAGGAACTCTATCATCCCTGGAGCAGTTTGTCTCGCTAGGAAGGCTACACCTTCGACCTCTCCAGTTCCATCTAGCCTTTCACTGGAAAAAAGACAAGACATTAGAGACGGTCTCAATCCCGGTCTCCGAACCAGTAAAGACATGCCTGAATTGGTGGAACGACAATATCAGTCTGAGAGAGGGACTTTCCCTAGCAGTTCAGAACCCAAACCACGTACTATTCTCAGACGCGTCGGATTTGGGTTGGGGTGCGACCCTGGACGGTCGGGAATGCTCAGGTCTGTGGACCTCAAGTCAGAGGAGCATGCACATCAACGGCAAGGAGCTTTTGGCAGTCCACCTGGCCTTGATGAAATTCGAGAGTCTCCTTCGAAACAAAGTGGTAGAGATCAACTCCGACAATACCACAGCCTTGGCATACATTTCCAAGCAAGGAGGCACCCACTCCCTCACGCTGTACGAGATCGCAAGGGACCTGCTCATTTGGTCAAGAGATCGTGGCATCTCCCTGTTAACGAGGTTTATCCAGGGCGACTTGAACGTCTTAGCAGACTGCCTCAGTCGAAGGGGTCAGGTAATTCCTACGGAATGGACCCTCCACAAGGACGTGTGCAAGAGTCTTTGGGCGACTTGGGGTCAACCAACCATAGACCTCTTTGCAACCTCGATGACCAAGAGACTTCCAATCTATTGCTCTCCAGTCCCAGACCCAGCAGCAATACACATAGACGCATTTCTACTAGATTGGTCTCATCTGGACCTATATGCATTCCCACCATTCAAGATTGTCAACAAGGTACTGCAGAAGTTCGCCTCTCACGAAGGGACAAGGTTGACGTTGGTTGCTCCCCTCTGGCCCGCGAGAGAATGGTTCACCGAGGTACTTCGATGGCTGGTAGACTTTCCAAGGAGTCTTCCTCTAAGGGTAGATCTGTTACGTCAGCCCCACGTAAAGAATGTACACCAAAGCCTCCCCGCTCTTCGTCTGACTGCCTTCAGACTATCGAAAGACTCTCTAGAGCTCGAGGCTTTTCGAAGGAGGCAGCCAGTGCGATTGCAAGAGCGAGGAGAGCTTCTACCATTAGAGTATACCAGTCGAAGTGGGAAGTCTTTCGAGACTGGTGCAAGTCAGCATCTGTGTCCTCGTCCAGTACCTCTGTAGCCCAAATCGCTGATTTTCTCTTACATCTGAGAAAGGTTTGCTCCCTTTCAGCTACCACGATCAAGGGCTACAGGAGCATGTTGGCTTCGGTCTTTCGGCATAGAGGCTTAGATCTTTCCAACAATAAAGATCTACAAGATCTCCTTAAGTCTTTTGAAACCTCTAAGGAACGTCGTTTGGCAACTCCTGGATGGAACTTAGACGTGGTCCTAAGGTTCCTCATGTCAGACAGTTTGAGCCATTACATTCAGCCTCCCTGAAGGATCTCACTCTCAAGACACTTTTCCTAGTGTGCTTGGCCTCGGCTAAAAGAGTCAGTGAACTTCATGCCTTCAGTAAGAACATCGGCTTTTCTACAGAAAAAGCCACTTGTTCTCTTCAACTTGGTTTCCTGGCCAAAAATGAACTGCCTTCTCGTCCTTGGCCTAAATCTTTTGATATTCCTTGCTTATCAGAGATCGTAGGCAACGAACTGGAAAGAGTATTATGTCCTGTTAGAGCTCTTAAGTTCTATTTAGCTCGTACTAAGTCATTACGAGGTAAATCTGAGGCGTTATGGTGCTCAGTTAAGAAACCATCATTGCCTATGTCAAAGAATGCTTTGTCATATTTTATCAGATTTTTAATACGAGAAGCTCATTCCCACTTGAATGAGAAAGACCGATGTTTGCTTAAGGTTAAGACGCACGAAGTTAGAGCTATAGCAACCTCCGTGGCCTTCAAGCAAAATAGATCTCTGCAAAGTATCATGGACGCGACTTTTTGGAGAAGCAAGTCAGTGTTCGCGTCATTTTACTTAAAAGATGTCCAGACTCTTTACGAGGACTGCTACACACTGGGTCCATTCGTTGCAGCGAGTGCAGTAGTGGGTGAGGGTTCTACCACTACACTTCCCTAATTCCAATATCCTTTTTAATCTGTCTCTTGAAATGTTTTTTAATATTGTTTTTTTGGGTTGTACGGAAGGCTAAGAAGCCTTTCGCATCCTGGTTGATTTGGCTGGTGGTCAAAGTCATTTCTTGAGAGCGCCCAGATTAGGGGTTTGATGAGGTCCTGTTGGTATGGGTTGCAACCCTTCATACTTCAGCTCCTGGGAGTCCTTCAGCATCCTAAGAGGATGGCTGGGCTTCGTGAGGAAGACAGACTTACAAGGCAGAGTAATCGTCTAAGTCAATTTCCTTACCAGGTACCTATATATTTGGGTTTTGTTATATTGATAACTGTCAAAAACTCTAAGCATATACGCTGTAAACTTAATTAACTCTGGTCTCTACCCACCGCCTTGGGTATGAATCAGCTATTATATATTCACCGGCTAAGTTAAATATTTAAAAATGATATTTTAATTATAAAATAAATTTTTGAATATACTTACCCGGTGAATATATAAATTAAAGGCCCTCCCTTCCTCCCCAATAGAGACGCAGCGGGACGAGAAGAATTGAAGGCTTGTTTACATGCATGTGTGGTATCTGGCCGATAGTTGGCGCTGGTGGGCACACCCGCAACCTTCATAGCGATCGCTCGCGAGTTTTTGTGTGTGTTTTCTGTCGAGCCGCTGAGCAGCAGCTATTATATATTCACCGGGTAAGTATATTTAAAAATTTATTTTATAATTAAAATATCATGTTACCACAAACTAGATCATGTTGAAACATTTCACAAGAAGTTCATGAAAAATCAGCTCTGTGTGAACAAGGGAACAGCAAACTGCATGGTATATGGGGATCTTGGCAGATTCAAAATTGAAATATCTATTTGCAAACGGACGATTGGATTTTGTTGAGAATTGTAAAATCAAAGGCGTCTAAATTGTCAAATGTTTTTTATTGTTTTCTTAGAATTCTATACGAGTCGAATGAGTATAAGTCTAGTTGGATCCATAAAGTTAAAACTATCCTTGATTCATGTGGTATGTCAAATATATGGGAGCATCCAGAAAATTTCAATCACACGTGGATAATAAATAGCCTAGAAATGAAACTCAAAGATATAGAGAGACAACAGTGGCATGCAGAAGTAGAAAGAAATATATTGTGTAGTAATTATAAACTTTTTAAGACAGAATTTGGCCAAGAAAATTATATTATAAATTTAGATATACCAGAAAGAATTGCCCTTAGTAAATATAGGTGTGGTACCCACAAACTTCCTGTAGCAACTGAAAGATATTCTAGGCAGGAGAATCAGCACCCTTGCACACTATGCAACGGCATTGAAGTTGGGGATGAATACCATTATGTTTTAGTTTGTCCTGTGATTATTGTAGAAGACCTACCACTTTTAAATTCAGTCTGCTCCTCAATACAAGTAGTACTAGAGAACTGAAAAGACTTGCAAGGTTTGTTAACCTTATAATGTCTTTATTTTAGATTTAATACTTTCTAGGATTTTCATTATTCTGGTATTATTTTTAAATGTATGTACTTTCCTTTGTCAGAATACCTTTTATGCTTTAATTATGCACTTGCTGAATATATGTGTACATAAATATAGTTGTAATCTATTGGTCTCTTCTTTTTGTAGTTTTTGTGTAAAATATATATATTTGTGTAATTTTGTAATTCTCATACTCCGGAAGGGGTCGATAGAATAAAATTTGCCTTCGCAAAAAAGAAAAAAAAAAAAAAAAAAGGTGCTACAAGCTGGAGTCTGGAAGTGTCTTGTGACCTTCGCAGCCCACTTCCTGCAGGACGTGACCCACAGGGGTATCGATACGTTTCTATCGCTCTGTGGTGGCTACACAACAGCTGGTCTAACCTCAGGCTCCTTTTTGGACAGGTAGCAGAAGGTTGAGGGCATTGTTACCAGGTTTTAGACTGCATGAACGGAAGAAGTATGTCTGGCCCTTACTTCTTTCTTCATCCTCCCCTCTACTGGGGAAGCAGCATTCTGGTCTCTGCATAGCTGAACTCAAACCTCTGCAGGTAAACCATGCTTCCTTGTGTTCCAAGTATTGAGACAATACTGTTGCGTCCCCCATACCCTGACGAGGTGGTATTGGGAACGTCCTAACCCAGAGTTCCTTCTAGAACTCCAGGTCAACTGCCTAGGATGGGTCACACTTTCTTCCTTCACACACAAGCTTATGTAGGCCACACGTTTCCTTGCGGAGCAAGGAACTTGTGAGGTGCAGGGACTCCTTTTCTCGAGTGCGACTCACTCGGATTCTGAGTCCCCGGGTAAGCCAAAGCCAGTATGGCTGGGGACTTTCCACCCTTCCTAAGGGGTAAGTCACCCTATGTAAATAGCGTGGTTTGTATTTCGGTTTCAGAACAAATGACAAATTCGGAGATAATTTGTATTTTTCCTAACCATTCAAACCTTAGCTATTTACACATATTTGCCCGCCAGCCCTGTCCCCCAAGTCAAGTCCTACCTCTAAGTGAAGTGAGACATTTCACCGGTGTGTGAGGGGGGGGAGGGGTAGCAAGCTACCTCTCCCTCTACCCCTGCTAACTAGCGAGGGGGTAGGAAACCCTCGTTAAAATCTAATGGCTCGTCAATTTCAGCTACGCCGAAAGTAAACCCTATGTAAATAGCTAAGGTTTGTATGGTTAGGAAAAATACAATTTATCTCTGAATTTTTCATATTCTTTGGGCAACACAGGAAAACTGAATGTCCTGCACGTTCCCCAAATCCCATTAGAAGCTAATTATGATGTGCTACATAAAATATTTGAGTGTTACGGATTAATAAAAGAGATTAGAATGAAACTTCAAGATGATAATTGGGATTCTTGGTTATCATTTAATTGTCATGAGGAAGCATTTATTGCAAGCCGTAACATTGTTAATATTAAAGTAGGTAATATGAGTACTGTATTAAGGGTGCACTGTGTGATGGGGCACCTAAAGATCTGGATGTCTACAGACCAGAGGTAGATATGCTATCCCAAAGAAAGCCAAAACCACCAATGTGGCTTCTTGCTCAATCTACAGGAGGTACGAAAAATTATTTCAAGATCTGCAAATTTCTTCAGAGGAAGGTAAGAACGATCGCACCTGGAGATATATCTCGATTCAGTAAGAAAAGTTACTTGATAAAGACCAAGTCATACACACAGTCTGTTATATTGTCCAATTTGAAGACAGTAAAGGATGATATGAAATTGAACATGAAATCCCATCTAAACTTTAGCTATGGAAGGGGAGTGGTTTTCAATAGGAATCTATGTGAATATACCGAAGAGAAGATATTGGCTATGTGTCCACTATCAGTGTGGAAAGTACATAAAGTACCTGGAACATCAATGATTGTTCTTACTTTCCAGGATGCTGATGTACCTTTCCACATAGACATAGAAAATTAAAGGATTAGAGTTCAACCTTTTAAGCAGAAGCCACTTGAATGTTATAATTGCTTTAAATTTGGGCATCCTTCCAAAGTTTGCAAGAATGATAATATTTGTAATACTTGTGCCAATATTTACCATGGGGAATGTACACTTGAGGCAAGGTGCCTAAACTGCAACTCTAATCATAAATCGAATGATAGGAGCTGCCAGTTTTATAAGTTAGAAGAGGCTGCCCTCAATAATTCAATTATTGAACATGTGAGCATGGGGCATGTCAAGAGATTATTAAATAAATCTAATACCTATGCAAAGACATTAAAAACAGGAGAAAAAAGTTCCCCGGGAATCATCTCACCCACCTACTACTGTAGATAGTTCTCGAAAAAGGAATTCACCGTCTATTGATAAAGTGCTGCCTAAGACAAGAATATCTCCTAAAGATTTATCATTGAGTATCAACAAAGTGACATTGCCCACCACTATCAAACCTTTGTACCCCATTACAAAGGATAGTACTAACCTCTCCCAGGCCATATCCTTGCCTGATTTAATGGAGATTCCACCTGAAACCAAGTTATCATGTGTACCTGTAGTGGGGAAGGTACAAAAACCGGGTAACTCACAACCTATTAATCGTAAAAGAGAGAGACCTCCATCTCTCTCACCCTCTTCCATAAGAAATATTAGAGTTATGACATCAAATAAATATGATGTTTTGTCTGTTGATGTTTCCGATCAACCAGAAGACAATTTAAATAAATCAGAAGTTCAAGTTGAGGTCCACCATCCACCTCAACAAATAGATAAAGATACAAAGAAAAACACAATCATAAAACTCAACATAACAAGACCATCTCTGAAGAAACCTACAGGAAATAATGGTACAGTTAGATTAAAAACTGCTAATGGGAAGACCTCATCCAAGATGTCTTCCAGAAATAATCCATAGGTTGCTCCTCCATTTTGCAATGAAACTGTCAGGTTTTAAGGGGGAAATTTGGAGAACTTAAGCTTCTAATTCATGAACATTCCCCCATAATTGTATGTCTACAGGAAAGTATGCTTGATGCTAACACTCCTAGTCCTCGAGAGTATGTTAGCTATAAAACACCATATAATCATCAAGCAGGGTGGAAGTCTCATGTACGTTCGTCGAGATGTTCCCCAAATACCCATCTCTATATGTACAACCCTGCAGACAGTGGTTGTACAAATTGATATAGGGAGAAAATATACAATATGCTCTCTGTACTTACCTCCAAATGATAATTTGTTCCGTAACTGGAATACAAACCACGCTATTTAAAGTGGGTAATCACTTTCGCGTAGCTGAAAGGACGAGCCATAAAAATTTAACGAGGGATTATTAGCCCACCGCTAGTTAGCGGGGATTAGGGAGGGTAGTTAGCTACCCTCCCCCCTCACACACCTGTGTTGTAGCTCCACTTTTACTTTGGCTCGGGTGGTGATCGGACGTGTCTGCTTTCACCCTCGCCTCTTTGACAGCCATTAATCATTGCTTTTTCTTTCTTTTTCTCAGAGTATTGTGAAGTTGGCCTCTACAATGCAGAAGTGCTCTGGGTTACCTGACCGCCCTTGTGGTGTCACGGTGGATTTTTCTTTTCCTCCTGACATAAATTTTCGTTATTCATCAAAAGTGAACTTTATATTCGACATGTAAGAGAGAGAGGCTTGATCCTTATCTGGCTTTATTCAGCTAAAAAGGTTGTACACTGTTCCATAATTTGATCTTCCAGACTGATTCCAAGATCACAGATCTCCCAGACTGATTCATGATCACAGGTCTCCAAGACTGGTTCCCTGTAATTATTACAGTTATTTAATTTTCTTATTCTTCAAATAATAATGCCTACCTCTAAAAGCTTTGTAATAACAAAGAAAAAAATATAATTACTTTGCTTCAGTTTCAAAACAGAATTACAGGATACTTCTATTTGATAATTTTACAATAATATGAAACAATAGTTTTCAATTTCCCTAAAGAACAAATAATATATGTGAAAATAGAGGAGGTTACCTTCAAGGTTTAAGAGGCAAAGGAAATCTCACAAGGTTAAGCGAGGTAAATTAGGCTAATATGCCCTTTAACGCAATGTAGCATAGGCTAGGCCTCCTTAAACCTCTTTAAAAATACCCTACTCAAGGTTTATAGGAAGTTCTAGGCTAGGCTATAGAAGGTTTCTGTGACCACTGTGTCTAGGTTAGGGAGGGTATAGGAGGACATAGGTTAACTCATATACCTAACGACATTGAATAATTTTTATAGCCTAAACTATTTTCCAAAGGAAATATAACTATTCAATTGATAAGAAAAATATCTGCTGGGCTTTCAGAAACAATTGTATAGCCCAATCTAAGATCATAAACAATGGAATTTTCCATGGGAGAGAGGGAAAGGGGGAGTCCCGAGGTGTCCTACAGGTCGGCTACTTCGTGACGCCCTCTTGGCATTGAAAATAAATTTACATATAAGGAACCATTACTTTTCGTACAGTTAATATGGTTTTCAGGAAAACGAGGAGGTCTTAATGTTACTAACATGTTCACATCCCCCTTTTTTTTTAAAAGGAAAGAATGTATCATACTCAAGTGAATAAATAGGGTGTCTTGTAAAATGATGCAACACGACCACGAGGGTGTATGCAAACTTTACCGGGCATTGGCAAGCCACTGCATCCATTCTGATCGCTTTTCCTCTCTATCTGTAACATATTATTCCCTATCCTTATAATAATCTTCTAGATTATAACGAAGTCTTACCTTTGAAAAGGGATACGTCAATGTCTTCTCTAATGACCCAAAACAAATATCTTTAATGGACGGGGAAGCATGCCCATACGGCTTCTCCTACGTGTTTTTCTCATGCCAGTATGGCCAAAACGAAAAAAAAAGGACTCAAGACCACGTATCAGATAGAGAGAGAAAAACATAAGAAGGGAATGGCAATAATGTTACATGCATTCGTTGATAAAATAAATTTTCTTTAAATGATTTTTATAATCAATATTACTAACAGAGATAATTTTAAAGATATTAGAGTCGGATGATGAATCAATTTCACAGAAAAAAAATCAAAATACCTAAAGGATAACATTCTCCCATTACAAAGCTTTTACCTTAGGGAAAAATTGATTCATGTCCACTCTAATATCAGGCCACATTCCATCATGGTCTTGAATAACCCTTTACATGTGTTTGCTACCGTGGAATACAGATCTTGTTCAACAAAATCAGAAACACACTCAATAGAGGGAAGAGATTACTCTTGTACAATCAAAACATGGATATCTTGGAGCACTTAATGGGGACACTACCCTAAAGGTGTGCATTCGGAAAACTTTCCTAGTAGCTTTGCCTAGCCCTATGCTGCGGTTAGATCGACTCCATTTACCCAGGAGATCATGTCACTCTACCTCAACAGAGCTCTCCACTTAAGAAGGCAAACGTTGGCTGCTATTGAGGTGTCCTAATGACTACCTAACTGTCCAGACCTCTTGGTTAGAAACGACTCTCACATCACGAGTCTCAAAGGCGTTCAGAAAGGGGCGCACTCCATCCTGATTTATACAAAACCAGTACCACAAGAGCAGAACTAATTACTATAAAACAAGATCCATGGGACCACTACAACACTCATAATCAGGGCAATTTTCTATGATCCATTATATATTTTTATTACAATTTTTTTTCTAGTAGAAAAAATCTATTCATCAACTTGAATAATTCCAGAGTTTGGACTACAACTTACAAAAATATTATAAAAGTAAAAAAGAAAAATACAAAAATATACAGGGACCGTATCATAAACATATAGGAACAGGTTTGCTTCACAATCATACTGAGAGTATATAGTAGGCTTTCCTCTCAGCAAAATTCACTAACGGAGTCTATATCTCTTCTATGAGACGGGAAGGAGGTACAATATTTCTAGCGCCTCTTGTGCGAACTCCCTCAGCTACTATGTCAGGCACATTTTCTGGGTGCTCTTGCATATTCAGTAAGTACTGTTCATCCCCATAGAATGGTTTGAGTTTATCAGCAGCACGCTCAAGTACAGTGTCATTGAAAACATTTTGTATCACATAGGTAGACCCATCGCGAACACTTTCTATCACTTTATATGGTCCAAGCCATTTCACATTTAATTTACGGCTTGTACCTGGTAACTGGGTCTCATTCTTTACCCATACTAGGGAATGTAGTTCCACTTTCTTGTTCACTCTTTTTCGATTGGCAATATTGACAAATGTTCTTGCCATTTCAGCATGTGTCTTTTGAATTATTTCATGGGCTCGAGCGAGATCAGAGTCCGTCACCTCATCATCCATTGAAGGCACTTCACTGAGAAGTTGCCTGAAGGGCCTACGGCTAAAAAATACATAGTGAGGCTGTTCACCAGTGGTGGCATGTATTGCACAATTAAGGGTTCTCTGTGTCTCTCCTAAATATTTTGGCCATTGATATGGATGACCCTGACACATGACATTCAACAAAATTTTCATGGTCCTGTGCATCCTTTCAGAGATACTGTTACCTTCAGGGTGGTATGGTGTGATGAAACCAGTTTTTATGTTGTGTACTCTACAAAGATCTCTAAACTGTTGTGAGGTAAATTCAGCACCATTGTCAAGAATTACACACCTTGGAACCCCAAAGTCGTTTAAATACTTTTCAAAGTTTTTACTAACAACATCTGTCGTCTTGTTCCTCAGTGGGTAAAACTTCACATAGCGTGAATAGTGATCAATGATGGTAAGAACATACCTGTATCCATTTGCGCCAGACACCATGTCTGTCAAATCAATACTGATACGCTCCAAGGGTTTATGTACTGGAGGTAGTTCATGGAACTTTTGCTGTAAGGATGGACTGTCTTTATGAGCTTGACATGTAATACATTCTTTAACATATTTAACTACATCAGATCTAAGTGAGGGCCAATAGAAGTACGTCTCCAAAGCGTCAATAGTTTTTCTCCTACCTAAATGACTTGCAACAGACTCATGACCAAATTTTAAGGCTGCTTTCCTAAGCTCTTGAGGCACCACAAGTCTTAACTGAATACTATTATCTTGCTTATCAGAACTCAGGTACAACAAACCCTCATACAGTATAAACTGATGAATTAAAGCTCTGGGAAACCTCTTCCTAGGTAATTTTCCTCCTTCTAAGTAAGCAATCAAGTCACCCCATCTGGCTTCACTTACCTGTTTATCTCTAAATTCTTCCTTACCTAACCCAAGATAATTATCTTGATTATTGTGGAAAATTGCTCTAACTGGCCTGCTTAACTGATCAGCAACTTCATTGAGCTTTCCTGGCCTATATACAACCTTAAAGCGATAATCTTGCATTTCAATAATCCATCTATTCATCCTTGGAGACTTTGTCTTTCTCTTGAAGTCTGACACAAGAGGCTGATGATCTGTCTGAACCGTAAACATGGTACCCCAAAGAAAATGATGAAACCGCCTACAGGCCAAGACTATGGCCAAAGCTTCCCTATCAGTAGTTGAATACCTCTGTTCGACAGGTTTCAATTTCTTTGAAAAGTATCCAACAGGTTTCAAAAGACCATCACTCTCCTGCATCAGTACTGCACCTACATGGTCTAGACTAGCATCTGTGAACAACTGAAAAGGCTTTGTCATATCTGCTTTTACCAGTACTGGAGCTGTCATCAAAAGTTGTTTTAGCTGCTCAAAACTAGACTGACACTCTGGTGTCCAACTAAATGGTTCTTTCATTCTTAAGAGATTAGTCAAGGGGACAGCAATTTTAGTAAAATTGTGTATGTGCTTCCTATAAAACCCACACATACCTAAAAATCTTCTAGTTTCTTTTACATTAGTGGGAGCTCTCATATCTCTGATTGCACTTACGTTGTCCGGACAAGGTTTGCATCCATCCCTAGATATGATATGGCCCAGAAATTTGACCTTCTTGAGCGAACTGACATTTCTTAATATTTAGCTTCACTCCCTTTTCACCTAACAGTTTGAACAACTCTCCTAATCTCCTAATTAATTCTTCCAAACTAGGGGCCCAGACGACTATATCGTCTAAATAATTCTTGACCCAGCCTTTCTTTATTAAGGGAGCTAAGATATTTCCTATTACTCTTGAAAATATGGCTGGACTACAACTCAACCCAAAGGGGAGTCTCTTGAATCTATACAGGGAGACTCCATCACTAAAAGTTGTCAAATCTCTACTATCTTCCTCCAATTCTACCTGGTAGTAAGCCTCTTTCATGTCCAACGAGGCATAAAACTGATTCCCGGAAGCTGACTCAACTAACTCTTCTAATCTAGGTAGAGGATGAATATCAGTTTGGAGGTGTGTGTTAACTTTCCTATAATCCAGGCACATTCTTTGCGAGTTATCAGGCTTCCTAACTAAAACTATAGGACTTAACCACGCAGCTGTGGATGGCTCAATTATATCTTTGGCCTCCATATCCTCTAACATATCGGCAATAAGTTGCTTAGCTTTCTCAGGATATCTATACATAGGGGTCCTAACTGGCTGTGGATCACTAACATTAATATGCCCTTGAACTCCCTGAAATTTTCCTAACTCATTATTTTCTAATATAAAAATTTGATGATTTTCCATTACCATGTTCTTCAACTGGGCCTGTTGTTCATCCTCTAGATGTGACCAATCGTGTTGTGCAATTAAATTTTCTAATTTCTCCTCTCTAGTGCATCCTTGTCCTGGTGCAACACGCATGCTTTCAGGGATAAGCTCATTCTTAATAACAATCTTTTACATATGGGAGATTCTGAACTGATGTCCCTTTCATCAATCTTTTTATAAGTACCTATCAACATTCCTATCTTTAACTTAACTATACCCTTTGTACTATTTATTAGAGGTATAAAGACTTCCTTATTGTTATTAACTTTAAGGCACAAAGCATTCATAGCACCACTATGTTTCATTCCTGGTTCCAATAGAAGTACTGTATCCGCATCTTCATTAACTTTAACTGCATACATTCCTGCTGAGGAAGGAGGTAGAATAATCTTTTTCTTTAACCTAATCTCATCTACATTGGGATTTGAGGATTCAACTATCTTGAGATTCCTAATTCTCTTTGTGGAAGGTCTCATTTTAAGAAGCCACACACGGTACGTAATATTATCCCAAACCAGGATAATTTTCTTATGATCCCATGTTAAACAAGCAATCCCAAGTAAATCTGCACCCAAAAGGACTTCTGTATCTAAAAGTGGGTCTGGCACAATATAAAATAAATGAGTAACAACTCTACGGCCAACATTAACACCCAAATAAACCGATCCTAATACCGGTACAACTGTGTCTGTGACTCCCGTTAACTGTGGTAAATTTCTCATCTTAGCAGGCTTCAAACCTAAACTGTCCACAAAGGATTTCTTGACTATACTGGCACAACTACCTGTATCAACTAAAGCTCCTATCATGCAATCATTAACCATCAAACTTATACTTGGAGATCTGGCGTGACCTACTCATAGTGAACTATCTCCACCTAATTGTCCTGGACATCCTACATGACCTCTCCTAACATTTGGTTGATGACAATCAAAGCATACTCCCTTGGGTGGATTATAAGGACAATCAGACAGATTATGGGTGGCTACTTTGCAAAAAGCACAGTACTTTTTAATATTATTTTGTCTGGTCATGGATACTTTCTCAATTTTCTTGTTTAACTCATCCAATTTTCTTGTTAATTTCTCTATTTCATTACATGGAGTTCCTACCGGAGGGGTATTTGTTACTGGGATTGGTGACTGGGAACTTCCAGCATCCGAAATGGGCAAGACTCTGTTGTTATTACTAATAATTATGCCCTGAGCCCTATAATATTCTTCTTCTGTATATGCCATGAAATTCCTTAAAGGTATATGGTCTGCCAAGAAATCAACTAATTTAACTTGAACTTGTGAATTTAAGCCTTTATATATCTTTGTCTTAAGGAACTTATCTGATGTTGGAATTGGATCATTGGGGAACTTCAATGTTAAAGCTGAAATTTTACACTGCAATTTATTAACAAAAGAACTAGGAGGTTCATCAAAGTAATAAGTCATGGCAGTTATCTCTTGCCATGCCTGTAAAAGAGTTGCTGCACCTATAAACTGTTGTTTCATGAGCCTTTTAATCTCACTCCAAGACAGATTATTACCATTCTTTTGTATCTCAGCGGCCAAGAAAGTAGCTATATCCTGTTCAGCCCTAGCCATGGCAACTTCTATCCTCTTATCATCTGAGCCTGTGCATGACTCTACTTGCCTAAAGAAAGTATTCAACCTATTGTCGGCAACTATACCCATAAGCTCTGCAAGCTTGAGGAGAGATACATCTTTTGGCCTTAAAACAGGTATATCATGAGAAACTGCTACTGGAGTAGTATTTGAATAAAGGAATGGATTAGCATTACTGAAAGATCCAATAAAAGGATTGGATGTGACACACTGATTAACTTGCTGTATAATGAAAGGGTTTATCTGATTAACAGAAAGTTGAGGAGGCGGGTAGGTTGGTGGTGGATTAGGGATGGGGGATGGTGTAGGTGGTGTTGGAATTGCAGGGTTGTGTGTTGTTGGCCATGCCCTTATACGTGTTAGGGGTACTGTACTCATGAGCGCAGATGCGCTTTGTGGTGTGCTTTGTGTGTTCGTACATGGAGGGATTGGGTAATGTATGGTAGTGTTCCTAATATTGTATTGATGTGTGTATCTGGGCAAGGGTTGTATGGATTATGTGGAGTATGTGGTGCAGACACTACTGGGGGTTGAGTATCATTAAGGGTTTGCATAAGGTGCTGCATTGTCCCCTGAATATTAGACATCTCCCTGTCCATTTTTTGAACCTGCTGTGTTAAATCCCCTACCTGTGTCCAATCTCCCTGGTAGGACTGTGTAAGATTCTGTGTTTCCCTTGCAGTTTGTCTAACTTCGCTTTCTAACTCTATTAGTTCTGTGTACGAGTCATCCATGGCACTGACCATTTTAATACAATAATGTAACAAAAATAATTTAAACAGAAAAATCCCCAAATATGTAAATATTATCAGACATTAAGTATAAGTTATACATACCTTATACATAGGATGTTACAGTTCAAAAAAATATTTCTATGAAAATATACAAAAATGTTAGTGTGACCTACAGTACTTAGGCCTCATGGGTAAGTGGCATCAATAGCATAAGGTTATTAATCCCTTTACAGCTGCCACCATATGTCACGGTGGATTTTTCTTTTCCTCCTGACATAAAGTTTCGTTATTCATCAAAAGTGAACTTTATATTCGACGTGTAAGAGAGAGAGAATTGATCCTTATCTGGCTTTATTCAGCTAAAAAGGTTGTACACTGTTCCATAATTTGATCTTCCAGACTGATTCCAAGATCACAGATCTCCCAGACTGATTCATGATCACAGGTCTCCAAGACTGGTTCCCTGTAATTATTACAGTTATTTAATTTTCTTATTCTTCAAATAATAATGCCTACCTCTAAAAGCTTTGTAATAACAAAGAAAAAAATATAATTACTATGCTTCAGTTTCAAAACAAAATTACAGGATACTTCTATTTGATAATTTTACAATAATATGAAACAATAGTTTTCAATTTCCCTAAAGAACAAATAATATATGTGAAAATAGAGGAGGTTACCTTCAAGGTTTAAGAGGCAAAGGAAATCTCACAAGGTTAAGCGAGGTAAATTAGGCTAATATGCCCTTTAACGCAATATAGCATAGGCTAGGCCTCCTTAACCCTGGATAGGTACGCTCCTCGGACACCCCTTTAAGGGTATACTCGGACGCGAACGACCCCGACGCCAAAAAAAATTCTTGAAAAATCAGTTTTTGCTGTAACCTCCTTTTTTCTTTTGCCAAAAAAAAACTTCAATGAATGCTTAAAACAACTGTAAAGATAAATACTACTCATCTGCAGAAAAACTATTTATTATAGATATTTTAAAAAATTAAGTAGAAAAAAAAGACCTGACATAAAAATTCATAAAAAAAAAGTTTATACATATATACACAAATCCTTTTAGGAATTGATTCTTGAATGTTTAGGACACATCTTGATGTATTTTGGATGAAGTCAGACCCATGGAGGTGAAGATCTGAAATGAGAAAAAAAGGGTAACTTTTTTTGGCCAAAAAAATTTGTCCAAATTTCATGAATTTTTTTGGGTACCCAAATGAAATAGGAAGTGGCTAATTTTTTTTAGGGAATAAACATATGTTATCCTAAAATAGAAATATGTAAAAAAATCTTCATTATTTTGTAAATTACATTTATATCAGGGGCCATATCTAAAGGTAATTTTTTGAGTACTTAGAAATGTCGTAAAAAAATACATATATTTAATATATAATATGATATTTATGCAGGTAAAAATATACCAAAATATCACAAATTCTATAGGGAACAAGAATATATATAGATAGGGCAACTTACGCTTCGGATATGTCCACAAAATGGCCGCCAACCACATTGACTCAGACTCCCTAATCTGCCACTTGAAATGTAGGAAGGGTATGTCAATTTCAAGGTGTTATTTACTAATCTAATTATTATTGGATATGCATAAAAATTGTATGGTGGGTTGCTGGATAATTGTCGATTATTTTACGACTATAAAATTAAAATTCTGACCCAAAAAAATTTTTTTGAAGGGAAATAAAATCGAAAAAAAAATGTAAAATATAATATTTTAGCTAAAAAAATTTGATGATATTCAATCAAAAAAGAAGTAAACAAAATTTTCCGACAAATAAACATCTAGAGGAATCATTACTCTGTGATAGTTCCTTAGTACGTAGTAATTTTGAAAGAATTGGGAAAAAACGAAAAAATGGCAATCACCGGAAAATCGAACACATACCTATATATACGCCATATCTGGCTAAAAAAAAGATAGGCATGGGTAGCCAGATCATCTAGAAACACTTTCCAACACTATAAAAATATAAGTTTTGCGACACTACTTGCCAATTCCTTACGGTAACATGACTAAGCAAAAAAATGCAAAACAAATAAAAAGGGGCACTCGCGGAAAAATGGCTAACATTCTAATATACGGCATTTCAGAAAAAAAAATTCAGCCACGTACTAGGCAAACCATCAAGGCACATTTTCCGACAAATAAACATCTAAATGAATCATTACTCTGTGATAGTTCCTTAGTACGTAGTAATTTTGAAAGAAATGGGAAAAAACGAAAAAATGGCAATCACAGGAAAATCGAACACATACCTATATATACGCCATATCTGGCTAAAAAAAAAAGATAGGCATGGGTAGCCAGATCATCTAGAAACACTTTCCAACACTATAAAATTATAAGTTTTGCGACACTACTTGCCAATTCCTTACGGTAACATGACTAAGCAAAAAAATGCAAAACAAATAAAAAGGGGCACTCGTGGAAAAATGGCCATTCTAATATACGACATTTCAGAAAAAAAAAATTTCAGCCACGTGCTAGGCAAACCATCAAGGCACATTTTCCGACAAATAAACATATAAATGAATCATTACTCTGTGATAGTTCCTTAGTACGTAGTAATTTTGAAAGAAATGGGAAAAAACGAAAAAATGGCAATCACAGGAAAATCGAACACATACTTATATATACGCCATATCTGGCTAAAAAAAAAAATAGGCATGGGTAGCCAGATCATCTAGAAACACTTTCCAACACTATAAAAATATAAGTTTTGCGACACTACTTTCCAATTCCTTACGGTAACATGACTAAGCAAAAAAATGCAAAACAAATAAAAAGAGGCACTTGCGGAAAAATGCCCAACATTCTAATATACGGCATCTCAGATAAAAAAAAAGACATGCATGTGTTAGCCCAACCATCAAGGCACACTTTCTAACACATAAACATGAAAAAAAAATCAATAATATACGGCAATTCCTTACTACGTAGTAAATTTTTACAAATATTGAAAAAAAACAGAAATTGGCAACCGCAGTTAAATACCCAATATACCAATAACTACGTCGTATCTGACAAAAACAGAATCACGCATGGGTAGCCAGATCATCTAGACACACTTTCCAACACTAAAAAAGCAAAAGTTTT
This sequence comes from Palaemon carinicauda, assembly GCF_036898095.1. Classification (NCBI taxonomy): domain Eukaryota; kingdom Metazoa; phylum Arthropoda; class Malacostraca; order Decapoda; family Palaemonidae; genus Palaemon; species Palaemon carinicauda. The sequence goes on from NC_090748.1 coordinate 74,198,324, forward strand.
ACGATACTATTTGGCAATATCTTACGGAAAAATGACTTGGCAAAAAAATGAAAAAAAATGAAAAAGGGGCACTCGCGGTAAAATGCCCGACCTTCTAATATACGGCATCTCAGATAAAAAAAAAGACATGCACGTGTTAGCCCAACCATCAACGCACACTTTCTAACACATAAACATGAAAAAAAAAATGAATAATATACGGCAATTCCTTACTACGTAGTAATTTTTACAAATATTGAAAAAAAACAGAAATTGGTAACCGCAGTTAAATACCCAATATACCAATAACTACGTCGTATCTGACAAAAACAAAGTCACGCATGGGTAGCCAGATCATCTAGACACACTTTCCAACACTAAACAAGCAAAAGTTTTACGACACTATTTGGCAATATCTTACGGAAAAATGACTTGGCAAAAAAAATGAAAAAAAATGAAAAAGGGGCACTCTCGGTAAAATGGTCCTCGTGGTGATGAACGACATTTTAACTAAAAAAAAAATCATGCACATGGTAGCCAAACAATCCACCAAGACTTTCCACAACTGATAACCTATACAAGTTGCACCATTCTACGACAATTTCATAATACGTAATAACTTTGATAATTATGCAAATTACCTTAGAAGGGTAAACTCGGTCGCGCTCGACCCCGACGCGTCTCAGAAATCGGGGAAGGAGTACAGCTACAGCAATGCACATCTGGACACTACTAGAGCGTGTAGGGGAGACACCTCCTGCAGGTCGATCACCCACAAATTCAGTCACGGGGGTGAGTCACGTGAGAAAAACCTGTTTTTTTTTGACGCTCGGGGTCGCGAACGACCCATCGTACCTATCCAGGGTTAAACCTCTTTAAAAATACCCTACTCAAGGTTTATAGGAAATTCTAGGCTAGGCTATAGAAGGTTTCTGTGGCCACTGTGTCTAGGTTAGGGAGGGTATAGGAGGACATAGGTTAACTCATATACCTAACGACATTGAATAATTTTTATAGCCTAAACTATTTTCCAAAGGAAATATAACTATTCAATTGATAAGAAAAATATCTGCTGGGCTTTCAGAAACAATTGTATAGCCCAATCTAAGATCATAAACAATGGAATTTTCCATGGGAGAGAGGGAAAGGGGGAGTCCCGAGGTGTCCTACAGGTTGGCTACTTCGTGACGCCCTCTTGGCATTGAAAATAAATTTACATATAAGGAACCATTACTTTTCGTACAGTTAATATGGTTTTCAGGAAAAGGAGGAGGTCTTAATGTTACTAACATGTTCACATCCCCCTTTTTTTTAAAGAAAAGAATGTATCATACTCAAGTGAATAAATAGGGTGTCTTGTAAAATGATGCAACACGACCACGAGGGTGTATGCAAACTTTACCGGGCATTGGCAAGCCACTGCATCCATTCTGATCGCTTTTCCTCTCTATCTATAACATATTATTCCCTATCCTTATAATAATCTTCTAGATTATAACGAAGTCTTACCTTTGAAAAGGGATACGTCAATGTCTTCTCTAATGACCCAAAACAAATATCTTTAATGGACGGGTAAGCATGCCCATTCGGCTTCTCCTACGTGTTTTTCTCATGCCAGTATGGCCAAAACGAAAAAAAAAAGAAGGACTCAAGACCACGTATCAGATAGAGAGAGAAAAACATAAGAAGGGAATGGCAATAATGTTACATGCATTCGTTGATGAAATAAATTTTCTTTAAATGATTTTCATAATCAATACTACTAACAGAGATAATTTTAAAGATATTAGAGTCGGATGATAAATCAATTTCACAGAAAAAAATTCAAAATACCAAAAGGATAACATTCTCCCATTACAGTGGGACCTTCATGTCTTCCATCGAGACGGATCCTTACACCTAATGCCCTTATTGTAGTGGTCAGCGGTGTGAAAGTGATAATGTTTGTATGGAATGTAGGGAGTGGCCTACCTCCGAGTGGGAGAGGTTTTCTCGGCGCCGGAAGAAGAAGTCCAAACGGGATATTTCTCCTTCAAAGGTTTCTTTGAAGAAGGAAAATCCTAAGGACTCTTCTTCCATAGCCCAAACCTCCTCCGAAGCTCCCACTCGGTTGGACTCTCGTGAGAGCCCGTCGAGTGGTAGCGTAGGCCGTACTGTTGTTGACCGACCTCGGGGTTTGGGAGAGGGAGTTGCCTCCCATAGCGAGGCAGATCCTCTTACTCCCCCGGGGGAGGATTTGATTATTTCTCCTGTTAATAATGATCTTTTGTAGCTTTGGGCGTCCTCGGGGCTTCAGGGTTTGCCCTCCAAGGAAGCCCTGTTTGACATGATCAGGTTGGGAGCAGCTGTCAAAGTCACCGGCGGTAGCAGAGGTTGACCCTCTGTCTATTGTCGAGGCTGTTGTGGCAGACGCTTCCAATGAGTGTTCAAACCCCTGCTCCTGTTGTAGCTGAAGGCTTAGCTCCCCCCCTCTGAACATCCTTCGAGGGAGGATCTAAGTCCAACGGCCTCTCCTGCTGGTGATTCTCCCCCCCCCCCCGGGGGGAGTTCACTGACAGAAACTCCTCTTCGGAGGACTGCCGATGGTTTGCCTGCTACTCCCAGAGGACGCATCCGACGTAAGTCTCGCCTTCCTCTTCGTCGCCGAGGTCTTCCTTCTCCTCACAAGGGTGTTAGGAGGTGCCTCTTCGGATCTTCATCCTCGCAGTCCCCCGCAGAGGAACCTCGTCCTTCAGCTACCGTTCCTGCTACTTCCTTGGACCTGGACCTCTCCGCAGATCGTTCGCGATCTCCTAAGCCTGCCAGACCTGCTGATTGGCCTTCACCTTTCCTGGCAGCCGACGCGCTGTGGGCGCCCATTCATCCCGTTTTCAAACGGGCACCGGTCCCTTCGGGGCAAAAGGGGCTTTCACACATTGTGTGTAAGCCCCTTAAGCGCCAGGTTTCCCCTGTGCGCCAACGTTCGCCTGCGCGACTGCGCACTACTGCGCGCAAGTGCTCACCGGTTGGTGCCTCATCTCGCCAGCGCTCTCCTGCACGCACACGATCTCCTGTTTGCCCTGCAGTTCCAGAGACTACGCGCCCACGATCTCCTGCTTGCCAACGGACCTCTGCGCGCCCTCGGCCTGATACACGCCATGGACGCCCTCGGTCTCCTGATCGTCAGCGATCTCCTGCGCACCAGCACTCTCCTGCTCGCCAGCGCTCTCATGCTAGCCAGCGCTCTCCTGCTCGTCATCGCTTGCCTGCTCGCCCTCGAGCTTCGGATCAGGGCTCCAAGGAGAAGTCTTCTTCCTCTCCTGCTCGCCAGCGCTCTCCTCCACGATCGCCGACTCACCATCAGACCTCGCCTGCTCGCCATCCCTTGCCTACGCGCCATCAACCGCAGTCTCCATCGCGCGCCCACGCGCCCACTGCCAGAACTTCGGTTCCTGACGAGCGCCCTTCTGCGCGCCCGCGCGCTAGGGATATTCCCCCTGCATGCACGCGCCCTACGGCTTCGCCCTCACGGGCCCTTCAACATCCTGTGGCTGCACTCCATCCCAGGTCTCCGAAACGCGCACCAACGCGCCCACGTGCCCTGACACCTACGCGCCCACGCGTTCTGTTGCCTGCGCGCCCACGCGCTCTGTCGCCTGCGCGCCCACACTCGCTCCTTCTCCTGTGCGCCATCGTTCGCCCACACGCCAACGCGTGAACTCTCCTACGCGCCAACGCTCACCTGCGCGCCACCGCTCGCCTACGCGCCATCGCTCGCCTACGGGCCACCGCTCGCCTACGCGCCATCGCTCGCCTGTGGGACATTGCTTGCCCGCGCGCCCTCGCTCGTCTGTGCGCTCCCTTCCCCACGCGTGCCCGCGCATCGCCCCCCGAGCTAGGCAATGGCCTTTCGCGTGAGCGCGATACCCAGTACGATGCCCAGCGCGAACCACAGCGCGTGCCCACACAGGATCCGGCAGTACGCGTTAGGTCATCTTCAGCACGTCCCGTCTCCCCCCCCCACCATCTTTGTTAGAATCCTGCATCCCTCCTAGGAGGGAGTCTAAGGACTCCAAGACGGTTCCGAAATCTTCGAGGATCAGACCAGAACCAGCTAAGCCCGCGGAGAACGTCCACGAGTCCCCCCAAGAAGAGCCTTTGGGGACTGCGCTAGTCCATCAGGAGTCGGAGCATGCCTTTTGGCAAGTTTTGGCTCCGATGAGGAACCTTAACTGATTTTCGGATCCGGAGATTCCTCCTCGAGAGGGCAAGGACATTGTTCTGGACCGAGTCTTTGGTACTCAAAAGCCCCCTGAAACCAACGCGGCTTTGCCCTGGTCCCAGGGGGTCAAGAGTGCCAGAGATAAGGTCGAGAGCTAACTCTCCGAGCTAGCCTCCTCCAGCGCCGGAAACAAACCCCTCCCACCTCCTCGTGTCCATCAAAGGAGGTACTTTGAAATCATCGAGGAGTCCTGTTTAGCTCTTCCCTCCACCACTGGGTGGAAGAGCTCTCCAGGGGAGTCCCTCTCGAGAGATTCTCCAACCGGCCAGTGTCGTTCTCGGCTTCGGAGATTATCTGCCAGGAGAAGGTAGCGAAATGGGCCATGCAGGCCACTTCGTGGCTGGATATCTGGCTGGGATCTCTTGGCATCCTGATACGATCCGAAGACTTGTCTAAGGAGAGTACCAGGAAGGCCTTGGAGACCTTCCTTCTTTCAGGCACCCGTACCATCGAGTTTCTGGCCCACCAAGTCTCGAACTTGTGGGCTAACACTATCCTGAAACGCCATGATACGGTGTCGGAAAGATTCAACTCGAAGGTCCCCAACACCGAGGTCAGTAAGCTCAGACATTCCTCCCTTTTGGGGAGTAGTCTGTTTGAGCCAAAAGATGTAGAGCAGGCTGCTGAGAGGTGGAGGAAGTCCAACCAGGACTCCCTCTTCCAGAGGGCTTCAACATCAAAGCCCTGTAAGCCTCCAGCACCTCATCAACCTCGCCCTGCAAAGACGACAAAGCTGGATATAGCAGCAAAGGCAGCGGTGTCCAAACAGCCCTTTCCCGTCAAGGACAGGAGAGGCAAGAAGTCCTCCAGGGGAGGCAAGAATGCTAGGGGGAGTGGCTGAGGCCACAAACGCTAGGATTGGCAGTCCCCCCGCATGTCCACCAGTGGGGGATGCCTCCAAAGTTGCGCGAACAGGTGGCAGCAACTCGGGGCCGATTCCTGGACGATCTCCGTGATCAGCCAAGGATATCGCCTCCCGTTCATAACATCTCTTCCTCCCCTGACAGCGAATCCAGTGTCGTAGAGCTCTCTTGCCATGGGATCAGCAAGAGGGCAAGCCCTTTGGGCAGAAGTCAAGACCATGTTGAAGAAGGACGCTCTCCAAGAGGTCGTCGACGGGTCCCCAGGCTTCTACAGTCGACTCTTTCTGGTAAAGAAGGCATCTGGAGGCTGGAGACCAGTCATCGACCTCTCAGCTCTGAGCAGGTTTGTCAAGCAGACCCCGTTCGGCATGGAGACGGCAGACACGTTCAGACTCGCTGTGAGACCGCGAGACTTCATGTGTACACTGGATCTGAAGGACGCGTACTTCCAGATCCCAATCCATCCGTCTTCAAGGAAGTACCTAAGATTCAGCCTAGACAACAAGATCTACCAGTTCAAGGTGCTGTGCTTCGGTCTCTCCACAGCACCTCAGGTTTTCACCAGAGTGTTCACCCTAATATCTTCGTGGGCACACAAGATCGGCATCCGTCTCATCTGTTATTTGGACGACTGGCTGATCTTAGCAGACTCTGAGTCGACCCTTCTTCGACACTGAGACAAACTTCTGGGGATTTGCCAAGATCTAGGGATCATGGTAAATCTTGAGAAGTCTTCTCTGCTTCCTTCCCAAAGACTGGTATATCTAGGCATGATATTGGACACCAATCTCCACAGAACCTTCCCATCAGACGACAGGATAGCAAGGCTGAGGAATGTCGCAAGTCCTTTCCTCAGATGAGACGAACTCCCAGCCCAATCGTAGTTACGTCTCCTCGGCCATGTCTCATCCTTGGTCCGTCTAGTTCCCAACGGTCGCCTCAGAATGAGATCCCTGCAATGGCGACTCAATTCCCGGTGGAGTCAAGGACACGATTTCCCGGACGTCTTGATCCCTATGGGTCTCGCGGAACACACGGACCTTCAGTGGTGGGTGGCAGACGAGAACCTACGAAAGGGAGTGGGTTTTCTCGTCCTCCCCCCGAATTTGATGCTGTTTTCGGACGTCTCAAAGAAAGGGTGGGGGGCCCATGCTCTGAACCACAGGACCTCAGGCCTGTGGTCAGAATCAGAAAAGTGCCTCCATATAAATCTGCTAGAAATGAAGGCTGTTTTTCTGGCCCTTCAACAGTTCCAACAGCACCTAGCGGGTCACTCTGTGGTGGTAATGAGCGACAACACCACAGTAGTGGCTTACATCAACAAGCAGGGAGGTACCTTTTCAGAACAGCTATCCCACCTTGCAGTAGAGATACTGAGATGGACCGAAGTCCACTCGATTCCACTTTTGGCTCGCTTCATTTCGGGCAAAAGGAATGTGCTCGCCGACAGTCTGAGCAGAGCGTCTCAGATAGTGAGTACCGAGTGGTCTTTGGATAGTCAAGTAGCCAACAAAGTCCTGACTTTGCGGGGTTCCCCGATTGTGGATCTGTTCGCGACAGCGTTGAACTTCAAACTGCCGCTTTACTGTTCCCCAGTCCTGGACCCCAAGGCTCTCTGGCAAGATGCTTTCCAACAACGGTGGGATAACATCGACGTTTACGCCTTTCCCCCGTTCTGTCTGATGAGGAGGGTACTCAACAAGACCAGACTATCGGTCAACCTCTCGGTTACTCTCATAGCTCCGCTGTGGCATCACGCGGAATGGTTCCCTGACCTTCTGCAACTCCTTACGGAGCCTCCAAGAGAACTCCCTCCCCGACACGAGCTACTCAAACGACCACACGCCAACATCTTTCACAAAGCCATAGCTTCGCTTCGACTTCACGCCTGGAGACTATCCAGCATCTCCTCGCAGAGAGAGGATTTTCGCAACAAGTTGCGGAAAGGATGTCTGGACACCTGCGAAAGTCATCCGCAGGAGTCACCAGGCGAAGTGGAGAGTTTTCTGTGGTTGGTGTCGTGGAAGGGCTATCTCTCCCCTCGATACCACTATTCCAGCATTCCAGCAATAGCGGAGTTCTTCGTGTATTTGCGAGAAGAAATGCGCCTCTCACTCTCGGCAGTGAAAGGCTATCGCTCAGCCTTAAGTCTAGCCTTCAGGCTCAAAGGAGTGGACATTCTTCTTCGCTAGAACTTTCCCTACTCATACGTAGTTATGAACTTACCTGCCCTCAGTCAGAAGTGAGACCTTCTCCATGGAACGTGGTTCGAGTCCTCAGGTCTCTTAAGAGACCTCCCTACGAACCATTACGCCAGGCTTCAGATCGCCACCTGACTTGGAAGATGGTGTTCCTAACAGCTTTGGCGTCAGTCAAGCGAGTTAGCAAACTTCATGGTCTCTCGTATGACATCGCCCATTCAAGGGGATGGGGGGAGGTAACTTTCAGGTTCATCCCTGAGTTTATTGCTAAGACTCAGAATCCAGGAGTGCCGGAACCTCGCTTCGACTCCTTTCGGATTTCGAGTCTTCGTTCCGTAACAGAAGACCCAGACCATCTACTGTGCCCAGTAAGGAGTCTGAGGCTATACCTGAAGAGAACAGCTGCAGTTCGTCCCCAAGTGCAGGCTTTGTTTGTCAGCACTGGGAGATCGAAGAGGAGGGTTACCAAGAACACCATCTCAGCCTGGATTCGAAAGGCCATCCATCTGTCCCTGAATTCTGACCCTCCTCCGTCACGTCGCCCTAGAGCTCATGATGTCGGGAGTAGCTACCCCCCTGGCCTTCAAGAAAAACTTCTCAGTGACGCAGGTTCTGCAAGCAGGGGTGTGGAAGCGTCAAACGACCTTCACAGCCCACTGCCTGCAAGACGTGACCCACAGGAGGCTCGATACGTTCTCTATCGGCCCTGTGGTGGCTGCACAACAGCTGGTTTAAACCTCGGGCTCCTTAATGGACAAGTAGCAGAGGGTTGAGGGCATTGTTACCCGGTTTTAGCTTGGCCCTTACTCTTTTCTTCATCCTCCCCTCTCTTGGGGAAAGCAGCATCCTGGGTTCTCTGCACAGCTGACCTCAAACCACTGCAGGTAAACCATGTTCCCTTGTGTTCCTAGTATTAAGTTAATACTGTCGCGCTCCCATACCCTGACGAGGTGGTATTGGGAGAGTCCTAGCCTAAAGTTTCCATCTAAAGGACTACAGGTCAACTTCTTAGGACGAGTCACACTTCAGACCTTCACACACATCTTACGTAGGCCGCAGCCCTTGCATAGCAAGGTTCTAGCGAGGTGCAGGGACTCTTTATTGTTGAGTGCTGACACACTCAGATAACGAGTCCCCGGGCAAAGCCAAAAGCCAGTATGGCTGGGACTTGTTCCACCCTTCCTAAGGGTTAAGTCACCCACTTTAAATAGCGTGGTTTGTATTCCAGTTACGGAACAAATGACAAAGTCGTAGATAATTTGTAATTTTCCTAACTATACAAACCTTAGCTGTTTAGTCAAACTTGCCCGCCAGCCCTGTCCCCCATGAAGTCCTACTTCTAAGCAAAAGTGGAGCTACAACACAGGTTTGTGAGGCGGGAGGGTACCTCATCATGCATTGACCTCTCAATTTCAAGCTCTAACTGCCTCCTTGATTTTTATTGGAGGACATTAGATGATTGGCATACTAGTGATCATGCACCAATCATTATAAACACCAACAAGGGTCCGCCTTTACAAAGATCGCCACGATGGGATCTTGACAAGGCAGACTGGGTAAAATTTTGTGAGCTAAGTGAAATCGAAGAGAGTGCAGAACAGTTTGAAGGTATTGATGATGCCATAGACCTACTGAATGGAACTCTCCATACAGCAGGAATCAATTCGATTCCCAAAACCACAGGACTATTCAAAAGACGACCAGTCCCGTGGTGGTCTTCAGAATTAACAGCCTTGCACAGAGACACTAGAAAATCTCTTGACTAGATTGCGTAGACGCCGTACGGATGAAAATTTGATAATGTACAAAAAGTGTAGAGCACAGTTCCGTCGTGCCATGAAGGAAGCTAGACGCCAATCTTGGGTGGCTTTTGTTTCATCCATTAATAGTAGAACACCACTATCTTCTGTATGGAGGAAAGTAAAAAAGATGCTGGCAAATTCACCGCAAACCCACTACCAGTGTTGAAAGTGAATGGTCAGTATGTGACATAAGTAAATGAAGTTAGCAATGCCCTAGCTGACCATTTTTCAAATGTATCGTGCAAGAGTGTAGCAGCTCCTGGTCACCAGTACAGGAGCATTGAAGAAAAGAAAATTTTAAATTTTGCAACAGGAAGGGAAGTGTCATATAATTCTCCTTTCACTGAAAGAGAATATGATTCGTCACTTTCCACTTGTAACGATACAGCCCCTGAACCCAATGGAATTCCACATGCAATGATTAAACATGTACATTTTAATACAAAGTCATTTATTTTAAGCATTATTAATAGAATATGGCATGATCATAGTTATCCAAGTGTTTGGGAGCTAGCCATTATTTTAGCCTTTTTAAAACCCGGTAAAGACAAGTTTTTAGCAGCAAACTACCGACCTATTGCATTGACATCTTGTCTATGTAAAATTATGGAGAAGATGGTCAATGCAAGACTGATGTGGTACCTTGAAAAGAAGGGTATTTTATCATCCACTCAATGTGGATTCAGAAAAATGCTCTCAACGACTGTGTTGTTGATAAGGCCTTGATTTTTTCCAAAATCAGTTACGGATGTGAAATGTACTCCTCAGCCACCCCAAGCCGGTTAAAGATAGATTCAATACATCATGGTGGTATTAGATTGTCCACAGGAGCGTTTAGATCCTAACCTATCCCAAGTCTCCTTGTTGATGCTGGAGAATTACCTCTAGATTTTTACCGAATTTCTGCTATTATTCGGTATTGTTTTAGATTGCAAAGACACTCTAATTCTTTAGCCTTTCAGACTGCAAGCCATGTAAGTCACTCAACATACTTTGAGTTGCACCCAAAATCTCCTCAACCCTATGGCTTTCGGGTGAAACAATTTTTAAACAGTCTTGATATAATTAGAAGTAAGGTGCTTCCATTTAATGTATCATCAATGCCTCCATGGAAATTACCAGAGATATTTTTTTGTAAATATTTTATTGGAGTTAAGAAGAATATGACTGACTTAGAATGCAGGTCTCTGTTTATGGATCATGTTGAAGAACATAGAGGATCAACTTTTATATATACTGAATGCTCCAAATCTGATGCTGTGGTTGGATTTGGAGTACATAGTAATGGTTTTAATTGTAGAGGTGCACTTCATCTAACAGCTTAAATATTAACTGCTGAACTGTATGGCATACTAACCGCTGTTTAGAAAATAGTGTTGGAAAACGAGGGTAATTTTACCATTTTTAGTAATGCTAGGAGTGTCCTTCAAGTTTTAGAAGTTTTTAATTCTAGTAACCCTCTAGTTTTAAAGATTTTAGAATGGCCTTTTATTATTGGAAGGAGGGGTATAATGGTTTGATTTTGTTGGGTTCCAGCACACATAGGTGTGTGTGGGAATGAGACGGCAGATTCATTGGCGAAGAATGCAGCATCAGAGTTGGTGCCAAGAAGGTATCCCATTCCTTGTAATGACTTCCTACCTAACATCAAGAAATTGGTTTGCAATAAATGGCAACAACACTGTGATAGTCTAGATGGGAATAAAATGAGACAAGTAACAAATGTCATATCTCCTTGGAGGTATGACATGATGCCCCAAAAATAGGATACGTCTCTTTGTCGTCTCTGTATTGGTCACACTCGGTTGACACGAGTTTTTTCTGAAGGGCCAACACCAACCATATTGTGACGACTGTTTGGTACCTCTAACAGTGGGGCTTTTGTTGACCGAATGCCCCAATTACAATAACTTGAGGAATAGATATTTATTTGAGGCTCGAGGTGAGGGTGGCAGGTTCATCCTTGCCAAGATTCTTGGACATGATGTGTCCTACTATGCAAGTGGCATTTTTAGATTTATTTCAGAAGCAGGGTTTCTGAAAACTATTTTACTTTTACAATGACATTAAACTTTTATGGTTTTAATTGAATATTCTTTTATTTTTCTTTATATATATGTAGACTAAATGATATCGGCGTCAATGATCTTAGCTGTCAGGATGCCTGAAAACATTAAATCAATCAATCAATCAATCAATCAATCTTGAAAAGAATGGTATTTTATCACCCATTCAATGTGGATTCAGAAAAATGCACTCAACTACTGATGTGTTGATACGACTTGAGTCCTCTATTTGTGAAGCCTTTGCTTCCAAACAGCACTATGTGACAGTCTTTTTTGATCTTGAAAAGGCATATGATACCACTTGGAGATATGGTATACTGAAAACAATTCATGAATTGGGATTGAGAGGAGAGCTTCCGCTATTTATTCAAGCATTTCTTTCACATTGAGTTTTTCAAGTGAGAGTTGGGGAAAAACTTATCAGAGAGTAAATGCCAGGAAGGAGTTCCTCAGTGCAGTCTGATGAGTGTAACCCTTTTTGCACTAGCAATTAATGGGATATCTCCAGCAATTCCCCGAGATATGTTCTCTCAACATTAATTGTTGATGATCTCTCCATATCATTTGCTTGAGCTAGAATGGCAGTGGTTAAGAAAAAACTACAACTCTCAATTGACTAAATTATCCAATGGGCCGATAAGAATGGATTTAAGTTCTCGATAAGTAAAACTACTATTTTACATTTCTGTCGTATCCGGGGAGCATATCCAGACCCGGATATATACACGTATCCCATGTGTAGGGAAAGCTAAATATTTAGGTTTGATATTTGATTGTAGACTTACATTGGTTTCTCACTTAAAAGCATTAAAAGCTAAATGTGTTGAGGTTCTGAATCTTTTAAAAGTATTATCCCATACTTCATGGGGGGCAGACCGCAATACTATTTTAACCCTGGATAGTTACGCTCCTCGGACACCCCTTTAAGGGTATACTCGGACGCGAACGACCCCGACGCCAAAAAAAATTCTTTAAAAATCAGTTTTTGCAGTAACCTCTTTTTTTCTTTTGCCAAAAAACTTCAATGAATGCTTAAAACAACTGTAAAGATAAATACTACTCATCTGCAGAAAAACTATTTATTATAAATATTTTTAAAAATTAAGTAGGAAAAAAAAAGACCTGACATAAAAATTCATAAAAAAAAAGTTTATACATATATACACAAATCCTTTTAGGAATTGATTCTTGAATGTTTAGGACACATCTTGATGTATTTTGGATGAAGTCAGACACATGGAGGTGAAGATCTGAAATGAGAAAAAAAGGGTAACTTTTTTTAGCCAAAAAAATTTGTCCAAATTTCATGAATTTTTTTGGGTACCCATGAAATAGGAAGTGGCTAATTTTTTTAGGGAATAAACATATGTTATACTAAAATAGAAATATGTAAAAAAATCTTCATTATTTTGTAAATTACATTTATATCAGGGGCCATATCTAAAGGTAATTTTTTGAGTACTTAGAAATGTCGTAAAAAAATACATATATTTAATATATAATATGATATTTATGCAGGTAAAAATATACCAAAATATCACAAATTCTATAGGGAACAAGAATATATATAGATAGGGCAACTTACGCTTCAGATATGTCCACAAAATGGCCGCCAACCACACTGACTCAGACTCCCTAATCTGCCACTTGAAATGTAGGAAGGGTATGTCAATTTCTAGGTGTTATTTACTAATCTAATTATTATTGGATATGCATAAAAATTGTATGGTGGGTTGCTGGATAATTGTCGATTATTTTACGACTATAAAATTAAAATTCTGACCCAAAAAAATTTTTTTGAAGGGAAATAAAATCGAAAAAAAAAATGTGAAACAATATAATATTTTAGCTAAAAAAATTTGATGATATTCAATCAAAATTTTCCGACAAATAAACATCTAGAGGAATCATTACTCTGTGATAGTTCCTTAGTACATAGTAATTTTGAAAGAAATGGGAAAAAACGAAAAAATGGCAATCACCGGAAAATCGAACACATACCTATATATACGCCATATCTGGCTAAAAAAAAGATAGGCATGGGTAGCCAGATCATCTAGAAACACTTTCCAACACTATAAAAATATAAGTTTTGTGACACTACTTGCCAATTCCTTACGGTAACATGACTAAGCAAAAAAATGCAAAACAAATAAAAAGGGGCACTCGCGGAAAAATGGCTAACATTCTAATATACGGCATTTCAGAAAAAAAAATTCAGCCACGTGCTAGGCAAACCATCAAGGCACATTTTCCGACAAATAAACATCTAAATGAATCATTACTCTGTGATAGTTCCTTAGTACGTAGCAATTTTGAAAGAAATGGGAAAAAATGAAAAAATGGCAATTACAGGAAAATCGAACACATACCTATATATACGCCATATCTGGCTAAAAAAAAAGATAGGCATGGGTAGCCAGATCATCTAGAAACACTTTCCAACACTATAAAATTATAAGTTTTGCGACACTACTTGCCAATTCCTTACGGTAACATGACTAAGCAAAAAAATGCAAAACAAATAAAAAGGGGCACTCGCGGAAAAATGGCCATTCTAATATACGGCTTTTCAGAAAAAAAAAATTCAGCCACGTGCTAGGCAAACCATCAAGGCACATTTTCCGACAAATAAACATATAAATGAATCATTACTCTGTGATAGTTCCTTAGTACGTAGTAATTTTGAAAGAAATGGGAAAAAACGAAAAAATGGCAATCACAGGAAAATCGAACACATACTTATATATACGCCATATCTGGCTAAAAAAAAATAGGCATGGGTAGCCAGATCATCTAGAAACACTTTCCAACACTATAAAAATATAAGTTTTGCGACACTACTTGCCAATTCCTTACGGTAACATTACTAAGCAAAAAAATGCAAAACAAATAAAAAGGGGCACTCGCGGAAAAATGCCCAACATTCTAATATACGGCATCTCAGATAAAAAAAAAGACATGCACGTGTTAGCCCAACCATCAAGGCACACTTTCTAACACATAAACATGAAAAAAAATGAATAATATACGGCAATTCCTTACTACGTAAAAATTTTTACAAATATTGAAAAAAAACAGAAATTGGCAACCGCAGTTAAATACCCAATATACCAATAACTACGTCGTATCTGACAAAAACAAAGTCACGCATGGGTAGCCAGATCATCTAGACACACTTTCCAACACTAAAAAAGCAAAAGTTTTACGACACTATTTGGCAATATTTTACGGAAAAATTACTTGGCAAAAAAATGAAAAAAAATGAAAAAGGGGCACTCGCGGTAAAATGCCCAACATTCTAATATACGGCATCTCAGATAAAAAAAAAGACATGCACGTGTTAGCCCAACCATCAAGGCACACTTTCTAACACATAAACATGAAAAAAAAATGAATAATATACGGCAATTCCTTACTACGTAAAATTTTTTACAAATATTGAAAAAAAAACAGAAATTGGCAACCGCAGTTAAATACCCAATATACCAATAACTACGTCGTATCTGACAAAAACAAAGTCACGCATGGGTAGCCAGATTATCTAGACACACTTTCCAACACTAAACAAGCAAAAGTTTTACGACACTATTTGGCAATATCTTACGGAAAAATGACTTGGCAAAAAAATGAAAAAAAAATGAAAAAGGGGCACTCGCGGTAAAATGGTGCTCGTGGTGATGAACGACATTTTAACTAAAAAAAAAATCATGCACATGGTAGCCAAACAATCCACCAAGACTTTCCACAACTGATAACCTATACAAGTTGCACCATTCTACGATAATTTCATAATACGTAATAACTTTGATAATTATGCAAATTACCTTAGAAGGGTAAACTCGGTCGCGCTCGACCCCGACACGTCTCAGAAATCGGGGAAGGAGTACAGCTACAGCAATGCACATCTGGACACTACTAGAGCGTGTAGGGGAGACACCTCCTGCAGGTCGATCACCCACAAATTCAGTCACGGGGGTGAGTCACGTGAGAAAAACCTCTTTTTTTTTGACGCTCGGGGTCGCGTACGACCCACCGTACCTATCCAGGGTTAAAATTATATAGGGCCTTGATTTTTTCCAAAATTAGTTATGGATGTGAAATATACACTTCAGCCACCCCAAGCCAATTAAAGATATTAGATTCAATACATCAGACTGGTATTAGATTGTCCACAGGAGCATTTAGAACTTCACCTATCCCAAGTCTCCTTGTTGATGCTGGAGAGTTACCTATAGACCTTTATCGAATGTCTTCCATTATTCGGTATTGGTTTAGATTGCAAAGACTCCCTAATTCTTTAGCCTTTCAGACTGCAAGCCTTGTAAGGAACTCAACATACTTTGAGTTGCACCCAAAATCTCCTCAACCTTATGGGTTTCGGGGGAAACAATTATTAAACCGTCTGGATAGAATTAGAAGTAAGGTACTTCCATTCAAGGTATCATCAACGCCTCCATGGAAATTACCAGAAATATCTTTTTGTAAATACTGAAAGTATAACATGATGCCCTGAAAGTGGGAGACTACTCTTTGTTGTCTTCGCATTGGTCCAACTCGTTTGACACATGAATATCTGTTTACTGGCCAATACCAGCCATATTGCGACAACAGTTTGGTACCCTTGATAATGAGTCATTTGCTGACTGAATGATCCACTTATAGTAGTGAAAGAAATAGATATTTGTTTGAGGCTCGAGGTGAGGATGGGAGGTTCATCCTTGCCAGGATTCTTGAACACGATATCCTACTTTCCTAGTGGTACTTTCAGCTTTACCTTAGAAGCAGGTTTTCTGAAAGTTATTTAACTTTTAAAATTACATCTTTGCTTTTATGGTTTTAATTGAATATTCATTTATTTTTTATTTATGATAAATGATATTTGTGTCAATGACCTTAGATGTCAAGATGCCAGAAAACCTCAAATCAATCAATCAACCAATCATTCACTGTGTCCTACACGGCAGATTTTCATGTGCAAGGGATGAGGAGAATTGGTCTTCTCAACAGAGAACTTCACGTTCAAAGTACTGTCAGTCAGAATCTCCACACAAAGGGTACTCAGTCTTTGTAATGGCACGCATAAGGCTCGTGCTGCAGTCCTCCCAATGATAATTTCCCATGGGCTACAATTCCATGCTCTGGATTCCCACATGCTATATCGTTATGCGTTCGTTCCCCACGTTCTATGTCTTCACTCCTGGTTCTCCATAAACTTTGCATTTCAAGAAGTAATTTTACACAGTCGAAGGATTTTCAGACACACCTCTATGTGAGGGAAGGTCCTCAAGTAGTCAAACCAAGAAATTCCCTTTAAATTTCCTGGGTTTTAGGTTACCCGAGATGTTTCTGTGAGTATAGGCTCCTAGATAGCAGGACCAAATAACACATTGCATTTATGTCAAATAAGATTCTGCCTCCACCAATGACTTGCAGTGGACATTTCATAAGCCCGAGGATGCCGACTAATTGCTGATAGATGCTATGATAACAATTTTGATGTCAAATATTCTACTGGACAGACTAGATGTTGAAGGAATGGTTTTATAAACAGTGAAATCAGCTTTCATGGATTCCACAAAAATGGCAAGCCTGCGTGTAACCCCTTTGTTGGACCACTGATTTGGGGTAGTGGCCTATTTCACATCCTCTTAGAATGTGACTTCACCGGAGAGTAAAACTTAACTCTATGGATCTCTTTCTTTTTGTATCAAAGATGGTTACTTCCTTGCAAAATAATCAGCTAATCAGTTGGCCAACTGTGTATTGAAACAGGGATGCTGTGGTGTTAGGTTTGCAAGGCAGATCAGCCAGAGGGACATTTTAGCCCTTCTTAATTTTTCCGTTCATCAGGCCTCCGAGTGGTCGATATTGAGGAACAATGGTAAACCAACCAAGACTTTCTTTTCCATTGGGGTGTTACATTTAAGAACACGTCAACCTCAAAGACAACTCCCAGGACTCAAACGCAGACTCCCCTGAAGTCAGCACTTAAGAAGTCACAGGCCCTTTCAATAACCATGGCCTTCCCTTCAACCCTGTATAATTCTTCCCATTTCTCACTGAAGCTCGACTATGCTCTTCTCTATCGTCCATGTCTAGTATAGAGAGTTATGGGGTCTTTTAACTGGCCAGGTGGTACTACATTGGATCCTTCTCTCTGGTTCGGTTCATTTTCCCTTTGCCTACACACACACACACACACACACACACACACACACACACACACACACACACACACACACACACACACACACACATTGAATAGTCTGGCATATTCTTTACATATTCTCCTCTGTCCTCATACACCTGACAACACAGATTACCAAACAATTCTTCTTCACTCAAGGGGTTACTGCACTAATTGGTCAATGGCCACTTTCCTATTGGTAAGGGTAGAAAAGACTCTTTAGCTATGATAAGCAGCTCTTCTAGGAGGACACTCCAAAATCAAACCATTGTTCTCTTGTCTTGGGTAGTGCTATAGCCTCTGTACCATGGTCTTCCACTGTTTTGGGTTAGGGTTCTCTTGCTTGAGGGTACACTCGAGCACACTATTCTATCTTATTTCTCTTCCTCTTGTTTTGCTAAAGTTTTTTATAGTTAATACCGATATTTATGTTAATGTTGTTACTCTTCATAAAATATTCTATTTTCCTTTTTTCCTTTCCTCACTGGGCTATTTTCCTTGTTGGAGCCTCTTGAGCTTATAGCATCCTGCTTTTCCAACTAGGGTTGTAACTTAGCTAATTATATATATATATATATATATATATATATATATATATATATATATATTATATATATATATATATATCTCATACATACATACATATATATATCATACATACATACATACATACATACATGGAAAGATTTATTACCGAGGTAAGGCAAGGAATAAAGGTTTAACAGTGAAACATTAGTGTGTGCGTGCTGCATGTTAGTTGTAGGAAAGTTGTGTAATAAGTTTGATTGTTAAAAAATAAACTTTGCTGTGTACTTGCAACTTTCGCAACTTTCATTTCAGGAGACTTGTTGGGATTTAGTAACCTGTTGTTACGTTAAAAAATTCTCTCTCTCTCTCTCTCTCTCTCTCTCTCTCTCTCTCTCTCTCTCTCTCTCTCTCTCTCTCTCTCTCTCTCCACACATACCTTGGATGATATGGATTTTTAAAGCTTTTTAGCTATGTGTAATTTAAGATAGAATAGTAGTGTTGTTCCATAGATTGCGTAATAAAAAATAGCCGAATAAAACCCTTGATTTTAGCTTCTGTTGTTTGTTAAGATTTATTATAATTCTATTAGTGACAAGTTATACCTATTTTGTTTATAGACACTCCAACAGAGAATGAAATCAAGAAGAAAAGCCTCCAGATACTGAAGTATTTCGTCTTTTGTCTTGCTGTCAAGACATTGTTAACGTAAGTTTGACAGTTTCTTGACAACAAGACAAAAGCTCTCACTATCATGGCGCGTGTTTTTATTTTTTTATTTTTTTTCTTCCTCTCCTTTTTGACCAACTTTTCTCTCCATTGGTTCCTTTCCGCAGGAAAGTGTCTTCTGTGATATTACAGTTTTAAAGTTATTGATCATAAAATTTTACGACAACGTCCATGAAAGAAATTCACTGTAGTAAACTAGCATGGTTATTAAATTTGAATGTAAGGAATATTGTTGCTTGAATACTCACACACACATACACACACACACACACACACACATATATATATATATATATATATATATAAATTATATATATATATATATATATATATATATATATATATATATATATATATATATATATATATATATATATATATATATATATATATATATATATATATATATATATATAGGTATGTATGTGTGCGTATTTCTTTCAATATTAAGCCGTTTCACCTAAAAGGACTATTTCTACTGAAAACAGCACTGAAGTCGTTACAATTCATCATACAAATGTTGAACAATGGATGACCTCCATAAGCAGTAAAACACCCTCTTAATGAGAGAATGCCTTGATGAAGTCACTGAGCTTCAGCACGGCATTTCATTCCCGTGCTGAATTTTGGTGATGGGTAAGAGGGCTCTCGAACTTGGGGAAATTGCTCCCCCAGTTCGAATCTAAATTTCTCTCTTAATTATCTTTTTCTTCCTCTTCATATTGCTTCAACCTTCTCCTAATATTATAAACTTTTCTTCATGTTGCTGTCCCAACCCTATGAGTAAAATTTCCCATATGTATATGTGTATATATTTACATATATATGTATGTTTATTTTTTTTTATGGCATGGATGTTTCTACATCTGTTATTGCTACTTGGGAGGATGTTTCTACATCCTGTATTGCTGCCTGCTTTGATGAATGGGAAAGGTGTCACGGTTGGGAGTTGTTTTTGCTCAAAGCTATATGTGAGAGTATTGGATGATCTCAGCCATCCCGAAGATGATCTCTCCATATCATTTGCTGGAGCCAGAATGGCAATGGTTGAGAGAAAACTACAGCTCTCAATGTACAAAATTATCCAGTGGACCGATATGAATGGATTTAAGTTCTCGACAAGTAAAACTACTATTGTACACTTCTGTCGTATCCGGGGAGCACATCCAGAACCGGATATGTACATTAAAGGTCAACGGATCCCATGTGTATCGGAAACCAAATTTTTAGGTTTGATATTTGATTGTAGACTTGGCATGGGTTTCTCACCTAAAAGCGCTAAAAGCTAAGTGTGTTGAAGCTCTGAATATTTTAAAAGTATTGTCCCATACGTCATGGGGGGCAGACCGCAATACTATTTTGAAATTATACAAGGCCTTGATTTTTTTCCAAAATTAGTTATGGTTGTGAAATATACTCTTCAGCCACCCCAAGCCGGTTGAAAATATTAGATTCAATACATCATGCAGGTATTAGATTGTCTACGGGAGCATTCAGAACATCACCTATCCCAAGTCTCCTTGTTGATGCTGGAGAGTTACCTCTAGACCTTTACCGGATGTCTTCTATTCTTCGGTATTGGTTTAGATTGCAAAGACTCCCTAATTCTTTAGCCTTCCAGACTGCAAGCCTTGTAAGGCACCCAACATACTTTGAGATGCACCCAAAATCTCCTCAACCCTATGGCTTTCGGGTGAAACAATTATTAAACAGTCTGGATATAATTAGATGTAAGGTACTTCCATTCAAGGTATCATCAACGCCTCCATGGAAATTACCAGAGATATCTTTTTGTAAATATTTTATAGGAGATAAGAAGAATATGTCAGACGTAGAAGCCAGGTCTTTTTAATGAACATGTTAAAGAACATAGAGGATCAACTTTTATCTATACTGATGGCTCCAAATCTGATGCTGGCGTTGGATTTGGGGTACATAGTAATGGTTTTAATTGTAGAGGTGCACTTCCTCTGACCGCTTCCATATTTACTGCCGAACTGTATGGCATATTAACCGCTATTGAGAAAATAGCGTTGGAGAAGGAGGGTAATTTTACAATTTTTAGTGATGCAAGGAGTGTCCTTCTAATAACCCTCTAGTTTTAAAGATTTTAGAATGGCTTTTTATTATTGGACGGAGAGGTATAACAGTTCGATTTTGTTGGGTTCCAGCACATGTAGGTGTGTGTGGGAATGAGAAGGCAGATTCACTGGCTAAGAATGCTGCATCCGAGTTGCTGCCAAGAAGGTATCCCATTCCCTGTAATGATTTGTTACCTGACATCAAGAAATTGGTTTGCAATAAATGGCAACGGCAATGGGATAGCCTAGACGGGAATAAAATGCGAGAGGTAACAAATGTCATATCTCCTTGGAGGTATAATATGATGCCCCGAAAATGGGAGACGTCTCTTTGTCGTCTCCGTATTGGTCACACTCTGTTGACACATGAGTTTCTACTGAAGGGCCAACAGCAACCGTATTTTGACGACTGTTTAGTACCTCTAACAGTGAGGCATTTGTTGAGGGTGGCAGGTTCATCCTTGCCAAGATTCTTGGACATGATGTGTCCTACTATGCAAGTGGCATCTTTACATTTATTTCAGAAGCAGGTCTTCTGAAAACTATTTAACTTTTATGACATTCAACTTTTATGATTTTAATTGAATACTCTTATATTTTATTTTTTATTTTTTATTTTTGTATACATAAACTAAATGATATCGGCGTCAATGACCTTAGATGTCAGGATGCCTGAAAACTTTAAATCAATCAATCAATGCAGTAAAACATCTCCAGTATCAGTTGCTTCATACATCTAGACACACTCATCAATAGTGTGTCAAACCTCATATGCCTAACCTGCAATTCACGCCTAACCTTCAAATACTCTAGCGCTTTGCAGCCATCCAGTCTTTTCTTTTTAAAGTTTTCATTCACACAATATGTAATCCTTTTTAGACTCTCCTCACCTCCTCCCTCTAGTACCTCCGATTTTCACAATTTACATATATTAATAACCGTCTGTTCTTTCCACATGATTAGATCATCTCAAAATACTCTTGATTAATATTTTAATTCGTGCTAACATTTTTACTACTTTGTGTACCCTAATTTCTCACCATATAAAGTCTTTTTGCTCTACATATATTACGCTCTTAGTTCATTCTGTGATCATCGGACTATTTTTTGTTCTGTTATTCGTATTCAATAGTCGCAATTTGTTCGACAATCCTTTTATTCTACCTTGACTTACACAATGCAAATCTCTTATCAATATTTTATACACACATCTGCTACCTTTCTTGCTTCTGCTATTACATGACTCTCCTCTTCCATCACCTTGCCACCTTATGTTATATTATTTATAGTGTTACTCTTTTCTATTCCCAAACAGCACTGTTTCATCTGCAAATCAAACATTCAATATCTTTACTTTAAAATTTTTCTAATAAGTGTTTCTTAATAAACATTTAATTCAGGAACTTTCTACTTGTCTGAACCCACACCTCTTATTTTTTCTCTTAATTTATTCAATTTATCTGTCTTATTTTATCAATCAGTATCTTACCTTACACTTTCCCTAATATAGCACGTAATTTTATGCTCTTATGTTATACAACTGCTTGTCCTAGCGAAATTATTCTTATCACGCTTAAGACACTTTTTCATTTTTTAAATGCACAACAACGAAATTCTGTATGCTGAGTGTAGGGAATTATAGGGTGGTCCCCGATACACCCTGGTTCGTTTGGACCATGAAATAGCTATGGGAAAATATCTCTGTAATAACTTGACTAAATTTCAGTTAGACAAGATGTTCCTTTAGATATGCAACATTTGACCTTTTACCCATTTCCTTATCTCTTGGATTTAAAATTTAACCGTAGGCACACCCCTTAAAATATTGTTTTTATTCTTGCACTGTAATGTTAAATATTGATTTTGGTTTTTCAGTACAAGAACTTACTTTAAATATCACTTTTAGAATGTGAAAATATTCGAGGAGTAGAACAGAGCAATTTAAGAAGTCGAAAAATTTGACTAAGAAATAGCCTACATTTACAAACAAATATTGAAGGAAAATAGTGGGGTAGAAAATTAAAACTCATTACCTTATAGTACTGTAGGCGAACGAATCAGAAACAATCGAAGCAGTAAGTCCAAAAATTAAGTACTTATGTTGGGAGATTAGTCAAACCAAGGGAAACTCCTCAACAATACCCCATCTTGCACACCTTCAAATTTGACTATGTTGAGAGACCTTGCTGTGATTCCTTATTAATGTAAAGTCCCACCCCCCGGGGGGGGGGGGGGGCAGCTATTGACAGGCATCTATGGCTATATTGAATTTGATTCAAGAATCCAGTGAACATTGAGTAATGCCTAATTGCAAGACATTAATATAATCTATTTCTGTTTCATTGTTGGAACCTCATGAATAACATATGATAACATGAAGTATTATAATACGATATTGGACGTTGACATTGCCATGTAAACCAATGTGATAGTAATTCATTGATTTCCATGTTAATTGTCACCAGAGCTCTTAGAAACTTTCATAAATACTGATAAATATATGAATTTTCAGTTAATGCTTTCTCCTCTAGTTACACCTGACAAAAAATGCATTTAGCTACCCTGTTCAAGAGGTACTGTAGTAGGCTCGACCAAAGCTCTCACTCACTCAGTCAAGGCCTCTGGAAAACCTCCTATTGGAGAGTGGTGAACTTTATCAGACATTCACAAAATCTTCTGGAATCTTTCTGTGGCAGTTGGGCTTGGGGCTATATTTACTGGGTGGGCCTCGTGACTAGGGTATGGTGGATTTGTACAGTAGGTCGGTGTGACTGATGGATAACTAGTCTTGTAACAAATGCTAATAAACACTTTTGTTTCTTGAGGTTCTATCTTGAACTTCTTTTCTTCGTGTTTATGTTGCCCATTTTGTGTTGAATTAGTCTGTTTCTCTCCCTTTGCAGAGGAATCTGAATTCCACAGTATTCCTTAGGCATATTCAAGGATTCATCCTAATTTAATGTTTTCAAAGTTTAAGAATATGCAATATTTGTACTTCCATAAGTGAATTTTCGCTCAGTAACACAAGTGCGGTTATATATCGAGGAAGAATACATATCTAGGAGAAATAGGTGAAAAAAAGATAACCTTGAGTAATTATTTATCTTGGATGTTCACTTTTCAGGCAATGCCAATGTTACCCTAGTTCTTAAGGTTTCGAAAACCTAGAATCAAATCCTGAATAGTGCTGGGGTAATTATCATTTATGATTCCTTTTCGGTGTAGATTATTTCCAAGGTAAAGTAAATTCTATTATAATAGGCTATTTGTGACTTTATAAATGAATACACACATAAAAAAGCTTGAACAATTAGGTATTTGGGATCTACTATAAGTCATGAGGGAGGATGTGAGGCTGAGGTTGAGAATAGGCTAAAAGCAGCCTTTGGAAAGTGGAGGGAGGTAGCTGAAATGATAGGTCATAAGAAAATGCCAATCAAGTTAAAAGTCTGATTGTTCACAGCCAACCAACCTAGTATGAGTGGCCCTGCCTAATTATGCTCAATTTTTTTAATGAGGCGCATTTGCACAGACTCGCAGCGACGCCCTTTTAGCTCGGAAAAATTTTGCTACTACCTGATTGGTTAAAATTATCTTGTCCAACCAATAAGCGATCAGGAAACTTTTCCTAGCTAAAAGGGCACCCCTGCGAGTCGGTGCAAATCTGCTTCGCTAAAAAAATGGACTATAGTACAGTTTTGTTGATCATGGTGATACACGAACCCTTTCACGAAGTTTGGGTATCCTCACTCAGAAAGGGGTATATATATATATATATATATATATATATATATATATATATATATATATATATATATATATATATATATATCTATATCTATGAGAGAGAGAGAGAGAGAGAGAGAGAGAGAGAGAGAGAGAGAGAGAGAGAGAGAGAGAGAGAGAGAGAGAGAGAGAGAGAGAGAGTGTGTGTCAGCCTATCTGTTTAAACAGTATGAGCTGTTTAATCATTTATCGTATGGATGTCTGTTTATACAGTACATACACGGAAGAAGATAAAGAAACTCCAAATACGACTAAGAGAAAAATATTTCTTATTTACATTTCTCCCAACTCCCTATCATTCTTATTTCTTTTAGTATCCCCGAGGCAGTATTTTAGGGGGAAGAACTTAGTTCATATATAAAAGATGAAAAGAAGAACCAACAAACGATGAGTCTTTGAATATAAAGAAAGATTACAAATGTGAGTGTCCCCTGGCTTTCAATTAGAAAATCTCATTAACAATCAATCTTGTGTAAATTTGTTAATCAAGTTTCCCCTCTCATCGCTCATCAAAATACATTGAAGAAAGGAGAGTCTGAGGATTTGTATTTCAGAGAGAGAGAGAGAGAGAGAGAGAGAGAGAGAGAGAGAGAGAGAGAGAGAGAGAGAGAGATGGTGCTAGTGGAAGGGTTCCAAGCGTAAGTTTGTTTTGGTGTTCTAGATGCAGATAGACATTTTGAAGCGTCAGAATCTGTCCTTTTGGTTTCATAGTTGCTGTAAATCTAAAATACTTCGAATAAACCAATTAAAACACAATGTCCGGAGAGCGTTGACACCTAATTCAATAGTCTCAGAAATCCACTTAGCCTTTATACTCCTTTGCATGAATGTTGATCCGGTTGTGAAGGATGAAAGCCAGGAATAATGGAGAGAGAGAGAGAGAGAGAGAGAGAGAGAGAGAGAGAGATAAGGAAGGAGGTATGGTTATGCGTAACACTGAATTGTCCTTATTTGTGGAATGCTTAAAATTTATCGCACATGCATATTTATTTGCTAACCTTAATGATGATTAAATTAGGTGGTGAATAACAATACAATACAAGATTTTCCCTCAGTCATATGTATTCGGTGTTTAAGAACCTTAAACAAAATAAAAATTCAACAAAGCATTTGAGTGTCCTAAAAAATTTGAATTTCAATAATTTCGTAAACTTCGAATATCCCAATGAATTTGTATCATTTAATAGGATTTTTTTTTTTTGGACTACATATTTTTCCAGAATGTATCATAGGAAGCCACTTTATAGTCTAAAGGAAATCTCTTTAATATATTGAGATCCTTCATGAAAATTCAATGCAGAATTATGCTTTGAAAATTAATTCTTCAATTCTAGGCACATATCTCTCGTTTGTGGTTTCAAAGAAATTTTCAGTAAAATGTTGATTTCGAGACATGGTAACATATAGCTAGTGGTATATATTAGTTCACTTATTGTGTTTATTACTGGCTGCTGATTGAATAACATTAGTGAACGGTTGACCCTATGATTATACACCTTCAATACTCCAGATTTGTATAGAAAAGACATTATGTAAAGGTTTAGATCCTTAGAATAGGTATGTTAGTATTCGGAATGGGTTCTCATTCTATAAGATGAAATATCAGATTATTGGTGGTTGATATGATCTTTTGAATTACTACGACTTGTATTCATAACCCTTGGCTTCATTAATTATTATTAGATTCACTTCCGTATATTTCCTTATGAAGTAAATATTAGAAAAATACAAAATTATCTTGTAAAGAAATGCATTCAGTGTTAGATTCAAAGAGTATATTGCCATAGTTTTATAGGAGTAGGGAATGTTGTACTAGTAAAAAGAAAAGATAACCATTTTGTAAAGTTTGACTTAGAAATTTTAAAGTGATTAGGAATGTTTTTTTTTTTTTTTTTTTTTTTTTTTTTTTGCAAATACAGTTTTAATCATCATCAAGAGGAGGAGTCTGAAATTCTTGTTGGAAAAGTAGAATTCTACATGCGCAAAAGCTTCATAGGAAAGCAGCCTATTGAGGAGAAGAAAAGAAATGAAAACTAAACTAGAATAGTAATAAGATAGAATAAATCAGATTAAGGGGATAACCTGTTGATTAGATAAATATTTCAATCTAGAGTATGTCAAATTGCTCAACATGAATAATTTGCCCTAAGATTGCGCTTCTGAATTGTTAGATTCTACTCATTAGTTAGGAAGACAATAGGGAGCCGAAGCCTGACGTCAAACTACCATATGTTGGTTCACAACCACCGCTTCTGGAGATCACAGACTTAAGAACTTGCCAAGTGTTGTTTGAACTGTAATGCTTTTTAACAGGCATTATGTAGTTTTTGTAATCAGAAAAGTAGTAAATCAACTGCATTATGTTGAAAGCAACCGTTTCGCACGAGGATCCTTTCGAGCAATGTTAACGCTTGAACCAGTTTGGCCATTGCCATGGCAACGGTCATGACTTTGGCTCCCTATTCCACAATTGCATTTCAGCCTGATTGAAACCTCTAGAATACTGTGTAGTATTGAATCTTATGAAAGAAAAGGCAATACTATGAGAGTTAACTGCATAACTAGTACTACTCACTGGATGGTACAGTCAGGCAGATCCGAATGTATTTCTGCCTGATTGAAACCTCTAGAATACTGTGTAGTATTGAATCTTATGAAAGAAAAGGCAATACTATGAGAGTTAACAACATAACTAGTACTGCTCACTGGATGGTACAGTCAGGCAGATCCGAATGTATTTCAGCCTGATTGAAACCTCTAGAATACTCTGTGGTATTGAATCTTATGAAAGAAAAGGCAATACTGTGAGAGTTACCTGCATAACTAGTACTACTCACTGGATGGTACAGTCAGGCAGATCCAAATGTATTTCAGCCTGATTGAAACCTCTAGAATACTGTGTAGTATTGAATCTTATGAAAGAAAAGGCAATACTATGAGAGTTAACAACATAACTAGTACTGCTCACTGGATGGTACAGTCAGGCAGATCCGAATGTATTTCAGCCTGATTGAAACCTCTAGAATACTCTGTGGTATTGAATCTTATGAAAGAAAAGGCAATACTATGAGAGTTAACAACATAACTAGTACTGCTCACTGGATGGTACAGTCAGGCAGATCCGAATGTATTTCAGACTGATTGAAACCTCTAGAATACTGTGTAGTATTAAATCTTATGAAAGAAAAGGCAATACT
Source organism: Palaemon carinicauda (assembly GCF_036898095.1). Taxonomy (NCBI): domain Eukaryota; kingdom Metazoa; phylum Arthropoda; class Malacostraca; order Decapoda; family Palaemonidae; genus Palaemon; species Palaemon carinicauda. Next base: position 74,226,004 of record NC_090748.1, read on the forward strand.
ATGAGAGAGAAAAGGCAATACTATGAGAGTTAATCGCATAACTAGTACTACTCACTGGATGGTAGTCAGGCAGATCCGAATGTATTTCAGCCTTGATTGAAACCTCTAGAATACTGTGTAGTATTGAATCTTATGAAAGAAAAGGCAATACTATGCGAGTTAACTGCATAACTATTACTACTCTCTGGATGGTACAGTCAGGCAGATCCCAATGCAAACGATTGCCAACATTTTGAAAACCTTTTGAACGACCGGGCTAGAGATTAATATTAAGATTAGGGACAAAGAGTGTCATAGACCTCAAGTTTTTGTGCAACATCGTAAGTTGAATGTCAACTGAATGTCACTGTAGAAAAGTATTTAAAGAAATGTAAAATATAAGTTTTAAAATTTTAAATAGGATCAACGGGACAAAAAATCAGAGGTTATAGGGCCATATCATTTCACCAAAACTCATAAATCATATAATCAATATACTGATTTCTTTTGAGCAACTGAATCTACACAAACAGGATATAATACATGAAAGTGAATTTACAATAAAGTTTGAAACTTGGAGACATGCCAATGATTAATATTTGCGTGGCGATGATCCAATCTCTTAGATTTGATAAACATCATACTTAGAGTTTTATCAACAATATTTGCTAGTTTTAGAGGTCCAGGAAACAACAGGTGCATATTCAGAAGATAGTATTTGTGTTCAGGACTATCACCAGCTGCATAATTCTCAAACTTGTTTTCAAGGCCAAACCTCATATACGCATGTAATGTAATAAATCAGGGGCCAAGAATACAACCCTGAGGAATACCAAAGATCACAGTCTTATAATTTTGATGCTGCCAATCAGCTGGTAAATTTTGCAACTGCATGAATAATAATAAGAAATGATCCTGAAAACCTCCATCATTTCAAGTTCGAAAACAAGGGTCTCTTGATTAACAATGTCAAAAGTATCACCAAAGTCTGGACTTACACAAACTTTGTGATTAATAATGAAGATATTGCTACACGACACCGGAATCCTATGAAGAGCATCACAAGCTGTGGAACAATGGTA
>NC_090748.1:74232064-74247064 GCF_036898095.1 Palaemon carinicauda
ATTTAATATATTATTCTCTTTAGCCAAATGGATAGAATTCTTTATCGTTCTCTGAAACCAAAGGAATAGATATCTATATCATGCTCTGAAGGTAAAGGGATAGATTTATATATCGTTCTCTGAAGCCAACGGAATACATTTCTATATTGATCTCTGAAGCCAAAATTATATATTTTTATACCGTTCTTTGAAGCCACAAGGATAGATTTCTATTTCGTTCTCGGAATACAAAGTGATAGATTTCTATTTCGTTCTTTGAAGTCAAATCGCGCTACAAAGACTGCATAAAAGTAAGGAATAAAACATTTTCGTTATGTTAGGTGAGGAACAGGAATGTGGGAAAATACTAAGCAAAATAATACGAAGAGAGACAGTGCAAGGCATATCGTTCTCTGAAGCCAAAGGGATAGATTTTTATATTGTTCTTTAAAGCCTAAAGGATACATCTACAGTGCATATCGTTCGCTGAAGCCAAAGGGTTGGATTTTTACATCTCTCTCTGAAGCCAAAGGGGTAGATATATGTATCGTTCTCTTAAGCCAAAGGGATAGATTTTTTATATTGTTTTTAAAGCCAAAAGGATATATCTACAGTGCATATCGTTCTCTGAAGCCAAAGGGTTAGATTTTTATATCGCTCTTTGAAGCCAAAAGGATAGATTTTTGTATCGTTCTCTGAAGTCAAAGGGATAGATTTGCATATAGGCCTAGTTCTCTGAAGCCAAAAGGATAGATTTCTATATTGTTCTCTAAAGCCAAATGAGTAGATTTCTATATCGTTCTCTAAAGCCAAATGAGTAGATTTCTATATCATTTTCTGAAAACAAAGGGTTAGATTTGTATATCGTTCTTTGAAACGAGAAGGATAGATTTCCATATTATCTAAAGCCAAAAGTATCGATTTATATATCCCTCTCTGAAGCCAAAGGGAAAGATTTTTATATTCTCAGAAACGAAAGGGATAGATTTATATATCGTTTTCTGAAGCCTAATGGATTGATTTTTATATAGTTCTTTGTAGCCAAAGGGATAGATTTCTATTTCGTTCTATACCAAAGGTATAGATTTAATATATTATTCTCTTTAGCCAAATGGATAGAATTCTTTATCGTTCTCTGAAACCAAAGGAATAGATATCTATATCATGCTCTGAAGGTAAAGGGATAGATTTATATATCGTTCTCTGAAGCCAACGGAATACATTTCTATATTGATCTCTGAAGCCAAAATTATATATTTTTATACCGTTCTTTGAAGCCACAAGGATAGATTTCTATTTCGTTCTCGGAATACAAAGTGATAGATTTCTATTTCGTTCTTTGAAGTCAAATCGCGCTACAAAGACTGCATAAAAGTAAGGAATAAAACATTTTCGTTATGTTAGGTGAGGAACAGGAATGTGGGAAAATACTAAGCAAAATAATACGAAGAGAGACAGTGCAAGGCATATCGTTCTCTGAAGCCAAAGGGATAGATTTTTATATTGTTCTTTAAAGCCAAAAGGATACATCTACAGTGCATATCGTTCGCTGAAGCCAAAGGGTTGGATTTTTACATCTCTCTCTGAAGCCAAAGGGGTAGATATATGTATCGTTCTCTTAAGCCAAAGGGATAGATTTTTTATATTGTTTTTAAAGCCAAAAGGATATATCTACAGTGCATATCGTTCTCTGAAGCCAAAGGGTTAGATTTTTATATCGCTCTTTGAAGCCAAAAGGATAGATTTTTGTATCGTTCTCTGAAGTCAAAGGGATAGATTTGCATATAGGCCTAGTTCTCTGAAGCCAAAAGGATAGATTTCTATATTGTTCTCTAAAGCCAAATGAGTAGATTTCTATATCATTTTCTGAAAACAAAGGGTTAGATTTGTATATCGTTCTTTGAAACGAGAAGGATAGATTTCCATATTATCTAAAGCCAAAAGTATCGATTTATATATCCCTCTCTGAAGCCAAAGGGAAAGATTTTTATATTCTCAGAAACGAAAGGGATAGATTTATATATCGTTTTCTGAAGCCTAATGGATTGATTTTTATATAGTTCTTTGTAGCCAAAGGGATAGATTTCTATTTCGTTCTATACCAAAGGTATAGATTTAATATATTATTCTCTTTAGCCAAATGGATAGAATTCTTTATCGTTCTCTGAAACCAAAGGAATAGATATCTATATCATGCTCTGAAGGTAAAGGGATAGATTTATATATCGTTCTCTGAAGCCAACGGAATACATTTCTATATTGATCTCTGAAGCCAAAATTATATATTTTTATACCGTTCTTTGAAGCCACAAGGATAGATTTCTATTTCGTTCTCGGAATACAAAGTGATAGATTTCTATTTCGTTCTTTGAAGTCAAATCGCGCTACAAAGACTGCATAAAAGTAAGGAATAAAACATTTTCGTTATGTTAGGTGAGGAACAGGAATGTGGGAAAATACTAAGCAAAATAATACGAAGAGAGACAGTGCAAGGCATATCGTTCTCTGAAGCCAAAGGGATAGATTTTTATATTGTTCTTTAAAGCCAAAAGGATACATCTACAGTGCATATCGTTCGCTGAAGCCAAAGGGTTGGATTTTTACATCTCTCTCTGAAGCCAAAGGGGTAGATATATGTATCGTTCTCTTAAGCCAAAGGGATAGATTTTTTATATTGTTTTTAAAGCCAAAAGGATATATCTACAGTGCATATCGTTCTCTGAAGCCAAAGGGTTAGATTTTTATATCGCTCTTTGAAGCCAAAAGGATAGATTTTTGTATCGTTCTCTGAAGTCAAAGGGATAGATTTGCATATAGGCCTAGTTCTCTGAAGCCAAAAGGATAGATTTCTATATTGTTCTCTAAAGCCAAATGAGTAGATTTCTATATCATTTTCTGAAAACAAAGGGTTAGATTTGTATATCGTTCTTTGAAACGAGAAGGATAGATTTCCATATTATCTAAAGCCAAAAGTATCGATTTATATATCCCTCTCTGAAGCCAAAGGGAAAGATTTTTATATTCTCAGAAACGAAAGGGATAGATTTATATATCGTTTTCTGAAGCCTAATGGATTGATTTTTATATAGTTCTTTGTAGCCAAAGGGATAGATTTCTATTTCGTTCTATACCAAAGGTATAGATTTAATATATTATTCTCTTTAGCCAAATGGATAGAATTCTTTATCGTTCTCTGAAACCAAAGGAATAGATATCTATATCATGCTCTGAAGGTAAAGGGATAGATTTATATATCGTTCTCTGAAGCCAACGGAATACATTTCTATATTGATCTCTGAAGCCAAAATTATATATTTTTATACCGTTCTTTGAAGCCACAAGGATAGATTTCTATTTCGTTCTCGGAATACAAAGTGATAGATTTCTATTTCGTTCTTTGAAGTCAAATCGCGCTACAAAGACTGCATAAAAGTAAGGAATAAAACATTTTCGTTATGTTAGGTGAGGAACAGGAATGTGGGAAAATACTAAGCAAAATAATATGAAGAGAGACAGTGCAAGACTATTTAAACTGAAATGAATAGGCCGAACTATATTACGAAATAAAAACTGCGTGTATGACAGTCAAAAGGGATTGTTTTCCCGCCAGGCTGTTCTTTTACCTCCCTATAAGTATCCACAAATATCGGGTTTTATTAATTCCATGTTTTTGGTAAATTCTGGTATTCAAAGAAAATTAATAATAACATGTTTAACTTATGCTGGGTGTAATTTATCCCAATTTGTGTTAAAATATGTGAAAAATTACAAAATTACAAAGCGTGCATCCGAAAATAAGCTGCTGTCGTTGACTTTGGCGGATTGTGTTATTAAATTTAGACACCATGATGATACTCTATAATATATTTATTCTCTCACATTGTTTGTTGACAAAACATATATCTGATGGAGAAATATAGGTTAATAAATAAGTTTCGATTTACATTACTTGATAATTATTTGAGAACAATGAAAGTGTTCGGACAAAAATACTTTCGACCAATCAGGTAACAGGAACCTTTCCGAGCTAAAAGGGCACCCTTGTGAGGCGGTGTAAATATGCACCGCTAAAAAATAGACTAAAGTGTATTGATGGAAAGAAGTAGATTTTCTTGCGTTGTTGTATACATCTACACTAGATTCATGGAGTATAAGGTTTTTCAGCACTGAGTGCTAAGGTTTTTTTTTTTTTTTTTTTTTTTTTTATAATTTAACCAGTTTTAACTTTTTTTTTTTATTTATTTAAAGGGATACAAATCAATTCCTCTTGCGCACATCTCGAATTTATTGTATACAACTCATTAAACCTGAGGTAGCTTTGTCATTAGGCTTTATATCTCTGTGGTCGATTTTTTCAGTTCTTTTACCTTGAGGATGCTAAGTATAACATATCCCTAACGAATTATGAAGTAATGAAGCTGTCAGTGTCTGCGTGCAGGTGTGTGCATGTCTGTGTGTGTATTTATATATAATAACGAAATATCTCTAGGGAGGACAGACAATTCTGAAATAATTTTGGTGGATGTTTATTTGATTATTCTATTAATAGTTATATATTTGTAATACGAATAAATGAAATCTGGCATTCCAGCATCGTAGATTCTTTTCAGTACTGTTAATCTTTATAATCACCATGAAACAACAACAAAGGTGATAATGATAATATTGATATTAATCCACAAGGCTTTATTGGGACTAGGTGCTTTATAACCTGGCCAGTAACATTTATGGAAATAAGTTTTTTTACCAAGTGCTATGGATAAGTTTTTTCTCCAATTAACTCTGGATACCCTTTTTGGTTTTTCGTCAATTTAATGTGTTCTTTTTCTTATCGGAACAATCTTCATTCTGAACGCCATTGCCTCTAATATTATTACCCTTAAAAAGAACAAATGGCAAAGACGAAAAAGACTGTAAAAGGGGCCAGGTAAGGATGATGTCTGTATGCGTGGCTGGACATTTAACCGAAGGAGAGTTGGTCAACGGACATTTTACTGTATGGACATTTGGCCGAAAATGTTCGTGAGTGAATAGTAACGAGCAATACTTTAAGCATTTTCATTAACAGACTATTGCAGAAAACACCAATATATATATATATATATATATATATATATATATATATATATATATATATATATATATATATATATATATATATATATATATATATATATACTGTAATATGTATGTTTTTTTAGTATTAAAAGAAATACACATTTATTGGAGAACTCATATTTCTCACTAATTGACATAAGCTTTCTGTTCAATATTTGAATAGATATATTTATTGTAGGAAAAAAGATAAAATCAACTAAAATACCATAAAATGTATGATCCCAAGTATTTAAACATTATGCGCAATTGCTCTCAGAAAATCTATTTTTTCAATGATAGACATGAGCCGATTCACTTTAGGATACTACATTTTAGGCCAAATGTCCTTCGGCTAAATTACTGGGAGCCGTGTGTATGGGATGAAGACGAGGGATGAGGCAGTACATTCCTCTAAAGAATGTTTGAGGTGCAACAGCGATACTGTCGTACCACTCGGCACAAAACACGATGTAAAACTACCACGCATGATTACTCTCTGTCGAGATGAAAGAGGAACTTTCGCTAAACTCATCCTTTCCCTCGAAGGGCGTACGAAGTAGCAGCTGTGACTTTTCCCTTCTTACTTACAAACTCTTTATCCCATTTCTTTAGTTTTGACTGATGCTGTACATTTTCTTTGCTCATCCTGCAGTTATATATATTATCTGTCATTAAAGCCTTTCTGTTTCTTTATAAATGTTCATACTCTCAAATTCATAGATCCAATCTAATTCAATCCATTCACATATCACTGACGCAATCACTAGTCTCTCACGACCTTCTCTTCATTTTCACCAATCGCATATTTTATATTATGTTAATCATTGATGTCAATTCCATTACCGACATCTATTATGTCAGCTACTCCTGTCGACCCTACTGACAGATGCTAAATTGGCCCATCAAGATCTCTAGTATTAATGATGTTTCATCCCTTTGATCGCTAGCATTAAGGATTTTTCTTCCCTTTGTCATTATATGATGATACTTTGTTATTCGACAAGGTTTTCCTTGGGGATTGAGATAATATCCAGTCTTTACGATCAGCTAAAAACTTTACGAGGGATAGATAATGTTCATTATATTAAGCTGATTCTTTTCACTAGGACTCTTTCATGATGCTAGTGATGTATGTACTTTGTGCATATTCTCTTTCATCTGAAATAGGTAAATTCATTTTGTAATTTCAAAACTCTAAACTATGAATGAAGCATCAAGGAGTAATTAAACATGGGTTTGGTAAATTGATCTTGCGTTCAGTTCATGTATGATTTTTATTGCGCATAGTAAGGGGTGGCTGACATTGGAATAATTTGATAGTGTATACGAACGATTTTTATATATTGCGACAACTATATATATATATATATATATATATATATATATATATATATATATATATATATTTATATACATACATTTATATATATATACACTTATATATATATATATATATATATATATATATATATATATATATATATATATATATATATATATATACATACAGTATATATGCTGGTATTATACAATGTCTCTCTGTTTGTCTGTGTATCCCTTACGTGTTTGTGTCTCTGTGTGCTTTTTTTTTTATCATGTTCCATGACACTTGAAAAGTGCAGTCTCCCCTTTGGATAACATAATAAACTCCACCCCATTTTGTTGACTCTAATAAATATTGGTACCTATCTGCAGCTGGGGTGTGTGTGAGGTGGTTGGTTGGTACCAACATAGAGGCGAGAAAAATGCAAGTGAAGTTTATGCAACAGGATACCGAGCTTTTATACAGACACTCGAGAGGAAGAATGACACAATATTCAAACAATATAGAACATGCGATAGCAAGCTTAAACAGGTTTCTATTATCAGTACTGGGGAGAGCGAGAGATAAAAAAAGCACTAACGTTACAGCATACGATCGTGTATGAAACATGTACGGTATATGGCTCCCCCCCCCCCTTGTCCCCCCAGATGCAGAATCCTTGATGAGGATGGGGGCTTAGGGATTAGCAGCTGGGCTCTAATCAACAGTGGGAACTACTTTCCCACTGGACCTCGGTGCCCAACTGTAGATCCAACTAAATCAGTCAGCACTTTCTTTTTTCCTTTTGGTTATTTCTTTTTTTTCTTCCATCTCTTCCTTTTGGGCTTGAACTTGTTGACGACTTTGGCTTGTTTGATTATACTTTGGCTGCTGCTTTGGATTTGGCACTGTGTGGGATGGATGGCATTCCATCTCAACCTGTGCCAATTTAGATGCCATCACCCTCTGGCAGACTCCATTGGGTGCAGACCCAGTCTGTTAAGAGTTGGGCTCCAGTGATCCTGTTGTAAGTCACTCATATTTGCGGGTAATGGGTGACGCCAGGCATTGGAGTCGCTGGTGGGAGGGGCTAACCATCCCCACTGACCAGTGTACGCCCACCTTAACAGAGGCAGCCCTCTCTAATAGAGGACTGGTCCCCGTTGAAGCCTCTTCTCCTGTTGGGCCACATGGGATAGGAGGACTGACATCCTCCAATAAGAGGTGGATAACCCGGCTTGCTCTTACCAAAAAAGACCCACCCCTCTGTTGACGACTTGGAAAATACAAACATGGACCTCAGTACAGACAGCTCCAACTCGGGTTCTAATATTGTAACGTTGGAACCTTATATGCGTTATGGAAAGAATGATGAGAAAACACTAGAGAAGAAGAGAGTGAGAAATGATGACAGTACAGAAAGATATAGAAAAGTAGAAGCATTACCTGGTCACTATGAAGTAGTGAATTATGAAAATTTTTAACTTAGAATTTGAAAACGGAAGAAATGAGCTTGTAAATGTTTTTAAAGTTAACAGGGAAATAGTCACTTCATGTGAAGGGCAGCCAAAAATTCTTGATATACTATCCCCAGTACAAGGTGAAAGGTTAAAAACACTTACAACATTGGATGGTCATAGTGTGAAATGCATTTTGCACCCTACTTTCAACCAGAGTAGAGGTGTGAAATATGCTCCAGAATTGCTGGATATAGAGGAAAAAGAAATTGAGTTTGAACTGAAAAGTCAGTGACTAGTATAAGTAGTCAGAATGAGAAAGAGAGTTCGAGAACAATGTATTCCTCTTGTTACTTTGATTATAACATTTGATCAATGTAGATTACCAAATGTTAAGCTGGTTGGCTATCTTTGAAGGTGAACCCTTATATCCCTTCACCATTGCGATGTTATCATTGCCAAATGTATGGCTATTTAAGCCAGAAATGCAAGGGAAAACTAAATAATAAGCCAGCTGTTTGTGCCAACATTGAAAAAATAGTCATGGAGTATGCTTTGAAAATCCAAATTGCATACATTGTGGGGAAGCACACACAGCTACATCCAATAGCTGTGTTAAGTTTATTTGTGAAAAATAAATTCAGGCCATTAGGACCATGGAAAGGGTTACTTCTGATATCGTAATGTTGGAACCTTATATGTGTTATGGAAAGAATGATAAGAAAACGCTAGAGAAGAAGAAGAAGAAGAAGAGAGAGAGAGATAGAGTGAGAAATGATGACAGTAAAGAAAGATATAGAAAAGTAGAAGCATTACCTGGTCACTATGAAGTAGTGAATTATGAATAAAATTTTATCTTAGAATTTGAAAACCAAAGAAAGAAGCATGTAAATGTTTTTAAAGCTAACAGGAAATAGTCACTTTATGTGGAGGGCAGCCAAAAATTCTACCCCAGGGAAATGGAAGTCTCTTGGTAGAGACACTATCCCCATTACAAGGTGAAAGGTTAAAAACACTTAAACATTGAATGGTCATAGTCTGAAATACGTTTCGCACCCTACTTTCAACCAGAGTAGATGTGTGATATATGCTCCAGAATTGCTGGATATAGAGGAAAAAGAAATTGAGGATGAACTGAAAAGTCAAGGAGTATTAAAAGTAGTCAGAATGAGAAAGAGAGTTGGAGAACAACGTATTCCTCTTGCTACTTTGATTATAACATTTGATCAATGTAGATTACCTATTGTTATTGAAGCTGGTTGGCTATCTTTGAAGGTGAAATCTTATATCTCTTCACCATTGCGATGTTATCATTGCCAAATGTATGGCTATTTAAGCCAGAAATGCAAGGAAAAACTAAATAATAAGCTAGCTGTTTGTGCCAACTGTGGAAAAAATAGTCATGGAGTATGCCTAGAAAATCCAAATTGCATACATTGTGGGTAAGCACACACAGCTACATCTAAAAGCTGTGTTAAGTTTATTTGTGAAAAAGAAATTCAGGCCATTACGACCATGGAAAGGGTTACGTTTAGAGAGGCTCATAAAAGAGCTCTTGAAAAGCAGATAAGACCAGAGCAACCTTTTTCAATGGTTCTGAAGAAAAACTTGCCAAAGTACACGGACGAAAATTATATTCCCATTTCTAATATAAAGAAACATATGAAAGTAATTGAAGAGGTTGAAAGTCCCATAAAAAATCTATATCTAGAAATTGTAGAAAAATCAAAACAGATAATTAAAGATCTGGAAGGTATTAAAAAACCATCTACTCCCATTCTAAACAATAGTAAAAACCTCTCTCAGGCCATACTGTTGCCTGATCTGATGGAGGTTCCACTTGAAACCAATTTACCTGGTGAACCTGTAGTGAGGAAGGTGCAAAAACATGACAGATCACAACCTTTTAATCGAAAAAGAGAGAGACCTCCATCTCCTTCGCCTCCTACCATAAGAAACATTAAAGTCACGACTTCAAATAAATATGATGTCTTGTCTGCTGATATTTCTGATCAACTGGAAGGTGAATTGAACAAACCAGAAATTCAAGTACAGGTCCACCGTTCTTCTCAACAATTAGATCATAAGGACACAAAGAAAAAGAGGAACACAAAACCCACTGTATCAAGATCCTCTCTAGAGATACCACCAGGAAATATTGTTAGATTAAATATAGAAAATGGGAAGACTTCATCTAAGGTGTCTTCCAAAAAATAAACCATAGTTTTTTATTCCATTCTGCAATGGAATTGCCAGGGTTTAAGGGCGAAATATGAACAACCTAAGCTCCTCATATGTGAGCACTCCCCTATAGCTGTATGTCTACAAGAAAGTAAGCTCGATGCTAATACTCCTTGTCCTCGAGAGTATGTTAGCTATGGGACACCATATGATCAACGAGCAGGGAGCCATGGGGTAAGTCTTATGTATGTTTGTCGAGATGTTCCTCAAATATCTTTGTCTATCTGTACCCCTCTGCAGGTAGTGGTTGTACAGATTGATAGAGGGAGAAAATACACAATCTGTTCTCTATACTTGCCTCCAAATGATAACAACTCATATGATAATATAGTATAGGTGATTAAACAACTCCCACAACCTTTTCTCTTACTAGGAGATCTTAATAGTAGACATCCTTTATGGGGGATGTTTTGGCAAACGCGAAGGGTAATATTATATCATCAATTTTGGAGAATGAAGATGTAGGACTCCTTAATACAGGAGAGCCTACACACTTTCAAGTTCAGACAGGTATCTTGTCTTGCATTGACCTATCAGTTGCAAGCTCTAACTGTCTTCTCTATTTTAATTGGCGAACATTAGATGATGGGCATACTAGTGATCATGCACCAATCATTATAAACATCAACAATGCTCCACCTTTACAGAGATCGCCTCGATGGAATCTTGATAAGGTAGACTGGGGTAGATTTTGGGAGCTAAGTGAAATTGAAAGAAATGCAGAACAGTTTGAAAGTGTTGATGATGCTATAGACTTACTTAATGGAACTCTTCACACAGCAGGAGTCAATGCCATTCCCAAAACAACAGGGATATTCAGACGACGACCAGTCCCCTGGTGGTCATCAGAACTAACTGCCCTGCACGTAGCCATAAAAGAAAGTCTCTATAACTCGATTGCGCATGCGCCGTACTGAAGAGAATGTAGTCATATACAAGAAATGTAGAGGAGCGTTGAAGAAAAGAAATTTTTTAATTTAGCAACAAGAAAGCAAGTCGTACAAATCTCCTTTCACTGAAAGAGAATTTGATTTTGCACTTGCTACGTGTAACAATACAGCCCCTGGACCCCACGGAATTCAATAGGCAATGATTAAACACGTACCTTTTAATACAAAGTTATTTATTTTAAGCATTTTTAATAGAATATGGCATGATCATAGTTATCCAAGTGTTTGGGAACTATCCATTATTTTAGCCTTTTTAAAACCGGGTAAGGACAAGTTTTTAGCAGCAAATTATAGGCCAATTGCATTGACATCTTGTTTATGCAAAATCATGGAGAAGATGGTCAATGTAAGACTGATATGGTACCTTGAAAAGAAGGGTATTTTATGACCCATTCAATGTGGATTCAGAAAAATGGACTCAACGACTGATGTGCTGATACGACTTGAGTCCTCCATTTGTGAAGCGTTTGCTTCCAAACAGCCCCATATGAGTCTTTTTTTTATCTTGAAAAGGCATATGATACCCCATGGAGGTATGGTATACTTAAAAGAATCCATGAGTTTGGATTAAGAGGAGAGCTACCACTATTTATTCATTAATTTCTTTCACATAGAGATTTTTAAGTGAGAGTTGGGAAAACTCTGTCAGAGAGTAAATGCCAGGAAGAAGGAGTTCCTCAGGGTAGTGTGCTGAGTGGAACCCTTTTTGCATTAGTATTTAATGGGATATCCTCAGTCATTCCCCGGGATGTTCTCGCAACATAATTTGTGGATGATCTCTCCATATCATTTGCTGGAACTAGAATGGCAATGGTTGAGAGAAAAATACAACTCTCTATTGACAAAATTATCCAGTGGGCCGATATGAATGGATTTAAGTTAAATAAAACTACAATTGCCCATTTCTGTCGTATCTGGGGAGTACATCCAGACTCGGATATGTACATCAAAGGTCAACGGATCCCATATGCAAGTAAAGCTAAATTTTTAGGGTTGATATTTGATTTTAGGCTTACATGGATTTCTCACTTAAAAGCATTAAAAGCTAAATGTCTTGAGGCTCTGAATCGTTTAAAAGTATTGTCCCATTCATAATGGGGTGCAGATCGCAATACTATTTTAAAATTATACAAGGACTTTATTTTCTTCAAATTAGTTATGGATGCGAAATATACTCCTCGGCCCCCCCAAGCTGGTTAAAAATATCAGATTCTATACATCCTGCTGGTATTAGATTGTCCACAGGAGCGTTTAGAACCTCACCTTTCACAAATCTCCTTGTTGATGCTGGGGAGTTGCCTCTAGACCCTTACCGAATGTACTCTATTATTTGATATTGGTTTATATTGCAAAGACTCCCTAGTTCTTTAGCCTTTCAGACTGCATGCCTTGTAAGGTACTCAACATACTTTGAGTTGCACCCAAAATCTCTCCAACCTTATGGGTTTTGGGTGAAACAAATATCAAACAATCTGGATATAATTAGAAATAAGGTGCTTCCATTCAAGGTATCATCAACGCCTCCATGGAAATTACATAATGTATCTTTTTGTAAATACTTTATTGGAGTTAAGAAGAATATGACTGACTTAGAATCCATGTCTCTTTGTATGAAACATGTTGCAGAACATAGGGACCGACTTTTATATATATATCTATGGCTCCGAATCTGATGCTGGCGTTGGATTTGAGGTATAACAGTTCGAGTTTGTTGGGTTCCAGCCCATGTAGGTGTGTCTGGGAATGAAAAGGCAGATTTGCAAGCGAAGAATGCGGCATCCGAGTTGCTACCAAGGAGGTATCCCATTTCCTGTAATGACTTCCTACCTAACATCAATAAATTGGTTTGTAATAAATGGCAACAGCATTGGGATAGTCTAGAAGTTAATAAAATGAGGGAAGTAACAAATGTCATATCAATCTGGAGGTATAACATGATACCCCGAAAATGGGAGACGACTCTTTGTCGTCTCCGTATTGGTCACACACGAGTTTCTGCTGAAGGGCCAACACCAACTGTATTGCGAGGATTGTTTAGTACCTTTAACAGTGAGGCATTTGTTGACTGAATGCCCTAATTTTACTAACTTAAGAAATAGATATCTGTTTGAGGCTCGAGGTGAGGATGGCAGGTTCATCCTTGCCAAGATTCTTGGACATGATGTGTCCTACTTGCGAGCGGAATTTTTAGATTTTTTTCAGAAGCAGGTCTTCTGAAAACTATTTTACTATTATAATGACTTCTTACCTTTTATGGTTTTATTGGAATTTTCTTATTTTTCATATATAGTAAATGCTATCGGCGTCAATGACCTTAGATGTCAAGATGCCAGAAAACTTTCAATCAATCAATCAATCCTTGCCAAGATTCTTGGACATGATGTATCCTACTATGCGAGCGGGATTTTTAGATTTTTTTCAGAAGCAGGTCTTGTGAAAACTATTCAACTATTATAATGACATGTTAACTTTTATTGAATTCTCTTTTATTTTTCATATATAATAAAATGCTATTATCGTCAATGACCTTAGATGTCAGGATGCCAGAAAACTTTCAATCAATCCCCCCATGTAAAAGACATACATGTGAAATAGGGTGAGCTACTATTGAGAAGCACTTGCAGGTTTTAGGCAATCAATGCAGACCCAGTCTTCTTTGCCACAAATGTTAATTAAGAAAGCTTTTTTTTTGGTGTACGACAGATCATGAGGAAACGGTCTGTTTACGGGGCTGCTAGTAGTAGCTTGTTATTGTTGATGCGTAGAATATATACGTTGCTTTGTGCAAATCTATTGGTATGTGTTGCGTCACTCGGGGCTTGTAAATCTGCTGACATAGAGTGAATTTTCAGAGATTGTCGGATGGTGTTGCAGATGTAGAAAATTCGGCAAGGATGACCAACAGGCCCCTACACCATTTCTGCTGCTGAGTGGTCCTTAGTCCTAGGAGGACCCAGGGAAGCTGAGTAAATCAGTTGGAGACATTGCAGCGGGACATCAAAGCTGCTTTGATGGTGCAATTGAAACGTTCAACCATTCCATTAGGTGTAGGGCTGTAGGCGGTTATCTGATGTAGGGTGATCCCAAGAAATTTGCTAATGTCCACAATTGCGAGGTGAAAGTAGTACCCCTGTCTGAAGTAATATACTCAGGGATACCAAATCTTGCTATCCACCCTGAGAGGAAGGCAGATGTACATGAGGCAAAAGTTGCATTTTGCATGGGGATGGCTTCAGGCTAACGAGTGGAGCAGTCAGTAATGGTAAACAGGGAACACTGTCCTAGTGATATAGGTAGGGAACCTACTACGTCAACATGAACGTGGGCAAGATGATGCTGAGGTTGAGGAAAGATGCCCACTTCTGACTCCATATGTCAATGTACTTTTGAAGCTTGGTATGAAGTACAAGCACAGACGCAATCTTTAGCATCATTAGTAGTGCCATACCAAATGAACTTCGTCATCTATAGCTGTGCAGTAGATTTTCTGGAGGGATGTGAAAGGCCACGAATATAATAAACACCTGTCGGCGCATGGGGCCAGGTATTCACGGTCGCGACTCACCAGTACAGACATCATAGTGGAGGGTGGTATTGAAATCTTCCAAACGCAGGAATATGCAGGATGGCCAGCAGGCTTGGTACTCTGGATATTTTTGTTTGGCTTCTGCCAAGGCGTTGTAATCTAATCCCAGTTGAATGGCAATCAATGTGTTTCTTGACGGGGCATCAGCAACAGGATTAATTTTCCCAGGGACATGTTGAAGAGTGCAGTTGTATTCAGGCACGGCAGAGAGGTGTTGGCATTGATTGGAGGGCAAGGCGTCAAACTGTTGAGTCAAGGCATGCACCAAGGGCATTTGGTCCTTGCAAATGACGAAGTGCATGCCCTCTAAGAAGTTGCAAAAGTGATGGACAGCCAAATGCACCGCCAGCAATTTGCAGTTGAAGGTAGAGTAGTCATATTGCGCCT
>NC_090748.1:74252064-74272064 GCF_036898095.1 Palaemon carinicauda
AACATTTGAATAGTTTTGCTGAGCTGGAGTCAGTTACTTCGAAAAATATGCCACTGGATACTCTTTTCCATCACTACCGAGTGATAATACCGCTTCAACACCCACGTCGCTAGCATCCACAGCCAAGCAACAAGGTTCCTTAAAATTTGGAGTTTTAAGTATTGGTGTGTTAATCATAGTTGACTTCAATTTATCAAGAGCATCCTGACATTCTGGAGTCTAGCGGAAACTCTGACCTTTCTTAAGTAAGTTGGTCAGTAGATTAGCCATATCAGCAAAGTTTAATACAAACCGCCTATAATAACCCACCATCCTCAAAATTCGGCGAATAGCCCTTTGATTCTCTGGTACCTGAAAATCGAGGATTTACTGAATATTTACCGATTTGGGGAGAATTTGGCCATGTCCCACCTCATGACCTGAATAGATTATTTTGGCTTTTGCAAAATCACACTTGTTTAAATTAATCACCAAACCAGCTGCACGCAGCCTTTCAAACACAAATTTCATGTTTTTCAGAGAAGACTCCCAACTATTTCTGTAAACTACGAGGTCATCTATGTAAACAACTACCCCCTCTAACTTATCAATCACTTGATTCATCAACTTCTGAAAAGTGGCAGAGGCATTTTTCTTACCAAAAGGCATGACATTGCATGAATATAAACCTTCCGACGTAACAAAAGCTGATATTTCTTTAGCCCTTTCTGTTAATGGAACTTGCCAATAACCCTTTAAAAGATCAAACTTACTTATGTATTCGGCAGCGCCGACATCATTTATGCAATCTTCCACCCTGGGCAGAGGAAAACCATCCGACTCAGTAACCGCATTTACCTTATGATAGTCAAAGCACATTCTTTGTCCTCCCCCTTCCTTCTTAACCAGCACTACCGGAGAACTCCACGGGCTGAAACTTCTTTGAATTAAATCATGGCGTAGCATGTAATCTACCTCTTGCTTAATAATGTCCCTTTTGGATGGATTCATTCGATGCGGATGCTGTTTAATGGGACGAGCATCTCCCACCTCTACATCATGCATAAGGAGATTGGTTTGCCCTGGAACGTCCTGAAATAAATCAGTGAACTCTGTTATTAAGTTCATTACCTCCTTGGATTGGGTGGCACTTAAATGATCCAACATCCCGGGTAGATTTCCCAAAGCTACAGAATTTCCCAACAAACTCATACTGGATGTTTCCCCAAATTATTCTTTCTCCTCCACCTTGTCTAAAGACAGAACTGGTTGGATGGTTTCCCTGCACTGGTAGGCTTTTAGCATATTAACATGGCATACTTAAGTCTTCTTCCTCCTGTCAGGGGTTTCAACAACATAGTTTAGGTCATTCACCTTCTTTAAGATCTTCCAGGACCCCGAGAATTTGGCTTCAAATGGATTGCCTGGAATGGGTAGCAACACCAACACCTCTTCGCCAACCTGAAAATTTCGTAATTTGGTTTCCATATCATTACACTTTTTCATTTTTCTATGACTCACCTCCAAAGTTTTTAAAGCAAAATCCCAAGAATTAATCAACTTTTCCCTTGAATCCCTTAAAAAGTCTAGCAAATTTACTAGAGGTTTTACTCCCTCCCAGGGATTTTTCACTACTTCTAAAGGTCCCCTTACTTTATGGCCAAAAGTTAGTTCAAACGGAGAAAACTCTATTACGTCACTAAGAATAGATCTGAATGCAAATAATGAATAAGGAATTACCTGGTCCCAATTCTTGGGTTCCTGCTGCACATACTTACCAAGCATTGATTTCAATGTTTGGTGAAATCTCTCCAGTTGTCCTTGACTCTGTGGGTGATAAGACGAAGTTACATGCTTTATGCCTAACTCTTCTAAACCCTGCCTAAATACTTTACTTTTGAAATTACTCCCGCAGTCAGACTGAATTACCCTGGGTAAACCAAATTTCGAAAAGAACCCCAGCAAAGATTTAAGAACCCTCCCAGCATGTATACTCCTTAAAGGAATTGCCTCCGGATAGCGTGTGGTCCTATCCATCAGTGTCAAAATATATTGATTTCCACTGCTGGTCCTTGGCAAAGGGCCAACTATATCAATTATTACATCTTCAAAAGGTTCTCCAATGGCTGGAATTGGCTGCAGTGGTGCTTTCGGGATTTTCTGATTCGGCTTCCCCGTCGTCTGGCAGACTTCGCAGGTCTTCACAAACTTCTTGACGTCTCTTCTAAGAGAAGGCCAGAAAAACGAATTTGAAAGTCTTTTAAAAGTTTTATTTATACCTAAATGACCAAACAGAAGGTTGTCATGAGCTAGCTCTAGTATCTTACCTGTGTAGTTTACTGGCACCACAATCTGCTCTCTCATCTCCCGTGCATCTGCAGGTGCTCGCTTTGCTCTACTTATCCTTTTCAACAGTCCGTCCTTCCATTCTAAACGAGGACGACTATTATCCTGACTGACTTGCTTACTCCTCTCCTTCTCAAACTCCGCCTTCTGAGTCGCCACAAATCTATCAATTGCCCATTTACCATTCTCATCCCTCACAGAAGACAACGTGGGATTTCCAGTTACAATGACCTCAGAACCATTTTTCTCAAATAACTTATCGAACCCCATATGGTGCATCTCCCTGAACTTACCTTGGGCTCCTGAACGCGTGACCACGAAAACAGGCTTTTCAGTCTTTACCGACTTACCTTGCACCAGAGGACAATTACCTGGAGTCCGCACCACACAGTCATTGGCCACTATCACGTCCACCCCCTTTATGGGTAATTCATCTACTATTGCCAGACTCATGGGTCCTTTTACCCATTTAGAGTTTATCACTAACTCTACCAAGGGGCATGCCGTTACTGTTCTCGGGAATCCCCCTAGTAACACAAATTTTTCCTGACCCTGGCTCAGTCCTTCAGGCAATACCGAAAGCAAAATTATGGATTGCGCCACTCCCGTGTCCCTTAAAAACTTTATCCGTCTCTCCGACCTATTCTGGCCTTTGATCCTCACTACACCTTCAGAGACATACTTATTGAAACACTCATCTGTTACAGTTGAATCCCGACCCAACAGACCCACTAGCTTTGCTTTATCCAACCACAACCGGCACTTCTCTTTTATGTGACCTGGTTGCCCTCAATGCCAGCACACCAGTTTTCCATCTTTCTTTGGTGAACCTGGCTTCTCACCTCTCTCCGGTGATTCCTTTGTCCTCTTTCCAGGTGACTGACTTGCGAATTTTCCACTTGGATTCCTTTTTGTGCCCCATTTGGCCTTATCACTGTACCGATAGTTCCCCTTGTGGGAAAGGAAAAACTCATCAGCTGCTACAGCCAAAGTATCCAAATGATCCAACTTGAAATCATCATAAGTGAGTTTTCAGATAAAAACTAATATTCTTAAATTCTTCAAGGAGTAATAAGTCTTTTAAAGGATCAAAATCTTCCAGACCTTTGGCTTTCAACCATTCTTGAAAACCCACTCTTTTCCTCCGTGCAAATTCCATGAAGGTTTCCTCCCATCCCTTCTAAATATTTCTATATTTCTGACGGTAGGCTTCAGGTACAAGCGCATACGCTTTTAGAATAAAATATTTTTCACTTGGGAATTGTCAGCACTTATTTCTTCGTTCAGGGCAGCATATATTTTCTGGGCTTTACCTTTTAACCTGCATTGTACCAGTGTAGTCCACATTCTGGCCATTCTAGCCTATTTTCTAGTTTTTCGAACACAGTGAAAAACTGTAAGGCTTCTGTTTCCTTAAAGACAGGCATTAATTTGATAGCATTCCCTATGTTAAATTTGCTTTCAAAGGGAACTTGCTTTAGGTGGAGTACTTTTAATTCATGCTTTTCCTGTTCTCTTTCCCATTCTATTCTTAGTAGTTCCTGTTCTCTTTCCCGTTCTAATCTAAGATGTTCCTGTTCTCTTTCCCATTCTATTCTTAGTTGTTCCTGTTCTCTTTCCCGTTCTAATCTTAGTCGTTCCTGCTTAAATTTTGCTTTTAACATTTCTTTTTTCTTGCATTCTCTCCTCTTCCCTCGTGGCTATCTGTAGTTTCATTTACTCTATTTGCAATCTTTCCAATTCTAACTTATCCTGTACCAAAATATATTTAGTCCTATCAACACTACTTGTTTCTTCTTTCCATTTCTTAATGGTCGTCACTGAATGTACTAACAGATTTCCTTTCTTCGTTCCTGGTGCTACCGAGATATTTATGAATTGTGCAATTTCCTGCAACTCAACCTTCCTTAAATCCACTATTTCTTGTTCCCAATCAAATTTCTCTAAACATTTTGCTACCTCAAAACTCACCGCTCCTACCGGATCTTCACCTTTGTCCGACATTGTCTCTTGTCTTAGAAATATGAAGTAAAGAAAAGCAAAGAATAAGTGTTTACGTCTCAATCCTTTTCTTAATTACTCTGATGCCGAACTGGAAAACTACTATAAACCAGTTCTACAGAATGTTTTTGCTTGACCCTGGCAAGGTTGCCAGTGTTACCGGCGGGCTGACTTTCAAATACCAATTTGGCCTTGTTGCTTAATATAAAACAAGGTGGCCGCAAGTAAACTGCCTTGGGGCTTTATTTTTGCCAGATTACCAAAGTACAGCAAAACATCAGATTGGCAAACAAGAAAATAATCAAGAACAATCGTAAACAAAAGAGGGTAAAAAGAACGTCGGAAATGTCAACGGTAAATTTATACAAAATATATATTTTTAAACAAACACTCAGCAAAGCTGCTCATATCAACAAAAGAGAAAATTACTAGGAAAACACACTAATTTCATTTACGCAGTTATATAAATAATAAAGCGAAATCCTTTCAGGACACAGATGGAAAATATCATACCACACTGAAAACATATTGAAGAGAGAAGGGTACTAGTAAGACGTATAGAGGCACAAAAGATTCACGTACCATTACCCACTTTCATCATCTCAAAAAAAACTTATCAATATAGAGAAAGTAACAAGAAAGTTTAGAGCCTACTTAAATATATATTCTCTACCTACCTTAACCCCTTTCGTTACAGAGAAATACACATATATACAAAAACACACATTATTATAATAATGAAATTCCGACCTCCGATGGTTCTCATGAAGTTATCTTTTAAAATCAACTTGATATGTAAAACGGCACAAGGAATGCTCTGACAGGCCTTAATAGTACCTGTCTCAAGACCTCACAAGGTAAAAAAGTTCTTGAACTACGGCCGATACCTGTAGTCGCTCACCAGCATAATACCGCCCTCTTAACCGAGGGACACAACACCCCAGCATAACACAACCCTCTTCACCAAGGGATACGCATTGACACTAAACTATACCTGTTTTTCAGGCCTTACTGGGCCAAACGTTAGCGAACTATGGTCGTCCATATTAGCACCAACTGCTGCTGCTGAAGTATTGATCTGGGATTGCGATCGTCAGACCGCTGATGAGCACTAGCGTCTCGTAGCACAATATGTGGCCTCCTGCCAATACAAAAATTATTTCCTCTCCACCTTGACTCCCATTCCAGTCGCGTGGAAGTCCAGCTGACCGTTAGCACAACAAACATGGAAAACAGAAAAGGGGTAGGAATTAACAACTGAACCTAAATACCTACTTTTCCAGCCCACAGATGGCAGGCTGGTGCAAACTAAGGGAAAGCAATTTTTAATTTTGAAAAAAGACAAGAGCAATATGTTACGTTAATTATTCAAAAGCAAGAATTACGTTACTATATATATATATATATATATATATATATATATATATATATATATATATATATATATATATATATATATAAATATATATGTATATATATACACACACACACATATATATATATAAATATATATATATATATATATATATATATATATATATAGACACATATACATATACATACATATATATACATATACATATATACATATATATGCATATACATATATATACACATATATATGCATATATATACATATATATGTATACATATATATACATATATATGTATACATATATATATATATATGCATATACATACATACATATATATATGCATATATATATATACATATATATATATATATATATATATATATATGTACATACACATATACATACATACATATATACACATATATATACATATATATGTATATGTGTATATATATACATACATACTTACATATGTATACATATATATATATATATATATATATATATATATATATATATATATATATATATATATATAATCGTCGTCGGCGCCCACTCGTGTCCGAGTATTGGGTTCTGTCGTTAGCCATCAGCCTCCTATCAGAAGAAGGGTGGAGGAAACGACAGAATGCCAGTAGCTGGGTATATTGTTTTGGGTGGTCGTGGCTTTGCAACGGCCACGCACACACACTTGGCCCACATCGTTTTCACCGCGGCTCAAGACATATGAGACAGGCGGCTTCTCCGATGTTGGTTGCATCGGGCTGCCGGGTTCCTGTTATGTCAAGGCCCGCCTTGTTGCCTGCCCGACAGGCATTGCCCTCTTCCGCCGGAGCTGGGAAGCTCCGCTGTTGGGGTCTTGTTTGGTTTGATTTTGGAGTTTTCCTTCTCCTAGCCTTTGCCTATCTTAAATAAAGGAGAAGGTCTATAGGGGTCCAGTCTTGGTCTGGTCTCTCAGAACTGGCCTTAGCGGTATGGTTGAGCCTGCCAGGGTGGATAAACTACCCCACCGCCATTGCCCAGCCCATCATTGAGACACTCAAGCCCCTCTACTGCAGCAAAGTGCTGGACCATCAGAGGGGATATATATATATATATATATATATATATATATATATATATATATATATATATATATATAATTATATATATATATATTCGTACATATATATACTTTACATACATACATATATATATAATTATATATATATATATTCATACATATATATACTTTACATACATACATATATATATATATATATATATATATATATATATATATATGTATAGAAATGTTGAAAGTTTCCTTTCATATGCTTGTGCTGTGCGTCTGATACATATACGACAGGTTCTCAAGGCACTTGCTCAAGGCAGGGAACCTTCCCTCCGACCTCTCCCCCCCTTGTCCATCGGTCTTCCCGTCGGCATATAACCACCGTTGACTCGGCTGCCTCCGCAGGGGAATTGTCATTGTTTGGACCTTCCTTGTTCAACTGTTGTCTTCGCTTTTCCCTCTTCCAACGGCAAACATGGATTACTGAGCGAAGGGAGTGTGGCCTCTCAGAGATTGAGTACGGTCCTTCTCTTCTCAAAACCGTTCACCTTTCATGGGCCTCCGACAGTGTACTAACGGGGGGGAGCACCTTTCCCGTTCGCGGGTTAGATTGCGCTTCCAATTGTTTTTCTCAATTATTTAAGTGAAATTATAATTGTTTGAAATTTTAACTTTTCAGCTTCTTCTCCGTGGGGAACACTTCCCTTCAGAGGATCAGTGGTTCTTCCTATTAGTGAATATTTTTAGATGATTTAAGTAATTGTAATTCTTTTTTTATTAGAGTTACTCTCCGCTCCCCTTATTCTGTCGATGTCAACTTGGGAAGAGAGGGCGCAATACTTATTTTGTTTGTTTGCTTGGTGGTCCCTATTCCCGTTGCAGACTAGGTGTTCCTCACTAAGGAATTTTCTGTTACATAATTTCTGTTATTTTTCCTCTGTTAGCAATGCAGTTTTTTTCGTTCGACTAAGAGTGCCGACGAAGCAGAGCTGTTCTGTTCATGCCTGGGGAATCTGCTGTCACTGCCGTCCCTCAGAGGACGTCTTCATGGGCGTCATCCCTCCTTTTAGAAGTATGCCCGTGGTAACACCTGATCAGCACTTCATCTTCGAGGAACTAGCTCCAGCTATGCTTCCTCAGGTAGTGTTCTCGTCAGATCATCTTAAAGTGCTACCAGGAGGTTCGCCTCCAGGGGTTGGACAACTTTCCCTTCTGAGGGAGAGTTTCCTCCCCAGGTGTGAGGTTTTTTCTCCCTTCCGAGGGAGAAGTTCTTACATCTTCGTCACTTCATCGACTCCGATTGCTGTTGCTGTCTTCGCCTAGACTACACTCCCCCTTGCTGAGTCTTTCTTCTTCGAGGGCAGAGCATAGTCTTGGGCAAGTCTCCTGCAAAATGATCACCTCTCTCGTTCGCGAGAGGGGCCACGCATAGAGACTCCTCTTCAGAGGATTGCTATTGGTTATCATGGGCGTCATCTGTTCCTGAACCTTCTCTTGACGACGCTACAGTGGATGTTCGCCATTCCAAAGGGCACATCCCAGATCCTGATCGCTCTACCAGCTCACCTGCCGATCTACCAGTGCAACCTTGCGCTGCAGCTAGTCCTTGGACATCGGTCGTGGAATCTTCTGTGGATCGTTCACAATCCCCATTGGTGGATGTTCACCCTTCCAAAGGGCACATCCCAGTCCCTGATCGTTCTATCAGCTAACATACCGACTTACCAGCGCAACCTCGCCACAGAGAGCAACGTTTGCCAGCGCACCAACCAACCCACGGTCACCGGCGCAATATAACTTCGGTCTCCTGCTCGCCAACAACCTCCTGCGCCTGCGCGCCAGCATTCTCCTGCGCTCCATCATGCTCCTGCGCTCTTGCGCCATCGTTGTCCTACGCGCCAGCACTCTCCTGCGCGCCAACGATATCTGCGCACCAGCGTTTGCCTGCACACCAGCTCTCTCCTGCGCACTAGCAGTTATCTGCGCGCGCCAGCATTATTCTGCTCGCGCCAGCATTATTCCGCTCGTGCCAGCATTCTTCCCTTCGTTCGCGATCCCCATCGGTGGATGTTCGCCCTTCCAAAGGGCACATCCCAGTTCCTGATCGTCCTACCAGCTGACATGCCGACCTACCAGCGCAACCTCGCCACAGAGAGCGTTTGCCGACGCACCAACCAACTTACGATCACCAGCACAATACAACTTCGGTCTCCTACTTGCCAACGATCTCTTGCGCCTGCGCCTGCGCCCCAGCATTCTCAGGGGTGCCAGCATTCTCCTGCGTTCCATCACGCTCCCGCACGCTTGCGCCATCGTTGTCCTTCGCGCCAGCACTTTCCTGCGCGCCAACGATCTCCGCCCACCAGCGTTTGCCTGCGCTCCAACGATCTCCGCCCACCAGCGTTTGCCTGCGCTCCAACGATCTCCGCCCACCAGTGTTTGCCTGCGCGCCAGCTCTCTCCTGCACGTCAATGCTTCCGCGCGCGCCAGCATTATTCCGCTCGCCCCAGCATTATTCCGCTCGCGCCAGCATTCTTCCGCTCGCGCCAGCATTCCTCCGCTCATGCCAGCATTCCTCCGCTCACGCCAGCATTCTTCCGCGCACATGCCAGCAGACTTTTGGGTGCGCAATCGTTGTCCTATGCGCCAGCACTCTCCTGTGCGCCAACGATCTCTGCGCACCAGCATTTGCCTGCTCTCCAGCTCTCTCCTGCGCCCACTCACCAATGATCTCTGCTCACCAGCTCTTTTCTGCGCAACATTGCTTCCGCACGCACCAGCCCTGTTACGCGAGCGCCAGCAGTCATCCGCGCCAGCGTGCCAGCAGTCTCGCGCGCCAGCGCTCTCCTATTCGCGAGTTCTCACCCGTAATTACATGCCCAGGCACCCGCCCTTGCGCGACCAGTCACACGCTTGTGCGCATTCTAGGGAGACTACACAAAACCCTACACAGTGCCCTACTGCGCTCCAGCGCTTTCCTGCACACTTGCGCTCTCATATCCAGCACTCTCGTGCTCACTTGCGCTCTCAGATTCAGTGCTTGCCAATACTCCAGCTCTTCAGAAGGAGCCAGCGCTTGCCTGTTCGCCAGCGCTCTTCTGCACTCTTCTGCACTTTCAGAGGCAGCGCTGTCCTGCGCAGTTGCGGTCTCAGATCCAATGCGCCATCTCTTGCCAAAGAGCCATTGCTCGCAGATCCAATGCTAGCCAATGCGCCAGCTCTTGCCAAAGAGCCAGCGCTTGCCTGCTCTCCTGCGCTCTTCTGCGCATTCACCGAAAACTGCGCTTCAGCAGAAACTGAGCTCCAGCATTATCCTGTGTGCTAACGCTCCAGTACTCTCCTGCACACTCGCGCAATAGGCAAAAAAGAATAAAAACTTTTTGACAGGTCACCATTGCCCCATTCCTCTCCCCACAAACCCATAACAGCATGGCCGCCAGGAAAAGAGGGAAGAGGCTTCACAGAAGGGTTCAAGATCCCAAAGATTCCATCTTCTAAGGGGAATCAAAATGCATCTCCCATCGGTCGAGACTCCTCACAAGGAACCCTTGGTCCCTGTCTCTTCTGGAGTTTTTTCTTGACAGTACCACTGTCAGCAAACAAGAATTCATCAACCGACTGATCGCTAGATCACTGTTTGCTGATTGCTAGATCACTGTTCGTTGATCACTGGCTCACCGATCACCAGATTGCCAATCGCCAGCTCATCTCTCTCTGATCATTGACCTCTAGTCTCTCCAATTACTAACGATCTCCGATTGCTAGCGTGCTGATCGCCGATTGGTAGTCAATAACCAGTCATCAGCTTGCTGATCACTAGATCGCCGATGGGCAGCTCATCTTTCTTCGATCATCGACCTCACCTCGCTGATCTCTGACCAGCCCATTGTCAGCTTGCTGATCTCTGACCAACCTATCGTCAGCTTGCTGATCTCTAGCTCACCAATCACCGGTCCGTGATCGATCGCTGATCATCAGTGGCTCACCACACCAACTGACTATCATTAAACCATTCTGCCATCTCTAAGGGCTCTCCAAGCAGATTACCAACTCATTTATCGCCAACCTACCTTAGCTGACTGACCAGACAGCCTTCCTCTACCTGTCGGTTACCATTTTCGGCTCACAGATCGCCGATTCACCGATCATCGACAATTTGCCAGCAGTTCGTGACTTGGCCTTACTAGTGAACCTCTGCCCGTGGTTCCCTAGATCAGAAGGTATACAACACACTTCTCGCTACTGGCCGTTCGCCATCACAGCAATCCACTTAAGTGATCGGCAAACGATCGACAACCCTCATCAGCGGCTTGTCGACAGGTGACTAATTGCGACCACTCTCCAATTGCACAGTAACCACGATATCCAGCCATTAACCATTGATTAATATTCACCAGACTGATGCTGCTGTAAGGACTAGCATCAATCCCATCAAGGCGCATGGTAGGGTGAAGCGTTGCCTTACTTCTATCAGTTAAAGGAGTTTTCTCCCAGGGAAGAATCCTTACACAGGGTATCGCGTCCGATCCTTTACGCCACGATTCAAGACCCCAGCGTTAACAATCTCCCATGCGAAAGGATCTGCAAGGAGCTGTCCCTTTGGGTTGATGTCCACACCATGTTGGAGTTTGGACAAGGGCTAAGACCTCAGGTCTTCATTTGCACGCTGGATCTATAGGACGCATACTTCCAGGCCCAAACTATCTATCTGGGAAGGATTGAAGATTCAGTCTAGATAAGCAAGAAACACCAGTTCAGGGCACTGTGCTTCAGTTTTTCCACTACACCCATCCTGGTCTCACAGGATCGGCCTCTGTCTCCTCCGTTTCTGGACGACTGACTGGCCTTAGCAGACTCAGTGGCAACTTTGCATTAGCACCGGAACTTCTGAAGTCTTTTTACCAAGATCCAGTGCTCAAGGTAAACCTGTGGAAGTCTTCCCTACATCCCTCTCAGAAGACTGGTGTATCTGGGAATGATTCTAGACACCAATCTCCACAAAACTTTCTCAAAATGAGAAAGACTCCCAGCCCAGAGTGACTTGAGTCCGATTGAAATCAGGCCTTCGATCCCCCAGACATTCTGACCCCCATGGGACTAGAAGTTTGGACGAACCTCAAGGGATGGGTGTCGGTCGAGAATCTATGGAGTTGTATAACCTTATCATCCTTCCCCTCCCCTCGGACTTAATGCTGTGCTTAGAAGAAGAGCGGAGGGACCATAGTGCTGCACCACACGACCTCAGCCCTCTAGACAGAGTCCAAAAGTACCTTTACTTAATCTCTAAGAGATTAAGGCCAACTTTCCGGTGCTTCAGCAGCCTCATCAGTTCCTAACGAGCCACTCAGTGATATGATGAACGACAACACCACACACCACATAGAGGCTCACATCGGCAAGCAAGAAGGAACTTGCTCACAGCCTCTTCTCATCTAGCAGTATAAATACTAAGAGGGGCCAAAGTTGTTTCGGTACCACTATCAGAACACTTCATTCCAGACTAGAGGAATGTGCTCGCCGACAATCTGTGCACAGCACCTCAGTTAAAATGTACCGAATAGTCTTTGGATCACCTTGTAGCCGACAAAGTCCCGACTTTACGGGGTTCTCCAACTATGGATCTGTTCGCAATGCCCGTGAACCTCAGGCTTCCGCTGCTCCCCAGTCCTAGACCCCAAGGCTCTTTGGCAAGAAACATGACAGCAACAGTGGGTACAACCATGACGTTTGTCTCGTCCCTTTTTTGTCCCGAGAAGGGCACTCAAGAACGCTAGAACATTGGTCAGTTCAAAGGCTCTCATGTCTCCGCTATGGCATTATACAGAACAGTTTCCAAACCTTCTGCAGCTCCTGATAGAGTCTCCCAGAGAACCCTCTCCACAACACAGACAACCATACTTCGACATCTACCACAAGCTATAGCTTTGCTATGATTGTACGCCTGGAGACAACCCAGTACCTCCTTTCTCACAGAGGCTTTTTGCAATAATTTGCGAAAAGGTTGTCTAGATATCTGAGGAATTCCTCAGCATCAGTCTATCAGGCAGTATAACGTTTTCTGTGGTTGGTGTCATGGGAAAGTGTCTGTCTCCACTCGATACCTCTATTCCAGCAATAGCGGAATTCTTGAGTATATGCAAGAGGAAAAGACCCCCTTTTCAGTTTCAACAGGTAAAGACGATCACTCAACCTTGAGCCTCGCCTTCAAACTGAAAGGAAGGGACATCCTCTCATCGCTAGTTCTTTCCTAACTCATACGGACTTACAACTTGCCTTTTCCCAGTCGGAATTGAGACCTTCAACTCGGAACATGGTTCAAGTTCTCCAGTCTCTAAGGAAACCTCCTTATGTTCCACTTCACCAGGCAACAAATTTTCACCTGGTTTAAAAGAGTGTTCCTACACACACTGACAGCAACCATACGAGTCAAGGAACTTCATGGTCTCTCTTTCGACATCGCCCATTAATGAGAAAGGTGAAAGGCAACGTTCATTTTCGTCCTCGAGTATGTCGCCAGACACAGTCTCCTGAGGTGACGGATCCGACACAAGTCTCCACTCGGTAACTGATGATCCAGATCATCTGTTACTGTACCCGGGGTAAGGTATGAGGCTCTACCTTAAGAGAACGGCAACAGCCACCCGGGTCCCTTTTCTTGTCATCAGTACTGGGAGAGACTAAATGAGGATCACCAAAACATCATCTCTGCTGAATTCACTACGTCACCAATTATGCCCTGAATCCAGATCCTCACCCAACATATCGACTTACGAAGTCAATGGCATAGCTATGCCTCGGGCCCTTCTAAGCAGGGTGTGAATGCTCCAGGTGACTTTCAAAACCTTTCTCCTGCAAGATGTGACCCACAGGAACTCTATACGATCTCTTGGTCCGGTGGGGGCTGCACAACAGCTGGTTGTATACCTGAAGCTCCGTATTGGACAAGTAGCTGAAGGTTGAGGGTACTGTTACCCGGTTTTAGTCTGCATGAATGAAAAGATTTGACTGGCTCTTACTCTTTTCTTCATCCTGCCCTCTCTTGGGGAAAGCAGCATCCTGGGTTCTCTGCATAAGCTGACCTCAAACCACTGCAGGTAAACCATGCTCCCTTGTGTACCTAGCATCAAGCTAATACTGTTGCATCCCCCATACCCTGGCGAGGTGGTATTGGGAAAGTCTTGGTTACAACAGTTTTTCCTACAAAAGATTCGGAATAACTTTACCTAGACAGTCACACTTCTAAATATCTCAATACTGAGCTAGCATAGGCCACGGACCTTGCGAAGCAAGGTTTTAGCGAGGCGCAGGGACTCCCTATTTTGAGTACTAACATACTCAGATAAGGAGCCCCGAGTAAAGACAAAAGCCAGATTGGCAGGGGTGGCCACCCTTCCCAATGGGCGAGTCACCCTTAAATAAATAGCGTAGGTTTTTATTCCAGTTACGGAATAAATGACAAATTTATAGATAATTTGTATTTTTCGTAACGATGCAAACCTTAGCTATGTATACAAACTTGCCCGCCAGCCCTATCCCCCTTGAAGTCCTACCTCCAAGCAAAGTGAACTAAATCACTGGTATGTGAGTGGGAGGGGTAGCAAGCTACCCCCCTGCCGCCTGCTAACTAGCGGTGTTGGTAGTTGACCCTCGCTAAATTTTAATGGCTCATCATTTCAGCTTCGCAGAAAGTAATACCCCTAAATAAATAGCTAAGGTTTGTATCGTTAGGAGACATACAAATTATCTACAAATTTGTCATGTTACCCGGAATTGTTGTCAAGAGAATTTCAGAAAAGATTTTGTGATATCTCATTTTTTAATATCAATGTGCATTATTCTTAACATCATTAACCCTTGATGTTGTCAGGGCAGAAGAAAGCCTGCCGACGGAGCTTTAAAATGTAGCTGGATTCTACAGAGAAAATTTTCTTGAATGGGGGTTACCTGGTTTCTTTTCGTACCTTTTTGAAAAGTGTATAAAACTTAGAAAGTTTGCCACAATGACTGTGGCAATATTTTTGTGTGAACATATATTTTCCTTCAAAAAAAATAACAGAAAGTTCTTAGAGAACAAGAATGACTGAATAACATTAGTCATCTTTGATCAAAATCGAACTGCTCGGACATTTCGTCCATACATAAAGAAAATTTATAACGAAAAGAGATATCAAGCCCTAGGACAAAACATTGAAACTGACTGAATGGTAGCAAATGAAAGTTCAGCCTTGTACTGTTGTAATTTTTGTGAAATGTATTTGCTGCTGTTGCAAACAGTAAATATATATGACTGTTTAAAATATAAATTTTTGTCAAACTTCATCATTGCTTTGTATTCGTGAATGCTACCAAAACATCAGTGTGCACATTATTAGTTTTCAAATTTAAGTGACTAAAATATTCTGCAATAAATTTTATTTGACTTGAATTAATTGTCATGTACGGCCCACATGACAATCACATGTGGCCCTTGAGGAACCCTCAGTTTGACATCGTGAACCACTTCCGTGAATTAGAGCGAGAAAATAAACCTTTATTTCTTTTCAAAGAATAGCTGAATATGTGTTTAGGTACAAAAGGAAACTTTATTTAAGAATATATAGGAAATGAGAGGAAGGAGAAACACTAAAACACGATCATGGTGGCATTTATTCTATTCTATTAGAGAGAGAGAGAGAGAGAGAGAGAGAGAGAGAGAGAGAGAGAGAGAGAGAGAGAGAGAGAGAGAGAGAGAGAGAGAGAGAGGGGGGTCAAAAATCTGCCTGGAAAATACAAATACGCAGAATGAAAGTTGAAAGAATATGTGAATGAGACTGTATAAGGTGAGTGTGTTAAAGGCAGAGAGGGAGAGGCGGGGCGAGTCTAGACTAATTAGTATTTAAAATCTATCCGTGCAAGAACATGCCAATATATTACATTATGTTCTCAACGTCAGCTAATTGCTATTTAACGTTTTATGTGCCACAAGTGTTCAGTATTTTTCTTTTCTCAAGGTTTTTATGTACTTCTTAGTAACATGAGTAAGGCTTTGGTTATATATATTGCTTTTATCAGATTTTGAATGTAGATAATTCTCGTGAATACTTTTATATTTTATATAAGTAGTTTATTGTGGTGACACACTTTCTGTTTTGCCTCCTAATGTAAATTTTACCAAGTTAAAAGGCATCGCTCTCCAAGTCCAGTAACCTCTTATGGATTAAGATTGATGATAGAAATTAAAATTAAAATTGTCCTGAATTCTATTAATCTTTGTCTATCTATATGCGTATATATATATATATATATATATATATATATATATATATATATATATATATATATATATATATATATATTTTAGGTAGTAGGTTGGCCAGGGCACCAGCCGCCCGTTGAGATACTACTACTAGAGAGGTATTGGATCCTTTGACTGGCCAGACAGTAATGCATTGGATCCCTCTCTCTGGTCACGGCTTATTTTTTCTTTGCCTACACTTACACAGAATAGCTTGGCCTATTCTTTACATATTCTCGTCTTTCCTCATACACCTGACAACAATGAGATACTTAACACTTCTGCACCCAAGGGGTTAATTACTGTACTGCAATTTGTTCAGTGTACTTTCCTCTTGTAAGGGGAGAAGAGACTCTTTAGCTGTGGTAAGCAGCTCTTCTAGGAGAAGGACACTCCAAAATTAAACCACTGTTCTCTAGTCTTGGGTAGTGCCATAGCCTCTGTACCATGGTCTTCCACTGTCTTGGGTTGGAGTTCTCTTGCTTGAGGGTACACTCAGGCACACTATTCTATCTTATTTTTTTTCTTCCTCTTGTTTTTTTGAAATGGTGTGTTGGGCAGGCTTAATAGAAGGGCCGTGGATGCCTGGTGGTTTATCAAGAGGTTGTCTTTTCCTTTTTCTGATTCTTTTTCTTCTCAAAACCATCCTTACTGTCCTCCCTTCAGTTGAAGTGGCTATCCTGGAGGGTATTTAGCCTTGCATGGTGTATCGGCTCCTCCGTGTTGACCAGTTTTTCCGACTTTTTACTATAGTCTATGGGTATCATCAATCACTTTGTTTATAATTCTGTACATATTGTTTTTGTTATAATTCTTGTTAATCTAGTTTTTAAGTATGATGTGTCTTTATTATTTCTATTAATTCTTATGCTGTCTGGAGACATTGAGCGAAATCCGGGACCAGTACGTCCTAGATTTCGTCAATGTCATCTTCTGTATTGCAATATTCGTGGTCTTCATGCAAATATCCAAGACCTTACAGTTGCGTCCAGACAGTATGATATTCTTTTGTGCTCAGAAACTTTGGTTTCTAATATGAGGCACTCATTTGAGCTCCTTATAACTGGTTTTAAGAAGCCAATAATGTTGAAACGTGATGCCATCCCTAGGGCGAGGGGAATGGCGGCGTATATTAGGACCGAGTACCCTGCTTCTCATAAGTCCTGCTATCAATGTGGATGTCATGAGATTCAGGTAATAAAAGTTTGTGGCAGGCATAACAACTTTTATTTGTGTTCGATCTACCGGAATCCCGACATGGATGATTCTATCTTCGATTGTCTTCTTACCATTATGGCTAAGATACAAGAAGATGATAGAAAGGCTTCTTTTGTCTTTGTAGGTGATTTTAATGCTCACCATAGGGAGTGGTTAAGTTCTATCTCTCCTACCGATCGCCATGGCTTAAGAGCTTTAGACTTTGCCTCTGAATCAGGCTGTGAGCAAATCATAAATGAAGCTACTCACAGGTCTGGTAATTGCTTGGACCTCGTATACACTGACTCCCCTGGCGTTATAACTAGTAAGGTTGGTTCTCCAGTCGGGACATCTGATCATGCCTTGATTTCATTATTAGTGAAGACTGAGCAGCCTGTCCCTGATATATCATATTCTTGTAAAATTTATATGAAATCCCAAGCAGACTGGAAAGGGATTTTACATGATCTTTTGTGCTTGAATTGGTCACAATTATATAATAGTGTAGATCCTGTTGTCCCTTTGAATGAGAATCTAGTCAACATAATTGATAGGCGTATTCCTTCTCGTGTGCTAAGGTACCGAGTGAAGGACAAACCGTGGTTCAATGATGATTGTAGACGTGCTTTTTGGAGAAGCAGGAGGCCTATCAACTTTGGAAGGGTAACAGATCAGATTTGACCTGGAACAACTATACTCAGCTTCGAGCTATTGCTCAGAGAGTTTATGCCTCAACTGAAAAGGAGTACAATTTAACCATAAAAGAAACACTTTCTGGTACAACTCAGGAACATAAATGGTGGTCTACCTTTAAATCTGCACTCTTCGGTGTAGATGCAACAGTTCCTCCTTTACTTAAACCAGATGGCTCAGTCACTCACTGTTCAAAGGAAAAGGCAACCCTTTTGGCTGATGTTTTTGACAGTAAACAGAGTAATGAATAACTTGAACTTCCTCATTCCTGTTTTCCTGAGGCTAAACTAACTAGTTTAGCTTTTCGATCTCGTGAGATTAAAGCTCTGTTGGTGGACCTTGATGCTTATGGAGGTGTAGACCCAAATGGTATTTTTCCTTTGTTTTTTATAAAGACAGCAGATTTCTTAGCTCCAAAGTTATCTGTTATTTTGCGCAAGTTAGCAAGAATAGGAGCTTTTAGCACTAGTTGGAGAATTGGTAATGTTACTCCTCCATGTAAATGTGTTTGTGGTAGCTCAAGTCCCACTGATTACCGCCCAATTTCCATAATTCCCATATTGTCTAAAGTTTTTGAACGTGTTCTGGCAAAATGTCTTAATAGGTTTGCTGAAGGTAATCATATATTCCCTAGTTTGCAATTTGGTTTTCGTAAAGGCCTTGGAGCATGTGATGCCCTTCTTACAATCTCCAATGCTGTACAGAAATCCCTTGATTGTGGTCGGAAAGTTCGTATGATTGGCCTTGATTTTAGTGCTGCCTTTGACCGTGTTAATCATGAGGCCCTTGTTTTCAAACTGAAACAGTTGGGAGTGGGTGGGTCGTTTCTTAGCATTATCATTGATTTTTTAAGTAATAGATCTCAACGAGTTGTTGTTGATGGGCACCATAGTGATTATAGGAATGTGATATCCGGTGTTCCACAGGGTAGTGTTCTTGGCCCATTACTTTTCATACTATATACACATGACATGTGGTTTGGCCTAGAAAACAAGCTTGTTGCATATGCAGATGATGCTACTCTCTTTGCATCAATTCCATCCCCTGAATGTAGAGCTAGGGTTGGTGAATCCCTTAATAGAGATTTAGCTAGAATTAGTGCATGGTGCAAATTATGGGGTATGAAGTTGAATCCTAACAAAACTCAAAGTATGATTGTAAGTAGGTCAAGGACGGTGGCTCCTCAACATCCGGATCTCAGTATTGATAATGTTTCTTTAAATATGTATGACTTTCAAAATTTTAGGTGTGATTCTCGACAGTAAATTTACTTTTGAGAAACATATAAGGTCTGTGTCTTCTTTAATTGCACAAAAAATAGGCTTATTGAGAAAGTCTTTCAAGATTTTCGGTGATCAATCTATTCTGAAGAAGTGTTTTAATTCTTTCATTCTACCTTGTTTTGAGTATTGTTCTCCTGTCTGGTGTTCAGCTGCTGATTCTCATCTTAATTTGTTGGACAGAAACTTACGGTCTATTAAATTTCTTATTCCTGATCTAGATATTAATCTCTGGCACCGTCGTTCAATTAGTTCATTATGCATGTTGCATAAGATTTTTCATAACTCTGACCATCCTTTACAGTCAGATCTCCCTGGACAATTCTCTCCTGTTCGTAATACTAGGCAGGCAGTTAATTCTAATAGCCAGGCCTTCTCCATCACGAGGCTCAATACTGCACAGTACTCTAGAAGTTTTATTCCAGTTTTGACCAAGTTGTGGAATGATCTTCCTAATCGGGTGGTTGAATCAGTAGAACTTCAAAAGTTCAAAGTTGGAGCAAATGCTTTTTTGTTGACCAGGCGGACATGAGTCTTTTTATAGTTTATTTATGACATATTTGTTTTTGATGTTGTTAATAGTTTATATATGACGTGTCTGTTTTGACGTTGTTGCTTATTTTAGAATGATTTATTGTTAATTTGTTCTCTTCATTTATTTATTTCCTTATTTCCTTTCCTCACTGGGCTATTTTTCCCTGTTGGAGCCCCTGAGCTTATAGCATCTTGCTTTTCCAACTAAGGTTGTAGCTTGGATAGTAATAATATATATATATAT
Organism: Palaemon carinicauda; assembly: GCF_036898095.1. Classification (NCBI taxonomy): domain Eukaryota; kingdom Metazoa; phylum Arthropoda; class Malacostraca; order Decapoda; family Palaemonidae; genus Palaemon; species Palaemon carinicauda. The sequence continues at coordinate 74,272,043 of NC_090748.1, forward strand.
ATATATATATATACATATATAT
>NC_090748.1:74277064-74304564 GCF_036898095.1 Palaemon carinicauda
TTTCTGGGGACGAATTCCAAGGGAATGGTTCATAAACCCGAGCTGGAAAGATTTTTTTTTCCATAATATTGAGTACGAGACATTTGAATAGCTAATTAGTATAGTTTTTCATCCATGACGGAGATGACACGTCTTAAGTTGAGCAATCCTGGCGTTTAGCCAGGGGAGGTCCTTTTTAATATCCGCCACAAGAAATTTTAATGCCTCAAATTTTAGTCATTTTAGAATAGAAATAAATGGGTAAAACTAGTCTTATATGATAGAGGTTGGTTGTTTAAGAAACTTTAGTTCAGTAAACAATCCCCCCCCAATTCTTCATTTAACACTTTCGTTGCCATTAGTATCAATTTATTACCAATGTGATCCTGTGCAAATCAAATTTGGCATTTTGGGGAATAGTTTAATGAACAAAAGTTTTTTTTTTCGGAGAGTAAAGTCTCTTAAACAATACTAGTCCTATTGCTGTATCCCCTTTTTGAAAAATTACGAAAATCTCTTGACATTTCTTAGGTTTCATTTCAGTTGCGGATGGAGAAGTTGATTCTGATTAGAATTAAAAAATCTTGTACTTAATATCATGAATAAACTCTTTCCAGTCTGTGATTATACAGTGGGTGGCTGTATCATTGGAGTGGATAGAAAATGCGGACTTGGTTCACCTCATCATCATCATCTTCATAATCTCTTCCTACACCTATTGACGCAAAGGATCTGTTAGATTTCACCAATTGTCTCTATCTTGAGCTTTTAAATCAATACTTCTCCATTCGTCATCTCTTACTTCACGTTCCATAGTCCTCAGCCATGTAGGCCTGGGTCTTCCAACTCTTCCATTGCCTTGTGGAGCCCAGTTAAAAGTTTGGTGAACTAATCTCTTGAGGAGTGCGAAGAGTATGCCCAAACCATCTCCATCTGTCCCTCGCCTTGATCTCATTCACATATGGCACTCGAGTAATCTCTTATAGTTTCATTTCTAATGCTTTACATATGGAATGTTGAAAAAATACTTCAAAGATGTGTTTATTCAAGATGCAAGATTGTCAGCAAATTATTTCAGGCTATTAAAAAAAAAAATAATTTTACAAGAAAATAGTGATAGGGTTTAAAAGAAAAAGTTTCCTGATATCGCATGGTGGCGTTAATATGGTTACGCGAATGGATTTTATGACGCAGTATATGCCCAGGATTACGGATTAGACTTTATAAATAAGGCTGATAGAATGACTATCAAAGATTGAAAGAGGGACAGTAAAAGGATTAATTATGTTAAAATGGCAGTAGGATTATCTGCGTTGATACGAAGAATGATAGTAAATCTCGGTCATGAAAAAGGTACCGTGCACTTGTGAGATTAATGTAGTTTATAAAGCTATATAGGCTACTGTGTATGACCTTGTACATGACAAAAAATGGCATTACAATACACATTGAATCTACTGATAGTGGTACCTGTTTCGAATGGGTCATGATCAGTACGAACTACGAATAAACAGAACTAATTTATTGTAGATCTCCTTTTGTAACTTGGTTTTATTATCAACTCAACTGCAATCTTTATTCCTTCAGTTCGTAATACTGTCAATGAAACACTCGCTATGCTGATACACCTCGTTTAATGTTTAAGGTGGTTGTGTTTTACAAATTCCTAGATTTGAAATGTATGTAAATGAATGGATATGATCTTTGGAACAGAAAATTCACAAAGACAGCATAAATTAATGCCCTTGTATATGAAGTTAATTGTTTTAAACATATGAATGGATTTTCAACCAATGCTGCATATTAAGTTCAGATACCGGAAAGTTTCAATGGATATTTACATTATGCAGACATTTTACAATGATTGTAATATCGTAATTTCTTAGCAGCACTTAATAGACATATTGATATATTTTAAAGACTTCCTCCCAAGTTTGCTCTATTATCTATTACAAATAATGTTTTGATTTAGATTGGCATCTCTGCCTAGATTGGTAAGCTCGAAAAAAATATTTTAGTTACACTTATGTCTTTCTGCTTTAATGCAAACAATGCTGTGGCTCACTGTTCACTTAGGGGATAACTCCATTCCTTACAATAACTAAAGTCAGTACCGAAAAAATAGTTTTTACAATATATATATATATATATATATATATATATATATATATATATATATATATATATATATATATATTTATATATTTATATATATATATATATTTATATATATATATTTATATATATATACATATATATATATATATATATATATATATATATATATATATATATATATATATATATATATATATATATATATATATATATTTCAAAATATTTACCAATGGTCGTTATCCACACTCGAACTAAAGCTTGAATAGTCATCGGTTTAGCTTATAATCTTAACCGAAATAGTCATGTTTGCTGATAATTTGTCACCGTAATCTGGAGATTTCCGAACAGCAGTTGTAAACAACAGATGGCGTGAGAAATGGTTATGTGAATTGAGCGCGTTTCTGCGAGTGATATAGGGGATCGGCAAAGCATGAAAAACCTTTATGATAATCACAAAAGATGCACATGAAAATGCTATTTTCGTCAAGTTTGGAAGAGAAAATTTGCCAGTGAATAAAAGTGACAATGTTGATTTTATAATAGTATCTTGCAAACATCAAGCAATGGTTCTTAACCTTTGGGTCACAATATTTCTATTCAGTGTATGTATTTGGAATACATAATTCATTAATATTGAAACAGAATATAATAGACAAGACATTGAGCCCTGCATTTTAAATTTAACGGTCTATATATAGGAAATTTGAGGCTGGATTTCCAAACCCTCACTGTCACGAACACAAAGAAGTCTAAAACCAGGGAAGGACCCAAGATGCAGTCTATCGTCCAAATCACCCAAATTTAAAGAGCTGATAAACAAATCCAATGTCAAGGGTCTCGTGGATTTTAATAGTAATTCGTGTCAAGTAAGCTTGTATGAATAATCTCGCCTTTCTCCTTCAACAATAGTAGTTATAGCCTAAGTATACATTTTATCTCACATTACGAATCACGCAAAAGCAGTTTGGTTTTTTTATACCATATAATGTATAGTTTTATTTCTTAGTGATATTATGATATTGTAATAATTGCATTATAAAGAATTCCTGCATGTAATTTTTGTTTCTGTCATATGCGTTTAGAAGCATTATTACCTCAAAGCACAATTTTTAAGAGGTAATGACTTCCCGTTTATCATAGTGGACGGGGTTTTAGATCGATAACGAAAAAGGTAAGAATTACATGTTTGGTAAACATATTGGCTCAAAATTGACTGACAGTTTCGTCATAAATTCTTTCGCATGAGGAATATACAAGATTAATGTTTAAGAGAAACGAAACAAATGCAAGAAAGCTTCTCATAGGAGCATTCATTGACACCATTCCCGTCTTGAGTGGAAATAAATCCTTCGCCAGGGAAGTATGTGATGATATGAATAATGAAGCTTCCTTTGTTGTTTAGAAATAAATTTCATTTGATGAATATTATTGTCGAAATTCCTGGAATGTAATGCACTTTTCATCAACCTGCGTATTATAGAGTAATATTTTTGTTTATCTTAATATTATGAGAATTGAATCAATTTTGGTTTTCATAATAAATGTTGCATATGTTTCTTCAAATATGTTCTAGTATTTTCATATCGAACTGTACATTCTGAGGTTGTGTATTACTCTATTTACTACTGGTTGTAGAATAAAATAGATTTATTGAGAGTATATAAATTTCAGCTGTGCATTTGCTTTGAAACGATTCTCAGAGCTGCAGTGATCCTGAAAAGACATATGTTATTTTCTTTTCATTGGACTTTGTCAAGATAGAACTTATATATTATCTAGTCTGCAAACTGTATAATCTAAGTGCTTTGTAAGTTTACTTACATAATCCGTGAATGTATATAGTTTGTTTATCTTCTAGAGTACTAACATAAATTTATTACACACAAGCGCGCGCCCGCGTTTGCACACACACACACACACACACACACACACACACATATATATATATATATATATATATATATATATATATGTGTGTGTGTGTGTGTGTGTGTGAGTGTGTGTGTATATGTACAGTATAATTATTCGTAGCCTTCATTATATTAAGGTCGAGTTTACCAAAATGTAGGCAATCCTAAATACTTATTGAAATTTATGAATTTACCCAAGAAAATGCATATAAATAACCGGCTAAGAAGATTAAAGGGAGTCCGTAATTACAGTACTCTACTCTGTCTACCTTCTTATTTTAATATTTCATTTTTAGAATAAATTCTAAATATAAGAGTAGTGTTTATGTATGTTTCATTAAATGTCTGATACTTGAAGATCTCACTAATAAGACTTAACTTAATCAAGTTTCAGAATATATTTTATTTTATTCAAAGTAAGCATCTAAAGGCATAAATATAAGCAACAATCTGTATCAAAATGTAATCTTGAATGTCTTGCAAATAAAGCCTTTGGCTGTACAATTAACTTGGCAAATATTGACCAGCAGTCCATGTTAATGAGTACCTACTGAAGGATCCATTAATCTGTGTTAATTGCGTGGACAAGAGAGTGAAATTTGTATATTAAGTTGGTCTGTTTTACAATGACCCTGAATCAAGTTTTTCCTTAAAGATGTTTAATCTGTGGGCATTATTATTATTATTATTATTGGATCTTGTCAAGATTAGCGAACCCAACCATCACCGGGTTCATTATTCTTTACATGTGTAAAATTGGGTTCCTTATTCTTGACATGTGGTAGATTGGGTTCCCTATTCTTGACATGTGAAAATGGGATTCGTTAATCTTTACATGAACATTTTAGTTGCTACTTAAAGCTACTATTTACTTGTTGAACTTTCTTTTGCTCGCTTAGATAGCTAGTTAAACATTTGTGTACTTAAACAACTCAAGTCCAAGCATTTCAATTGCTACTTGAAGCTTCTATTTAATTGTTAAACATTTTTCTATTCACTTAATCAGCTAGTTCATAGTCCAGAACATTTCATGCCAAGATTAGCGAACCCAATCATCACTGGGTTCGTTATTCTTGACATGAGATTAATTGGGTTCGCTATTCTTTACATGTGTAAAATTGGGTTCGTTATTCTTTACATGTTCAAATTTGGGTTCCTTAATCTTGACATGGAAATGTTGGGTTGGCTAATCTTGACAAGATCCTTATTATTATTATTATTATTATTATTATTATTATTATTATTATTATTATTATTATTATTATTATTATTATTATTGTTGTTGTTGTTGTTGTTGTTGTTGTTGTTGTTTTATCATTTTTATTATTATTATTATTTTTATTACTTTGAATATTATTGTTATTATTATTTTTATTATTATTAATTCTATTATTACTATTTTTATTATTTTTATTATTTTTTATTATTATTTTTATTAGTATTATTTATTATTAGTATTATTAGTATTGTTATTTATTATTAGTATTTATTATTATTAGTATTATTATTTATTATTAGTATTTATTATTATTTGTATTATTATTTATTATTAGTATTGTTATTTATTATTTGTATTTATTATTATTAGTATTATTATTTATTATTATTTATTATTATTATTAGTATTATTATTATTTATTATTAGTATCATTAATATTATTATTTATTATCAGTATTATTATTTAGTATTAGTATTATTATTTAGTATTAGTATTATTATTTATTATTGTTAGTATTATTTATTATTAGTATTATTATTATTTATTATTAGTATTATTAGTATTTATTAAGTATTATTTATTATTATTATTATTATTTATTATTATTAGCATTATTACTTATTATTTATTATTAATAGTATTATTTATTAGTATTATTATTTATTATTTATTATTATTATTTATTATTGTTAGTATTATTATTTATTATTATTTCTTATTAGAATTATTAATTATTTATTATTAGTATTATTATTAGTATTTTTATTTATTATTGTTTAGTATTATTATTTATTATTATTTATTATTAGTAGTATTATTAATAGTATTATTATTTATTATTATTTGTTGTTATTATTTATTATTATTAGTATTATTATTGTTTATTATTTATTATTAGTAGTATTATTGTTTATTATCATTATTATTATTTATTGTTATTATTATTTATTATTATTAGTATTACGATTTATTATTATTATTTATAATCATTAATATTATTTATTAATATTATTTATTATTAGTATTTATTATTATTATTTATTATTAGTAGTATTATTTATTATTATTAGTATTATTATTATTTATTATTATTATTAGTATTATTTAATATCAGTATTATTTACTATTATTAGTATTATTATTATTTATTATTATTAATTTTTATTATTGATTATTTAATATTATTTATTAATATTAGCTAATCTATAACCCTAGTTGGAAAAGCATGATGCTATAAGCCCAATGGCCGCAACAAGGAAAAATAGCCCAGTGAGTAAAGGAAATAAGGAAATAAATAAACGATATGAGAAGTAATGAAAAATTTAAGTAAAATATTTTAAAGACATTACCGACATTAAAACAGATATTTCATATATAAGCTATAAAAGGACTTATGTAAGCCTGTCCTACATAAAAACATTTACTGCGAGTTTGAGCTTTTGAAGTTCTACTGATTCAACTACCCGATTAGGAAGATCATTCCACAAGTTGGTCACAGCTAGAATAAAGCTTTTACCCCCCAGATGCTGAAGCCTTGACGTGGATGGGGGCTTAGGGATCAGCAGCTGGGCTGAGATGTTCGGTGTGAATTGCTTTCCCACTGGTCCTTGGTGCCAAGCTGTTGATCCAACTAAATTAGTCAGCCCTTTCTCTTTTTATTTTGTTTATTTCAGTTTTACTCCTGGGCATGAACTTGTTGGTGACTTTGACTTGTGTTTGATTATGGTTTTGCTGCCTCTTTGGATTTGGCGCTAGTGGGATGGACGGCATGCCATCTCTAAAGAACTTGATTACCCGACGTGCCCGAGTGAGGGGAAAGTTTTATGTGAAACCTTTCCCTCAGTGCTGGGTCTGATGTTGACGACCGTCATGATGCCTCAAGTGCTGAGGGCGGGGTGTATCTCTGGATATTGCCCCTAGGGCGGATTTAATATGAGAGATGCCCCCATCCTCTAAGTGTGGTTTCTTGGTGGATGGGGGGAATATCCAGATGAAATGAGTCTTCTCGTCATTATGGGGACAACCAATTCGCTTCCTCTCTGATTTTGTCTATGAATAATTCTAAGAGCTCCATTGTTACTATGGAACCATATTAGGGACTTATAAAATAGTAATCCTGTTAGTTAAAATAGTAATCCTGTTAGTTAAAATAGTAATCCTGTTAGTTAAGCCATTGCCTTTGGACTGGAGTTTTTATGACATTCACTAGGAGTTTTCAAAATTTAGATCAATGAAAGGTATCAGGAATAGACTTGCCATTGATAATAAATTCTTTGAAAACTGGATTATCTTTGATAAAGTGACAAAGCCCATAGAGCATATAAAGAATTTAATTCAGCTACTATGAATGTTAGGCTTTCAAGGGCAGAAGAGGTACCTAGGTATCTAGATGTATATAGACCTCATAATGAACCTGAAGATCCTAAAGTAACTAAAGCATCTAGATCACCGAATCCAGCTAAGTGCTTAATTAATACCACACAAAGCGAGAGAGGCAACATCTACAAGGTGAAGAGGTTAGTAAACAAAAAAATTGGTAATGTAAATAGACCAGAGATATCTCGTTTTGGACTTAACAGTTTTCTGGTGAATACCAAAACAGACAGACAAGCAGTAATGCCTCTTAATCTTAGGCTTGATCCTGATGAAATGATAAAACAAATAAAACCCCACTACAACTTCAGCCATGCAAAAGGGGTTATCTTTAATAAAGATATATATGAGCTGGATGAGAGCAAGATTTTGGAAATGTGTCCAGATGTGGTTTGGAAGGTATTATTTTAAATTTTGTTAATTCTTATTTGCCACCAGACTTTGTTTTTGACAGTGAAATTGTTAGAGTTTGTCCATATAGTCAGAGAGTGCTTCAGTGTTTTAATTGTTTTGGTTTTGGGCACTCCTCCCGTATTTGCACTATAAATAAGATCTGTGGATCATGTGCCCAACCTGAGCATGGGGAGTGTTCAACACCTCTAGTGTGTGTGAACTGCAAGGGTGACCATCGGGCCCGTGATAAAGGATGCCCTGTATCGAAGAAAGAGCAAGAGGCATTGCTGAAATCTATTACAGTACACATCAGTGTTGGACATGCAAAGAAGTTATTAGCGAAAAAATCTAATACAGATGCAGTGAAGAGTTCAGGGGACTTCTCTAGTTGGGCTCCTCGGGCTCCCCATGTTGTGGCTCCTCTGGCCCCGCTTGGTGGGGCTCCGCCGCCCCCAGTTGGTTGGGCTCCCCCGCCCCCAGTTGGTTGGGCTCCCCCGCCCCCACTTGGTTGGGCTCCCCCGCCCCCACTTGGTGGAGCTCCCTCGCCCCCGCTCTCCGCTTGGTGGGGGTCCCCCGCCCCCGCTTGGTGGGGCTCCCCCGCCCCCGCTTGGTGGGGCTCCCCCGCCCCCGCTTGGTGGGGCTCCTCCAACCCCCTCTGGTGGGGCTCCTCTTACCCCCGCTGGTGGGGCTCCTCCTACCCCCGCTGGTGGGGCTCCATCACCCCCCTCTGGTGGGGTTCCATCACCCCCCTCTGGTGGGGTTCCTTCTGCCCCCTCTGGTGGGGCTCCTCATCCCCCCTCTGGTGGGGCTCCTTATCCCTTCTCTAGTGGGGCTCCTTATCCCCCCTCTAGTGGGGCTCCTTATCCCCCCTCTGTTGGGCCTCCTTATCAACCCCTCTGGTGGGCCCCCTCCTGCCCCTCTGTTGGGGCTCCTTATCCCCCCTCTGGTCGACCTCCTCCTGCCCCCTCTGGTGGGGCTTCTCCGTCTCCCTTTGGTGGGGCTTCTCCGGCTCCCTCTGGTGGGGCTTCTCCGGCTCCCTCTGGTGAGACTCCTCCTCCTTCCTCTGGTGGGGCTCACAAACCCTCTTCTTGTGGGGCTCTTATAGCCCCTACATTTGTGACCAGATCGATTAAAGATTTTGATGAGTTCTTAATGCCAGATTTTGAGAATTCTTCTTTCCAAATTGTACCGTTACCTGTCGTAATAGTTCATCGATCTAATGAAGGTGAGGAAATGGAGGCACAATCTGTTAGACAAAAGAGGCCCCTTCCTCCCCCTTCACCTTCACGTTCTCAGGATCAGGATAGAAGTATTAAAAATAAAACTGAAAAGGCAACTGAAGGCCCAGCATCTAAAAAATCGTTTGCACTATCTAGGTCAATAAGTACTGAAAGTGTGGTTGGCAAGCCATCTCTCTCTAGGTCTCAGATTCCCAAATTAGAAAATTAAAACGGTTTAAAAAATCCAAATAATGTCTCTCATGCAATGGAACATGTCGGGTTTTGCTTAAAGAACATATATTTGAAATCTGTATATAAGAGACTAAATTTGGAGATCTTATTCTCAGTTTAGGTTATAATTTTTTCATTTTATAGGTCTCCACCCCTAATAGGTGCTCGTGCTCAGGGAGGCACAGGCATAATAATTCACAAGTCTTAATCACAGAATTGTTCACCTGAATTTTGTGTTGCAGACTTGTGCAATTCAAATCTTTACTGACAAATAGATCACTATTTTTTCACTTTACCTTGATCCAGCATTAGAAAATAGACTTCAGGATGCACATGGGAGTCCTCGTCAGCTAAAATTAAATGACTTGCAGTTCTTAATAAACCAACTTCCTCACCCCTTCATATTGATGGGGGACTTTAACGCCAAGCACACCCTATGGGGAGAGCAACGTTGTGATCGATGAGGTTTGATAGTAGAACAACTGCTTGACATGAATGACATCACTTTAATGAATGATGTTTACTACAGTTCTGATTCAGCTATAGACTTCACTATTTGCTCTTCATCTTTGAGGTTAGATTACCAATGGGCAGTAGACCAAAATGATCATGACAGTGATCATTGGCCCATTCATTTGAAGTTTGTAAAAAATATACCATCTCCATGTTTACCCAAATGGAAGGTGGGGGAAGCTGACTGGGGATTATTTAATAAATCCACTGAAATTTATCGAAAGAGAAATGTATTCCAGAGTTCAATACAAGTATATGAGTATTTAGTGAGCATATTGTTGTATGGGGCCATGCTCTCCATACCTTGAACATCAGGTATGCCTCGACATCCTGTAGTTCCTTGATGGAATGATGCCTGTGCTTTGATGCGGAAGATAGCAAGAACTTGCTACAAGAGATATTTTAGATACCCTTGTTTAGTCAATAAAATAACATACAGAAGAGCTCTTGCTAATCAAAAGAAGACTTTTAAGCAGGCAAGGAGAGAACCATTTATTAAATACATAAGCAAATTTAAATATAATTCCCCTCTCTCATTAGTCTAGAATAGAATCCGAAAGTTGCAAGGGAAATATTGTCCATCTCCCTTGCCTATATTGAAAATTGATGGTCTCTTTATATCTGATCCTGGAGAAGTAGCTGAAGCGTTTGGTAGGCATTTTTCGAATATATCTAGTGCCCTACACTACCCTTCAGCATTCAGGGATATTAGGAACAGTACTACAGTTGTTCCTCCTGTTAGTACAAATTTAGAATCTTACAATCTTCCTTTTACCATGGAAGAATTGGGTAATGCAATTTCATTGTCTTTCCCAACATCTCCTGGGGAAGATGGTATTTTATATTCCATGATTTTTAATCTACCAAAAAGTACAAAACATTTTTTTTAGGTATTCTAAATAATTTTTGGACTTCAGGAACTTCCCCTAAGTCTTGAAAAATATCGATAATAGTTCCAATTATAAAACCATTAAAGGATTCGTACCTCCCAAAAAATTATAGGCCAATTACTCTTACTAGTTGTGTTGGCAAGATTTATGAGAGAATGGTCAGTACTCGACTAGTGTGGTATTTGGAATCGAAGAATCTTTTATCAAACAGAAATTTGGTTTTAGGAAAAATAGAAATACCAATGACCGTTTGATGTTCCTCGCTCAAGAAGTCCAGAATGCCTTTGCCATGCAAAACCAGACCATTGCAGTGTTCTTTGACCTAGAAAAGGCCTGCGGTACTACCTGGTGGGGGTGGGGGGGGGGGGGTTATCCTTAAGCAACTCGTTGATTGCGGTATAGTGGAAAATATGTTTTATTGTATTAAAGATTTTTTGTCAGATAGGTATTTAAAAGTGAGAGTTGGCTTGCTTATTTCATCAGCTTACCCTCAAGAAGGATTGCCTCAGGTAAGCATTCTTAGTCCAACGCTTTTCAAGGTAGCTATTAACAGTGTACTTGAACAAGTTTGTGTTGGGGTGCATGGTCTGACTTTTGCTGATGACTATGTAGTAGTGTGTAGTAAATCATCAGCTGTTGAAGCATGTCATAATATCCAGACTGCTATTAATGCTGTTACATCTTGGGCCAGTGCTAGAGGGTTCAAATTTTCTCCAGAAAAAACCAATGCCATACGTTTTTGTCGACTGAGAAGAATGGAAGAGATTCCTGCGTTGTTTTTAAATGATTCCATTTTACCATACGAAGATAGCATAAAGTACCTTGGTGTTTTATTTGATAAGAAATTAACTTTCTCTCAACATATCAATGAGATGGTATGTAACATGAAACTTAGACTTAGCATTCTTAAAAGTTGTGTTTGCTTTCAACTATGGAGCTGATAGGACATGTTTGTTGAGGATATACCAGGCGTTGTGCCTAAGTAAAATAGATTATGGTTGTCAGATATATGGATCTACATGCAAAACCACTTTAGAAAAACTTGTTGTGGTTCATAACATGGCTTTGAGAATTTGCACAGGTGCATATAGGACATCACCTGTAGATAGTTTATACGTGGATTCAGGGATTCCTCCCTTTTTTATTTGTTGGGAAGAGTTGGGTTTGAGGTATATGTCTCGTGTTCTTACCTCGAAACTCAACCCAAATTTTAAGTTCGTAAAGCAACCCGTTGATAGAGCACCAACTAGGACTAGGTTGCCCAATCCACTAGAAGTAAGACTAGAAGCCTCAGCTATTGACCTAGGATTACTTCCCCCTTCAGTGGCTGAAATTACCCTTTCAAAGTATCCTCCTTTGAATAGGCCTAAGATAGAGATTGTCCGGTTATGGATAGTAAAAGGAACAGCTCAGGTGAACAAGTTAAGAGCTAGTTTCCTATCATGCTTCTGAGCATGATGATGCTTATCACATTTATACAGATGGTTCCAAGAGTTCTGATGGTGTGAGTTGCTCTGTAGTGACAACTGAATATATAATTAAAAAAAGGCTTCCGTTAAGTTCCTTTATTTTTACAGCAGAACTGTTGGTAGTTTTCATTGCTTCGAAATTATTTTTTTATAATAATGTTTCTAATACAATTTTTACCGACACATTGAGTGTTTTATTAGCATTAAGAAATTTAGTCTCTTGCCTGTATCTCTTTGGTGCAAGAGATACAGGATTTGTTTTGTATTTTAGTAAATAGAAAACATTTTACGATTAAGTTTTGCTGGGTTCTGTTCCATGTTGGAATTGTGAGAAATGAGCGAGCCGATGTTGCAGCTAAGGCTGCAACTAGGCTGGATCACATTTCCAGCATGGGTGTCCCAGTTTCCGATTTTAAAAGTAGTTTTAGGTTTTATTGTAGAGACCATAGGCAGGCCCACTGGTCTAACTTGAATAATAATTTTAAATTAAAGTCAATTAGGCCTTCTGTCCAACCATGGTCGCATTTACAGGTGGACAGAAGATCTAGCATTGTTTTAACACGTTTACGTATAGGGTACACACATTATACTCATAGGTATCTGATGGCAGGTGGGGCGGATAGGCAGGCTCCTCGCTGCTCTGCTTGCCAAGTAGATATAACCATTGAACATATTTTAGTGTCCTGTACTGTTTTTAGATGCCAACGTAGGAAAAATCGTTTACTCAATATGTCCCTTGGGGAAATTTTCGGTGAGAGTGCTCCAGTGAAGTAAGTTCTATAGTCTTTAAAAGAAATTGGTATTTTTTATGAGTTTTAGATATATGGTTTTATTGTGATTTTAAATTTTAACCTGTTGTATAGATTTGATTTAATTGTTTTACTTTTATTTATATACTTATATTCTCTACTAGAAGATATATATATATATGCACTGAATGGCCTTGCGGCCCCGGCGTTTGGTATCGGGCCAAAAATTTCTTAAATCAATCAGTCAATCAATAAAGCTTCCAAAGTACTGTGTAGTATTGAGCCCCATGATGAAGGCCTGACTATTAGAATTAACTGCCTACCTAGCATTACAAACAGGATGGAACTGTCTGGGAAGATCTGAATGTAAAGGATGGTCATAATTATAAAAAATCTTATGCAATATTCATAATGAATTAATTGAATGACAGTGCCAGAGATTAATATCTAGATCAGGAATAAGAAAATATAGACCGTAAGTTCCTGTCCAACAAATTAAGATGAGAATCAGCAGCAGATCTCATGGCTACTGATACAGTTGAAATTTATCGGTGCATTTCTATTGCAAATTGAGTCTGATAAGTAGAAAGTGTAGTCTTCAAACAAGTTACTTTATAATTTGTGATCAGTTATCTATCTATGAGAGTATTTATGATACGGGGGTAGCACTGTCCAGCTTTTAGGACAATGAAGCCCCGCCCACAAGTCAGTCTAGAACATATTTTCTTCAAACCGTTCGACAACCAAATACCCTTTTCACACGTTCGAGCATCACTTCAAACACTTGTCTGTGTTCGAAGAACTGGACCATGTAAGCCCCGCGTAAGTGTCTTTGCAGCGTTTCATTGGCACCTACAGTAGCTGCATTGCTTTGCACCTGTATACCTTACCTTCGTTCCTATTTCCATTCTTCCCTCTTGCTGTCGAACCTATTTAAACTTTGTCTTCAGTGTAACTGTAAGGTTTCTCCCCCCTGCTACATTTGTGCACTGAATGGTTTCACATGCCAAAGGGTTTGGCTATTTAGCCCAAATTCATACAAACAAGGCTATGCAATCTGGGTATTCCACACATGCATGGATTAGAACCTGTGGTGAAAAAATAGTGCCCAACTTCAATTATGATTATTAAGTTTTATTTATTCGTTTTATCTGGTGAAGAAGAATTAAAGTTAACAAACAAGAGGAAATCTTTGAATAATAATCATATAAATATATAAGAATATAGACACATTTCTGGTAAATGAAAAAAAATAGTGAATCCTGACTAGTTTCGTCTTAGAATTCATCTATATTCACTATTTTCATTTTCCCTGTTTTTTTCTCCCATTATGTGTGTATAAATATATATATATATATATATATATATATATATATATATATATATATATATATATATATATATATATATAGATATATATATATATAGATATATATATATATATATATATATATATATTGTGTGTGTGTTAGCTTTTTCTATCTAGAAAAAAGCATAAGAGTGATAGAAACAAACTTATTTGAAACTTCCATACTAGTTTTCACGTGGTATAATCCCTAAAAAACAGTAGGTAATGTGCTAATTTAAATCCTAAAAAGTCTGACGTTTTGGGTCCACCATCTTCCTCTTCGTTCTTCTCTGAAGCTTTTACTTCCTTCTGCCAAAGAAACGATGAAGAAAAAAATAGAATATAAAATGACTTGTTCTCTACGGTTGTAAATCAGTTTATGACACACTCCAGAAACCATATAAACTGCAGTGTTTCATGAAGGAGAAAGAAAAGGAAGAGGGAATAGATTTAATCGAGAGAAAGAAATCTGTATCTAGAATTGTAATTTGAAAATTCATGCTTTGATGATTACTAGGGAAATTCATTGTTTGCAGCTATGTAGACGTTGAATTGGATTAGCACTGCTACAGAAGGGGAAAAAAATAATTTGCGACTTTGATTTTTGTTTTTAACATATCATCAGCCTCTTCTACATTCTTTACACTGAGTAATCAGTCACTTTACCCTCTTTTGGATATATTATCAACCACTTTTTCCCTCTTTAGGATGTATCATCAGTCAGTTTTTCCCTCTTTAGCATATATCATCAGTCAAATTTACCTTCTTTTGGGTCTCATCAGCTATCCACTTTCAAGTATATTAGCTACTTCTACCCTCTATGGTATACCATGTCACTTTTATCCCCTTTGGGTTATATTAAAAATCACTTCTACAGTGATTTTGTGTATTTCCAGAGCCCACTTCTACCCTCTTTTGTATATATCACCAGCCACTTCTATCTTATTTTCCCTCTTAACGAGAGAATGCCTTGATGAAGTCACTGTGCTTCAACAGAGAGTATTGTTTTCATGTCGAAGTATTGTGACGGGCAAGAGAGCTCTCGAACTTGGGGAAAAATGCACCCCCAGTTCGAATTTAAATTTCTCCCTCTACTACTTCTTAACATTACTACGACCTCCTCATAATTATATAAACATTCTTTCGTCCTGCTGCCATAACTCTGAGTAATATCTCCCATATTTTTATATATATATTTTATTTGTTTATTTTTATATTTAGTTTTTTAAATGGTGTGAATATTTCCACATACATTATAACTGCCTACTTAGATGAATGGGAGAATGGATCATGGTTGGGCAGTATTTGCATGCAAAGCTATATATGAAAGTATTGGATGATCTCTGCCATCACGAAGATGGTTTGGACCAATTTTGTTGGAACCATTCTCAAGGGTTGGGTCATCAGAATGCAGGGAGGATCCAGTCATTGAGGTAGCTCTTGAATTTTGGCCTGAAGCCCATCATTACAGATGATTCCATATTTTTTTTTGTCTCAGTTCTAACGGGCGGGTTTAGCTTACACCTGTGCCTCAATATCTGTTTTGGTGCTATCCTACGGGTAGGTCATGGAGTGGACCATCTGGGATGTATACTCTCATTGTGTCGATAGTGGAGAATGCAAATTTCCTTTCCAACGTATGATACTTTCCTAATATTCTCAAGTAGGTAAACCAACAAAACAACTAACTAACAAACAAAATCCCACCATTGATTATGGACCTTTCTAACAATGCTGACTCCCCCCCCCTCCAGCACTGTTGACAATATCTGTCAGTTTTAATAAAGAAAATTCTGCTAACGACCTAAAAACTTTTAAGGACTGCTCTTCACATGTTTCGAAAATTTATGGAAATGTAAGGAATTACGTCATTCACATATTTGATATACCATCGAATTGCGGTTATGAGGCATTGTACTGGACTTTTAACTTTATGGAAAAATTGGTGAAATAAGGGTGAATTTCAGAGAAGATAATGAGAAATGGGAAGCATGGATCTCCTTTAGTAATCTCAAGGAAGGTTTTAAAGCATTCTGTGAAATTTCCAAAATAAAAGTTTATAATTGTGAGATTACAGGAGTGCTGTGCAATGCAGCACCTTGAAACCTGGATGTATATTGCCCCAATGATTGGTAGCAGAGTGAGTCTTCGGACACCAAAATAAATCCAATATCAGAAAGAAAGCCTAAGCCATGATTGTGGATAATTGCAACATCTAAGGTAGAAGAATATAATTATGATTTAAATTCGGTGAATCTCGTTAAAAAGGCACCACCTCCTTCCTCTGAATCTACCAAACCTTGGATAAACAGACCTAGGCCTGCGTCTTGGTTAATGTCATTGCCGGATTTAAGGGTAGAATCTTATGCTAGCGAACTATTGGATGTACCTGTATATATGGAGGTAAATAATCCACATAGCTCTCCAGATTTTAATGATAAACGAGGGAGACCACAATCGCTCTCCTTTCCGACCAAAAAGGCCAAATTACCAACACTTTAAAATTTTCTGTAAAAATCTTTAAAAATCCTGCAATAAATAATGCCAGGCATTTACTGTTTTAAAAACAGATATATTGACGTTAATTAGTGATATTACGGTCACCAACCCATAAAAGATAATAAAAGGAGGGTAAAAATTATGGTCGCCTGTATTTTACTGAAATATGGCTGAGAACAGTATGTTTTTACGGAGAACTTCCGATTAAAATTACGATTCTTTTTAGCAGTGTATAGCAAATTGATATGAAATACTATCTGAATTAAGACAAACCTTAAAGAAATTTAGATATATCAAAGATTAATGTCAAGGTTCACCATCTGGATGGTCCCTTCGACAAATAAATAAGAATGCTGCTAAGAAGAATACCAAACCAAGCTTAGTAAGGCCTGCTTTTACAAGGAGAGTATTGAAGACTCCCATCAATTCCAAAAACTCTGATAGGAAGACTTCTTAGGAATCTTTCAATAAATAAGCATTTTGTTTTCTCTTCAGTATTATGTTGAACTGTCAAGGTCTGAGAGCTAAATATGAAGAGCTGTAGCTCCTATTTCATGAGCACTCACCTGTAGTATCATGTCTACAAGAAACCAACTAGATATTTTTACTCCATGCCCTAGAGAATACATTAATTACAGAACACCATATAATCCTCAGGAAAGAAGTCATGGTGGAAGTCTTGTGTATGTTTGCTGTGACATTTCCCCAAAAACATTTAACTCTATGTTCTACTCTATAAACAGTAGCAGTCCAAATAGATCTAAATAGGAAATATACAATATATTCACTACATTAAGCCCCTAATGACAGTATTTCCTGTGATGATGTGGCTGAGGTTTTAAACCAACTCCCTCAACCTGTTCTTTTTGGTGATATGAACAGCAAACTTGGTGAGATATTTAAGCAAACTAAAAGGGAAATCTGCCAGCATCATTAATAGAAAATGAAGATATTGGGATTCTAAATACAGGTGAGCCCACCCACTCCCATATCAAGACTGGTACTTTGTCATGCACTGATATTTCGATAGCAAGCTCTAATTGTCTAGCTGATGTTCACTGAAGAACATTGGATTACTGATATTCTAGTGGTGATGCACCAATAGTGATTACAATTAACAATGGTACACCTGAATACAGATCACCTTGATGGTGCTTGAATAGATCTGATTGGCAAATGTTTAAAGAACTGAGTGAAGCAGAAGGCAATGCAGAAGAATGCGAAAATGATGATGATACCATTGATTTACTAAATGGAACTCTTCACACAGCTGGAGTTCATTCCATTCTAAAAACGAGGTCTTTTCTGTCAATGATCAGTCCCTTGGTGGTCACTAGAAATTCAGCTATTACACAGAGATACTAGAATTGCATCAACAAGGTCCCACAGAAATTGCACTGAACAGAATATTGTTACTTACAAGATATTCGTCGCACAATTTCGATGAGCAATTGAAGCAGCTTGACATCAGTCACGGTCATCTTTTGTTTCTAAACTGAATAAAAGAACCCCACCTGTTGTTTGGAGTTAAGTCCATAAAATTGCTGGCAAATATACTCCAAATTCTCTACCTGTATTAAAAAGTAATGATCAATATATCACTAATCTTTTGGAAGCAAGTAATTCACTTGCTGATCATTTTGAGAGAGTATCCCAAAAGTCAGAAGACTCTCTAGGTTACCTTTATAGATGCAGAGAAGAAAAAACGTAATTTCACATCAAATAAAGAAGAAATATACAGTCTCCTATTTACAGAGAAGCATTTTGACAGCATTATCATCATGCAGTGATACAAACCCAGGCTCAGACGAAATTCCTTATGCAATGATAAAGCACATGTGTAATAGGACTAAATTTTTATCATAAATACTAGTAACTGAATATGCCGAGGCCATAGTTTCCCATCAGTTTGGGAACTTGCCATTATTTTAGCTTTTTTAAAACCTGGAAAGGACAAAGTTTTAGCTGCACGCTACTGGCCAGTTGGATTGACATGTTGATTATGTAAAATCATGGAAAAGAGGGTTTATGCAAGGCTTGTATGGATACTAGAAACGAAGGGTATTTTATCACCTGTCGAGCGTTGGTTTCGAAGAAGGCAGTCTACAATAAATGCACTTGTCTGTCTAGAGTCAACTGTTTGTGAGTAATTTGCTTCCAAGAAACATCATGTGACAGTATTCTTTAATATCATATTGAGGTATGGTATCCTTAAAACTGTCCATAAGTTTGGTCTGAGAGGTAAGTTGCCCTTATTTATTCAGACCTTTTTAAAAAGACGATTCATGTTGGAGTAGGTAATACTCTATCTGGAAGAAAATGCCAGGAAGAGGGAGTCCCAGAGGGCAGTGTGCTTAATGGGCTTTCTTTTGTGATTCAGATGACGTTCTCCACACACTCTTCATGGATAACCTTTTTGTTTCATTTGCAGGAGCAAGAATGACAACAGTTGAAAGAAAGCCTTAACTCACGATTGATCAAATTATGACATGGGCAGATTTGAATGGCTTCAAGTTTTCTACAAGTAAAACTGTTGCCATTCATTTCTGTCGCATTTGTGGTGTACACCCATACCCAGATTTATATAGTTCTTATAAAAACATCACATTCCCTGTGTTGAAGAAACACTATTTCTATATCTAACCTTTGACAGAAAGTTGACTTGGTTTTAGCATCTCAAGAAGCTAAAATTTAAATGTTTAGAGACTAAATATATATAAAGTATTATCCCATACATCTTGGGGAGCAGATCGTCAGACTCTCCTGAAACTAGAAAGCCTATATCTTATCGAAACTTTTATATGAGTGAAATATATTCTTCAGCTTCTGCTACCAAGTGGAAGATTTTAGATTCCATTTACCATACTGGCATCAGATTAGCTACTGGTGCTTTTAGATCATCCCCCATCCCTAGCCTTATAGTTGATGCAGGTGAGTGGCGTCTGGACTTAGATCGCCAGTTTACTATGAATAGATATTGGTATAGGTTACAGAGGCTTCCTAATTCAGTCATTTGAAGATGCCAATAAGGGGAATTGCTTTTCTTACTATGAGGCTCACTCCACATCCCCAAAGCCTTATGGATTCAGAGTTAAACAACTGCTAAATAGCTTGAATCTTTTCAGAAGCAGGGTGCTACCTTTTAGGTTATTGGTCACGTCACCTCTCTGGAAACTCCCGGAGATCTTCCTCTGTAATTATTTTACTGGCTCTAAAGGCAAAATGATAGATGGGGAAATGCAGTCTACCTTTTTAGAACAAGCAGAACAACACAGGGATAGTGGATTTATATTTATGGACAGCTTTAAATCCAGTACTGGAATCGGATTTGTGATGTAAAATTCTTTTAATTGTAAACGGACACCCCCTTTAACATCCTCTCTATTTACAGCAGAGCTGTATGGTATCATGACTGCTATTGAAAAAAATATCAGTAGTCAAAGAGGGTAATTTTACCATTTATAATGATGCAAAAGTGTTTTGCAGGCACTGACAGTTTCTAATCCAATTAACGTCCTGGTTAGTACAGTGGTAATGTGTTCGCTTAGCATTTGCATGGCAGCAGATCTATCCCAGCCCAGGACCATGAGTTTAAGCTGTCTACTGGGGAGGCCACTGCTGGGGCTGGGCACCAGAGGCGGGTGTTGGGCTTGCCTGGCTGACGTTCTAGTGAGCATCTATTCTAATGAATCTGTAACTGAAACCAGCTACCTTTTTTACCTGTAACCCTTTAGTTTTTAAAATTTTAGAATTGCTCTATATTTGTTGCACTGCAGGTAAAAAGGTAAGTTTTGCTGGCTTCCATCTCATGTGGGTGTGCTGGGAAATGAAGAGGCAGACAAATTACTTCCTGGGAGATACTTTCTTCCATGTAATGACTTTTTACCTCATATCAAAAAGTCTTTTGATGATATTTGGAATTCTGTTGATCAGAGTACGATGAACAAAATAAGAAATTCTATACCTTCGTGGAAGTTGGGTAATATGCCAAGAAGTTTCTGATGACTGGCAGGTGTCATCCATTTTGTGTTGGTTGCCTGGTTCCCCTAAATGTTAGGCATTTACTTGTTGAATGTCCCAGTCTTGGGGATATCAGTGAACGATTCCTCTCTGAAGCTTTTAATGAGGATGGCAGGTACATCCTTAACAAAATTTTTGGAGGAGACGTTTTGTATGATGCCAGTGGCATGTTCAAGTTCATATAGGGAGCTGGCCGCCTTAATCGTTTTTAAATGGTATATACATTGTTGTTTTTTTTTTCATTTTTTTATCTTGAGCTAATTATTCGTTATTAATCATACTCTCATCGGCATCAATGACCATTGATATTATGATGCCAGATAATTAACAATCATTCTACCTTAATTGGGTATATCATCAGCCACATTTACCCTGTTTTGTATATCTCGTGAGACACTTGCACCCTCTTTTGGGTATCTCATTAGCTAACATCAGCTACTTCAATCCTCTTTATGGTATATAAGCAGCCACATTTACCCTTTTTTGGATATATCATCAGCCACTTCTACCCTCTGGGGTATATCATCAGGTACTTTGACATATCATCAGGCACTTCCTCTTATGGGTTTATCATAGGCCACTTTTACCCTCTTTTGGGAGCATCATCAGCCCCTTTTATCCTCTTTTATTGTATCATCAGCCACTTCTATCCTCTTTTATGTGTGTTATCACACACTTGTACCTTCTTTTGGGTATATTATTAGCCACTTCTTCGTTCTGTAGGGTATATCATCAGCCAATTTTACCCTCTTTTGGATATATCATTAAGTGCTTCTACACTTTTTTTTATATCATCAGCCACTTCATTTTTTTATATACCATCTGTCGTTTCTGCTTTTCTCTATATCATCAGTCACTTCTACCCTATTTTGTGTTTTATTTGTCAATTTAACCGTCTTTTGGGTGTAACATCAGCTACTTCTACCTTCTTTAGGGGATATCATCAGCCACTTTACTGTGTTGTGAATATATCATCAGCCACTTCTACCCTCTTTTGGATATATCATCAGCCACTTTTACCCTCTTTTGGGTATATCATCACCAACTATTACCATCTTTTGGGTATATCATCAGCCATTTTTACCCTCTTTTGGGTATATCGTTAGCCACTTTACCCTCTTTTGGGTATATCATTAGCCACTTTTACCCTCTTTTGGGTATATCTTGGAGCCACTTTTACTCTCTTTTGGGTATATTGTCTGCCACTTCTGCCCTCTTTTGGGCATTTCTTCAGCCACTTTACCGTGTTGTGGATATATCATTTGCCACTTCTATGCTCTTTAGGGTATATCATCAGCCAAATCTATAATCTTGTGTATATCATCAGTCACTTTTACCCTTATTTTGGTATACCATCAGCCACTTCTACCCTCTTTTGGCTATATCATTAGCTAGTTTTATCCTATATTAGGTATATCATTAGCCACTTTTACCCGCTTTTGGGTATATCATCAGCCAATTTTACACTCTTTTGGGTAATTCATCAGCCACTTTACCGTGTTGTGGATATATCATTTTCCACTTCTACGCTCTTTAGGGTATATCACCAGCTAATTCTACAATCTTTAGTGTATATCATCAGTCACCTTTTAACTGTTTTGGGGTATGCCATCAGTCAGTTCTACCCTCTTTTGGGTATATCATTAGTCACTTTTACCCTTATTTTGTGTGTTATCGGCCACTTTTATCGTCCTTTTAGTATATTATCACCCACTTTATCCTGTTTTTGATATTTCATTTGCCACTTTTACCTTCTCTTGGGTATATCATCAACTACATCTACCCTCTTTTGGATATATCGTGGGCCACTTCTCCCCTTTTCTCGTTATATCATAAGCCACTTCTACCCTCCTCAAGATTTGTCATCAGCCACCTTTACCCTCTTTTGGATATATTATCATCCGGTTCTACCATTTTTGGGTATGTCATAAGGTACTTTTTTGTATATCATGAACCAGTTCTGCCCCCCTTTAGGTATATTATCAGTCATAGAGTACAACATACTGTATATGTAAACTAAGAGCAGCAAATAGAGTTTGTTGGGAACATGGAACACATTTTAGCATATGTTCCTCATTTGAATTTCTGATGTCTACTAGTTTCCAAGAAATTGAATCTTTGTAATATATGTAGGGTTTTCCATCTAGGTAACCGAAGTTAAAAGTCTCAAAGTTCTAAGGAAATATTATTTTTTTTTATAAAATGTACAAATTTAACATTATATTTTGTCATAGATATATAAGCCCAATCGACAGTGAAAATGTAATATATCTTAGTTTTGTTTTAGAGCTAGAAGTTTGAACTATTGAAGTTCCATCGATTTAACTGCATCATTAGGAATACTATTGTATAATTTGGTCAAAGCTGGAATAAAACTACTTTAAGATTGTGTAGCATAGAGCCTTATGAAGTAGAAGGCATGGCTGTTAGAAATAACTGGATACCTAGTGTTGCGTACAGGGTGGTATAGTATAGAAAATCTGAATGCAAAGGATCGTCAGAGTTATGAAAAATCCTATGTAACAGGCATACTGATTGACGGTACCAGAGAGTAATATCTAGATCAGGAATAACAATGCCAATAATAGCATTTTTATAGCAACGCTTTCTTCAATAATGTAAAATGTCATTATAAAAAACTTTTAGAATATTGAAAGGCTGCAACTGTCATGGAAGTAATTTGGGGCATTATCATTCATCTCCTGCTCTTAGCTGTGTCTATACATACAGTTTAGTAGTTTTTTTTATTTCATTTAAGCAAAAGCCCTCACTATTTTATGCTAACCTTATCCATTAGAGATTAAAATTTGAGGGAGAAAAAATATTATTTTAACATTCATTATAAAAACGCAATTACGCTCTCTCTCTCTCTCTCTCTCTCTCTCTCTCTCTCTCTCTCTCTCTCTCTCTCTCTCTCTCTCTCTCTGAGTGGTTCCACCAAAGTTCCCTTTCTACTTGGCATACTTCATGCACAACTATTATGGATTTTGGTTCCACCTCTGGAATAAAAGCTCAAGGCTCTTGCCTTTAAAAAGTGATAACTGCGTTTCTGTATATCATTCTCTATCTGAAATTTCCCGTTTTTAAGGTATTGTCGTTATTACTAGCGAAGCTACAACCCTAGATGGAAAAGCAGGATGCTTCAAGCCCTTTGGCTCCAACATGGAAAGTAGCTCAGTAAGGAAAAGTAATAACGAAATATATTACTGTTTTTATAAGTAATGAATAAAAAAAATAAGATATTTCAAGATCCCTAACAACGTTAGAATAGATCTGTCGTATATAGATTATGAAAGGATATCTATGTCAATCAGTTCAACATAAAAGCATTTGCAGAACTTCAGCGATTCAGTCGCCAGACTAGGAAAATCTTTCCACAATCTGGTCACAGCTGGAGTAAAACTTCTAGAGTACCATGTAGTATTGTTTTTTGTGATGAAGGCAAAACTGTTCGAATCAACTGCATACTTAGTACTACATACGGGATGGTAAAGTAAGGGAAGATCTGAATTCAAAGGATGGCCTGAGTTATAAAAAATCTTAAATAACATGCACAAATAACTAACCAAACGACTGTGTCAGAGCATGATATCCAGATGAGGAATAAGGAATCTAATAGACCACAAGTTCTTGCCCTAAAAATTAGGTTGTATATTAGCAGCTGAAGACCAGACAGGAAAACAATACTCGAAGAAAGGTAGGATGAGAGAATCAAAGTGGCTCATCCACTATTTTGTCTTTTATATTAAGTCTGTTTATGTAAGATTTGGAAAGGTTTGTCTTTGATCATTTAACCGTGCTCTCGATTTTTCCACTCAAGTGGTGTGTCAGAAAGTTTCTAATTCTATTTCCCGTGCCTCAAATTTGTTCCGGTAACTATTTTGGCTTTTACCCCATTTAGATAAGAGTTGAAGGGCTACAGATTACCCTCACATCCATCTCTCTCTCTCTCTCTCTCTCTCTCTCTCTCTCTCTCTCTCTCTCTCTCTCTCTCTCTCTCTCTCTCTCTCTCAATTTCATTCAAAAGTTTTGGTCCTACTGTTGCACTTTGTACTTTTTCACCCATAACCGTTTGTAGTTAGTCTCCAGATCATAATGAAAGATTCATATGTAAAGTTCTTAAAGGTTTTTTTTCTCTCTCTCTCTCTCTCTCTCTCTCTCTCTCTCTCTCTCTCTCTCTCTCTCTCTCTCTCTCTCTCTCTCTCTCTCTCAAAACTTCTTGAGGGGTTCAGTCCAAAATATTTCTACACCACAGTCTTCAATAACAGGTGAGATCAGAAAATTGTACTCCATTTCTTATACCTCTTACTTGCTCATCAGGATTTTTTTTATTGTAGCTCAATCTAGATATTAGAGGGTGTGGGGTGTATACACTTCTCTCTCTCATACCCTACGAGTCTCGATGCAATTCCCTTCATAAGTTTTTATTCTTCCCGAGTACCGGCACCTCTTTACCCCCAACCATTTTGTGTTTTGCTTTCAGGAAAAAATCCCCCCGAGGAAAAAATTTCATCGCAGAAAAAATCCCCCGAAGGAAAAAATCCCGCATGGAAAATATCCCCCCAGCAATAATCCCCCGCAGGAAAAAATCCCCCAAAGGTAAAAGATAAAAACATGTATCATTAAAGTAATATATAAATTCATACAAATGAAAATAGTCGAGAAATAAAACAAAATGGCAACATAATCTATAATGTAATTAAGCATGATTTAAAACCTAAGGTTAAAAGGTAAAAGTTAAGAGTTTGGCAGTTACTATTAATTTAGAAGCTAAGATTATAAGGTATTCCTTTCAAAAAATCTACGATTGAACGATTTTCAAAATCATCTATAACATTTTCTATCCGTAGAGCAGTGTTCTTATATGCCTTTTTCTGTTGCACTTGAAGATGACCAGCAAGGAACTGAGTGACATAAACTTCTTGTAACGCCTGTTCTTTTCGAACACAGCGTATGAAAATCCAAATGTTTGGATGGAAACAGCCAACTAATGAAGCAAAACTTCGATGCCAACCTTCCACTGCATTATTGGTTTTTGGTAGCTCATCTTCCACTCTTGAAAGCATATTCCAAACTTACGTCAAATCTTGCGGGTCTTCTGATTCTTCGAGTTGGTCTGCCGATATAAGTATCTTCAAAATAATCCAGTACCTCATTTGATTCTTGAGGTAAATATTCTGCAAGTACCCCAAAGGCTTCAGCTACTTTGCCTGGTATATACAAAGCTAAAGACGGAATCATCCGTATTTTTCAAGAAAAACTGACATCACTTTTATACAATGGTGCAAGACCAACTTCCTGAATCTTTCTGTAAATATTCGGGCTAAAGTGGAAGAAACACCCTTTGATTTCCGTATAAGGAAATACTGTTGAGATGCCATTCATCATAGCTTTTTCAAAATCTACCATTATACTCTTCGGATGTAGATTACTGTTGAAACTTAATAACTTCTCGAGTAAAAACGTGTAGGTTGCATCTGTTTTATTTGGCAAAAGACAATAGAGACATGGTACACTTCGGCCACCTATAAAAGCGTGTATAGTATACACTTGATAAAACAAATTTGGTGAGACGCCAAATGTCCCATCCATATACCAATGTTAAAATTGCTCAAGATATGAGACATTCTTTTCAGTACTGAATATCAATATTCTTTCGTTTACAGGGCCAGAATCGAACAAAAGAAAATTCTCATAGCTTTTTGTGTATTTATACTTTTCAGGAATAACCAGCTCTTCAATATTTTGAGGCACAGGAAGTGAATTGTGGCTTCGTTGTCTACACTGTCGAAGGTTTCTTCTCAAATGGTTTACTGTCGGCAGACTTGCTGAAACACTTTCATCCATACCCTCAACGGCCTGAAAAATAATTTGTTGAGGAGTCTCCTGTGTATCTCTAGCTGTTCTCTTCATTTCTTGCAGTACTTTAATACTTTCTATTCGGTTCACATTTGAGCCATGTGTATGCTCATTGATTTTACTAAGTACTTCATTGTCTTTCACTTTTATTTTGGCTTTGCACTGTGACCTCGAACGCCGTAGTTCACACTCATATGATATCACATTGTTGGCCAATTCCTTTTGTTTCACATAAACATAGCCTTCATAAACTATTTTCATTCCACCTTTGTTAGAGCTGATAAATTCCATTGGGTTAATGATTTTATATTTCTTCATATATAGATACAGTGGTAAGATATGGCGAAGAGTTCGCTTGGAGGTATCTTTGCTGGCTGGCCGATAAGATAAGGCTATAAAAGAAGTCATATCAAAGAAAACTAACGAGAGAATTAGTTTTACGGTTTCCAACTGAAGTATTTAAAGTAAAACAATTGCTTAGATAAGTTATTTCACATTTTTAACAAGTTCTATTCTAAAGTAGTTTGTTTCATTTCCCTGTTTCGAAAGTTTCTAGATGAAAGTCGTCAAGTATTTAAAAAGAAACCGTTTGCACAAATGAACAATCTACTCTTTTAAACACTTAATATTAGTCATTATTTTTTTTAATATCCCTATTAAAAGATTTTGCATGTATATATAAATTTAGAATTGGTGTTGGGGGATTTTT
>NC_090748.1:74312064-74314564 GCF_036898095.1 Palaemon carinicauda
GATTAATTACATAGATATGGTCACTTGTTGAATACCCACTTCTAAAGTCTTCCTGCTCTCTTGGGTGATTAAAGTCTAGTTAGTCTTTGTAGATATTGTTTATAATGCTGAGAGTAAAGTTTTTGGGCGATAATTTTTCAGGTCTTTTGTGTCTTCATTTTTGTGAATTAGTATGACAATGTTTTTCCAAGCTGTGTATAGAGAGCATTCTGGCAGCCATTTTGTGTAGCGTTCAGCAAGGTTTACTACTATGAAATATCCTCCATCTATTATTATATAAATTGTTAGGCTATCTTCTGCTGCTTTGCCTCTTTACATGCATTTTAATGCTTTCTCTACTTCTACTGTTACTTTGGTACCGGCTCAGGTATTTCATTATTTCTATTGGTCAGTTTATTTCTTATATCACTATTGATAGCACTGTATAGAAATACTCTGCAATTTTTATCAGTCTATCTCTTCTCTGATAATATATCCATTTTCATACTTTAAAGCAAACATCTGTTGTCGCCCTGTTTCAAGTTTTCTTTTCAACAATTTAATGCTTCTTCATTTCTTTAGTCTTTCCTCAGTGGTGTTCTGATTGTGTTAATGAATGTCTTGGGCTTTTAGTTTGTTCATTATTTTGGATAGTTTTTTTTTATTTTGTTTCGTCTCTTGGATTTTACCCTCATCTCTAATCTTTTCTTGATTAGGTTTTTAGTCTTTTCTGATAGTTTTCCATGATCTAGTTTAGGAATTTTTTTTTCACTGACCTTTTATGCTGATTCCAATACAAATTTTGTTAAATTACTGTTAATTTCTTTTTTATTTGCTTCCATTTCACCATGTAGCTGGGAATTTCTATTTTGTATTGCTAAACTAAATTCATCAGATAAATAGATTTATCTTATTACAGTGTTTTTTTTCCATAAAATTGGTTTTTCCCTTTCCTTACGTATAAAAAAAAATTCTGGCTCTCACTATTCTATGGTGGTTTGACTTTAACTTGTTTAACACTTTTACATCTTTAACTAAATTATCTTTTTCACAGAGTAAAATCTTATTTCGTCTTTCGTTTTTCCATTTAGGTTTCTCCGTGTCTATTTTCTGTTCCCTTATATATAAAAGGTGTTATTATTATTATTATTATTATTATTATTATTATTATTATTATTATTACTACTACTTGCTAAGTTACAACCCTAGTTGGAAAAGCAGGATGCTATAAGCACAGGGGCTCCAACAGGGAAAATGGCCCAGTGAGGAAAGGAAAAAAGGAAATTTAAATATTTTAATAAAAGTAACATTAAAATAAATATCTCCTATATAAACTATAAAAACTTTAACAAAGCAAGAGGAAAAGAAATAAGATAGAATAGTGTGCCCAAGTGTACCGTCAAGCTAGAGAACTCTCATCTAAGTCAGTGGAAGATCATGGTACAGAGGGTATGGCACTACCTAAGGATAGAGAACAATTATTTGATTTTGGAGTGTCCTTCTCCTAGAAGAGCTACTTACCATAGCTGAAGTGTCTCTTCTACCCTTATCAAGAGGAAAGTGGCCAATGAACAATTACAGTGCAGTGGTTAACCCCGTAAGTGAAGAAGAAATCTTCACGAGTTTAAGATTATTTAAGCAAATTCTACATTTGCTGGAGCTAGAATGGCAATGGTTGTGAGATAACTACAACTCTCAATTAACAAAATTACTCATTGGACCGATATGAATGGGTTCAAGTTTTTGACAAGCAAAACTACTATTGTTCCTTTTTGTCGTATTCGGGGAGTACATCAAGACCCTGATATCTACACCAAAGGTCAGTGGATCCCATGTGTAAATGAAGCTAGATTTGTAGGTTTGATATTTGATTGTAGGCTTACATGGGTTCCTCACTTAAAGCATTAAAAGCTAAGTGTCTAGTGTCTGAATCTTTTAAAAGTATTGTCCCATGCATCATGCAGGACAGACTTCAAAACTATTTTAGATTTATACAAGTCCTAATTTTTTAGAAATAATTATGGGTGTGAATTATACTCCTCGGCCACCCCAAGCTGATTAAAGATATTGGATTCTATACATCATGCTGGTATTAGATTGTCCACTTGAGCGTTTAGAACTTTGCCTATTCCAAGTCTCCTGGTTGACACCGGAGAATTACCTTTAAACCTTTACCGAAAGTCTTCTATTATTCGGTATTTATTTTGGTTGCCAAAAATTCCCAATTATTTAGCCTGTCAAACTGCAAACTTTGTAAGGCATTGTATATATTTTGAGGTACACCCAAAAATTCCTAAACCTAATTTCTTTCTGGTAAAATAATTAATAAACAGTCTTGATATAGTAAGAAATAGAGTTCTTCCATTTAGGATATCAACAACCCCTTCATGGAAATTACCAAGGATATCTTTTTGTAAATATTTTCTTGGTATAAATAAGAACATGACTGAATTAGAAACCAGGTCTCTTCAGATAGAATATGTCAAAGAACATAAGGAATCGACTTTTATAGATACCGATG
>NC_090748.1:74322064-74329564 GCF_036898095.1 Palaemon carinicauda
CACAAGGCCCTAGAAGAATTGAAAGACCCAGGCTAGTACTACTTGGCTGAGGTCTATGAAGCGTGAAGTAGAGAATGAATGAAGAACTATCGAATTATAAGCTCAAGGATGGGACGGCCGGCAAAATCTAACTAGAGGCCCTTCGCGTTAATAGGCGTAGAAGATGATAATGAAGATAGATATTATATATATATATATATATATATATATATATATATATATATATATGTGTGTGTGTGTGTGTGCAACATCAACTGTTACTAGTCCACTGCAGAACAAAGACCTCAGACATGTCTCTGCAGGGCCATACCCTCAATCTTTCTTAGTTCATCAATCCAACGTCTTCTCTTCCTTCTTCTGCTTCTTTTGCAAGGTCTATCTATTATCTGTCATTCTCAATATATGGTCTTGCCACGTCCTTTCTTTTTATTAGATATTGTTAGAATATCCTCTACTTTAGCATGCTCTCGTACCAGCGTTGTTCTTTCCTGTCTTTTAGTGTTATTCCCCTCATTATTTATTTCATAGCTCCCTGGATTGTAATTAGCTTATGTTCCAAAACTTTAGGAAGGCTCCAAGTTTCTGATGCATAAGTTAGAACTGGTAGGACCATCTGATTAAATTATTTTCTTTTTAGAGGAAGTAGCATTATACTTTTCATAAATTGTTTTCTAAAAGCTCTCCATCCCATTCTTATACTTCTTTTAATATGGTCTCCTTCTCTGGGGAAACAATTACTTTGTGTCTTAAGTACATAATTCCCATTGAACATTATCTTAGCTTTACTCATATTCATTTTCAGTCCTACATTTCTGCTTTCTCTATTCAAATCTTCTATCATCTTTTGCAGTTTCTGCCATGATTTTCTAAACACAAGTATATCATCTACAAATCTCAAGTTGTTAAGGTATTCCCCATTAATATTAATTCCTACATTTTTCCCAATCTAGATTTTAAAAGACTTCATATATAAACAATATAAAGATACTTATGTTAGCCTGTTAAACATAAAAAGATTTCCTGCAAGTTTGGACATTTGAAGTTCTACTGATTTAGTTAATTGATTAGGAAGATCATTCCACAACTTGTTCACAGCTGGAATAAAAACTTCTAGAATACTGTGTAGTATTAAGCTTCAGGATGGAGAAGGCATGCCTATTAGAATTAACTGCATTCTTAGTATTACGAACGGAATGGTACTGTCCGGGAAGATCTGAATGTAAAGGATGGTCAGAATTATGAAAAATCTTGTACAACATCCATGACGAACTAATTAAACGATGATACCCGAGATTAATATTTAGATTAGGAATAAGAATTTAGTAGACCCTAAGTTCCTGTCCAACAAATTAAGATGAGAATCTGCATCTGAAAATCAGACAGGAGAAGAATATTTTAAACAAGGTAGAATCAAGGAATCCAAACACATCTTCAAAATAGATTGATCACCAAAAATCTTACAAGAATTTCTCAATGAGCCAATGTTTTGTGCAATTGAAGAAGAGAGAGACTTAACATGTTTCTCAAAAGTATATTTTCTGTCGAGAATCCTAATTAGAATTTTAAAAGTCCCGCAGAACTAAAGAATCATTATCAATTCTGAGACCAGGATGTTGAGGAGTCACTATCCTTAACCTACTGATAATCATACTTTGAGTTTTATTAGGATTCAACTTATGCCCCATAATTGGCACCATGCACTAATTTTAGCTAGATTTCTATTAAGGGTTTCAGCAACCCCAGATTTACATTCAGGAAATGGAATTGATGCGAAGAGAGTAGCATCATCTGCATATGCAATGAGAAACCGAATTTAACCACTCCCTATGGTGAGCACTGAAATCACCAACAAATACAAAAGAGCCCTTTCTATCATCTTGTATCTTAGCCATAATAGTAAGAAAACAGTCGAAGATAGAATCATCCATGTCAGGATGTTGGTAGATTGAACACAAATAAAAGTTGTTATGCCTGCCACATTCATAGCAAGGCTTGAGATGCAGGATATTCTGTCCTAATATTAACCATCATTCCCGTTGCCCTAGAATGGCATTCAGTCTCAAAATTATTGAATTCTGAAAACCAGTTATAAGGAGCTCGGATGAGGGCCTCATATTAGAAACCAAAGTTTCTGAGCACAAAAGAATATCATATTGTCTGTACATAACTGTAAGGTCTCGAATATTTGCATGCAGACCACGGATATTTTAATACAGTGTACCACACTGACTAAGTCTAAGACGTACTGGTCCTGCATTTCGCTCAGTGCCTCCAGGCAGGCTATGGATTAATGGCAATAAAAAAAGATTCATCATACTTAGAAACTAATCTAACAATAATGGTAACAGAAACCATAAGTACAGAAATAAAAATAAAGTTATTGATGAAACCCATAGACTATAGATAAAAAGTTGTAAAAACTGGTCAACTTGGCGGAGCCGATACACCATGGAAGACTAAATGCCCTCCTGGATAGCCACTTCAACTAAAGGGAGGAGAATTAGGAGAGTTTTGAAAAGATAAAGAAACAGATAAGGAAAGACCTCTTTATAAACCACCGGCCATCCATGGCTCTTCTATTAAGCTAGCCCGACACTTCAAAAAAAAAAAGAGGAAAGAAATTATATAGTTTTTTATGTATTTTGCTTCCCCCTAATAACCAGCGTAGCTCTGTTACTGGTGGCATGCAGTATTGATGAAAGAAGAAAAATCCAAGCAATTGAGAAGCTCAACTACGAGATAAAGGCCACTGAGGCAGTTGTAATTTTTAATGAAACTTGCCTAAAACTGGGTCTACTTCTGAAATAATAATAATAATAATAATGATAATAATTGATAATAATAATAGTCATCATTATCATCATCATCATCTTCATCATCATCATCATGATAATAAAAGATGCTGTACTCACAACGGGGTGGTCTGCTGGGTAGCAGACTGAGACCAATCAATGATAATAGATAGGCCCTTGTGTAGAGAGGTTTTCTTGGCAATATTATGATTACTATTATTAGTAGCTAAGCTACAACACTAGTTGGAAAAGCAGGAGGCTATAAGCCTAAGGATTCCAACAGGGAAGAATAGCCCAGTTAGGAAACGAAACAAGGAAATAAACAAACTACAAGAAAAGTAACGAATCATCAAAATAAAATGATTTTAGAATAGTAACTACATTAAATTAGACCTCTTATAAGTAGAACATAAAGAAAAACGAGAAATAACAAGATATAGAATGATAAAATAGAATAATGTGCCCAAGTATACCCTCAAGCAAGAGAACTCTAAACCAAACCAGTGGAAGACTATAGTACAGAGGCTATAACACTACCCAAGATTATAGTCAACTTTTTCAGCGAAGAAGAATTGTTTGGCAATCTCAGTGTTGTCAGATGTATGAGGACAGAAGAGAATGTCGAAAGAATAGGCCAGACTATTCGATATATGTGTAGGCAAAGAAAAATAAACCGTAAACAGAGAGGGGGGTTCCAGTTTTGTTGTGTCTGGCCAGTCAAAGGACCCAATGACTCTGGTGGTAATATCTCAACGGATGGCTGGTGCCCAGGCCAACCTACTACTACTATGTGTTCTATAATAAACACATATCTGATTACCAATGTACCCATGCCCCATCTGTTTTTCATTCCTCCTGCGCATATATAGCTTCTTGTTTACATGAAAGATTTTATTAGAATACTTTAGGATGACAAGAACTCTGATATTTTAAAGATTACAGGAAGAGGTTTAGTTGGCCACATTACTGAAACAATCTTTCACTTGGTGATACAAGCACCAAATTTGGCACGATTGTGCAGCAGGACCTACTTTTGCAAAAAAAGTACAATCTCCAACTTCAGAAACAAAATGGCCACCATTTTTCAAGATGGCTGCCGCTGACATGGGTGTACAGTAGAATTTAGCGTAAATGCTAATGTCATGATGCCATTTTTATGATCTATTCATGCAAATATATGTTTCTAGATA
Source organism: Palaemon carinicauda (assembly GCF_036898095.1). Lineage (NCBI taxonomy): Eukaryota > Metazoa > Arthropoda > Malacostraca > Decapoda > Palaemonidae > Palaemon > Palaemon carinicauda. The sequence goes on from NC_090748.1 coordinate 74,326,047, forward strand.
CAGATAATCCAATTCTGCATTCCCAATATCATATTTGTCTAATACTGTGATGATATAACAATTTTCTGACGAAAAACGACTCGGGTAAACATACTGATGTGATATCATGTGCTAGCTATCATTCAATACAGCATGCAGTACAGACTGAATTGGCTTGCTTGAATTTACCCGTGACCAGTCCTTTTACCCCTTGCATTTGCAGGAACATAGTTGTGTGCACTTCAGTGTGTAGCGGTAGCATTTGCATGGTCCGCGACATTGACCTGTGCAGCGACATTTCGTCAGCTAATGGCACGACTGAGCAATGGGTGGGAGTGTTGACCACAGAACTGCCCAGCCTTCACCATTCTTATGCCAGCCCCAGTTGGCAGGACTTTCAGGACTGTTGCCCGGCCCCATATACAAGCTGCCTGGAAGGCAGAACGTCTAACATGCTGAGTGAGAGATGCACTGGTTGGTGGAATAGAATCGTAAGATCTCTGCTTTCGAGCGAACAAGTGTAGTCTTGCCTCATCAACCTTGATCGTGTTGCTGTGCTTGTCGTACATGGTAACAACAAACTTTTCAAGAATTTTGAGGTCGGCATCTTCTATGGTAGGTGGATATTGGCTGAGCTTCTTGAAGACTGGGCTCACTTCAGGGCAAACAGCCCATGTTTGCCATGCCATTGTCTTGCCTCTACCTCGAAAGGCTGACACTACATCACAGCCAGTGAAGGCATGAAAGAAGCACATACCAATAGCTTTCTGTGGACCAAAACTGTCTATTAGATCGTGAACAGGAAACCATCTGATGGCCTGACCCTGACCAAATTCAACCCACATAGTCTCTAGACCTGCATCCTGAAGAGTTGCAAACACACTGACTGCGGTCATCAGAATATCTGTGTCACATGTTTTGATCAATACAGACTTTTTCTGATGCTTGACCACATGAAGAGCATGTGTGAATATCCTGGAGTCAGCTTCTTCATGGTTACAAGGACTTAGCCCTTCAAGATTGATGGTCTTGTTTGACAATGCCTGTCCACCCTTGGTCACAACTACAATATTGTTGGGACACATGGACACAATCTTGTCTGCTAGGTAGTCAAATAGCTCAGTCTTATTTTCACCATCTCTGAGGAAGCTCGACCAGATGGGCGGTAGCTTGCTTTTGTCTGTCACTCTGCGCCGAGTTCCTTTGCCACACTTTAACCTCGTTTCAGCCTTGAGGCTTGATGTCTTGTATACATCAAAAATGATATCTGTTTGCTTATACTTCAGTGAATAGTTTTGGATCTTAGGCACTACGTCACGAACAGCATATTCTTCAAAGGTCTTTGATGTCTTTTGAGACAGTGAGTGGACAAGAGCAGAACCATCAATTATGATAGTGTCACAGTCAGGCTGAGTTTCAGGAACAGAAATGATATCTTCCAGAATGCCGACAAGGTCAGACTTCTTTTCAGGATAGAGATTACCTGTGTCACTCAGTGCTGCAGGAAAAGACTGATTCTCATGCTTGAAGAATTCTGAAAGATCACACTCTCGTGCTTGGCACGATATGAACAGCTGTGAGAACAGGTTGCAGTCACTTTTCAGGACCTGCTTCTTCTTGTCACTGGAAGCTACAGCTGCTTGGTGGTGGAAGAAGTCAGTTTTGTTCTTTTTGATGGGCTTGTAGAAGGAAGCCTCATCACCTAGACCATTGAAGAAGTCTTTAAAGGCAGCTTCGCCTTTCTCAAAGTGACTACGAACAAGCTCTGCAGCACTGGGATGTGCAATGATCTTTGTGTCCAGTGAAAGAAGGTCCTTGGACTCCTCCAGGAAAGGATTGCCAAGGTCCTTCATTGCACCACTCTGTCAATGAATGACTTCTGAGACTGGATGATCTGCTCATGATGTCTGATATCCTTATTCCCTGCTTTGGCCTGGGAAACCAACTCAGATTGGTTGACCAGCTGTCTAACCTCTGGTCCAGACACCATCCATTGTCTCAGTGCAGATGGATCCTCAGTAATGCCAATGGCACCACCATCACCTTTGACCACTGCATTAGCTTTGTCGATGGCTATGCTAGAAAACTCCCTGTGAGTCTTGTGGACCACAAACTTGCCAAGTTGGAATTCATGGAACACCGCAGGATGAGTTGTCTTCCAAGGAGACCATGTCTCTGAGGTGAACGGGGAGCCATCTAGCATAGTTCACATTGTTGTTTGCGACAAAGAAGGGCATAAGAGCAGATAGTGCTTCGCACTACAATGTGAAGTTAGCCTCTCTGAAAGACCTGACCAATGAGAACACAGCCAACTCCATCTAGCTTGATTGGCAATAGGTTGATTGGCTGAAATTTAGGTATGTTCACGGCTATCATGGAATAGCCATCAGAGCTACATGCATAACGCGTTGGAGGAGACTTAAGCTCTTTTTTCGTGTCTGTCTGACAGAGACAACACTTTCCCCAGTCAGTTTTGGCTCCACTACTCAATGGGTTGTTCGTAGACATCTTGCGTATACAGTTAAGGCCGAGGGGCTATCCTTTTACCGCCTAACTGTACAAAACATCTAAGCACATTGATGTATGGGATGCAACTAGGTTCAGGCACCTGGTGCCCTACACCTAGCCCGATCGTTGATTGTTCATCCAACGCCGTTTAGATCCCGTGCGATCTGTATGCCTTCCGGGTGACTAAAGCCCCGTCACCCTTGGCTCGGCTCTCCCGCGCTGGCACATCCTGTCAATTCAGGCGCGGCTATCTAACAACTACACTACAACTAACTACATTTTCTAGTTGAGATGCATATGTGGCTAATTAGATAGCATTTGGGAAACTAAAGTATACTACTGTTAAGTTAGTTCAGACTGCAACAATTAGTAGTAACTACAACTACAGTTAGTACACTACAAGGCAGCGTTGAACCCCATGCTGAGTTTCCCAGCAGTGATGTCACCAATGTATCTTGGTTGTGCTTTGACATCACTCTCATAAAAGCAATACAAGCATATGTAGCATTTGATTACATTGATGAAATACATAACCATGGACCTTTAAGTTTTGACAACACAGCTTACAAAGACAGATTTTGGTTAATAAACATATTTACTGCCATTTAACAGCAGCCATCTTGAAAAAGGGTGGCCTTATTTGAATTAAAAACATACAAATAAGTTCAATTTGTTAAAATACTTCCAGATTATTTTTCAGACCTTTTAGAAATAATGCACATTGGAGTTCCACTTAGCAAATAGCGCTGATAGGTGTTCGCCATGGCGGCCATCTTGAAAAGTGGCAGCCATCTTGGATTTTCAGCTGGAGATCGTACTTTTCTTGAAAAGTAGGTCCTGAACGTCATTTGTGCCAAATTTGGTGCTTGTATCATCAAGTGAAAGATTCTTATGAAAAATTGAGCCAATCTGCCCCACTAGTTTACAAGGCAGCTTAATGAAAGGGTTAATAGACATCTCTCTCTATTTCTCTTTCTATCTTTAGATCAAGGGTTCGTGGAGGGACTGCCTTCAAAAGGTTCCTCTCTACT
>NC_090748.1:74334564-74409564 GCF_036898095.1 Palaemon carinicauda
GGCGGACTGGGATAGATTTCATGAGTAAGCAAAATTGACGGGAATGCAGAACAGTTTGAGAATATTGATGATGCCATAGACTTATTGATTGGAGCCCTTCATACAGCAGGAGTTCATTCATTTTGCAAAACAACAGGGTTATTCAAATGACGACCCGTCCCCTGGTGGTCTCCAGAACTAACTGCTCTGCACAGAGCAACAAGAAGGTCTTTAACTCGATTGCACAGACGCCATAATGAAGAGAATTTAATAATGTACAAGATATGTAGAGTTCAGTTCTGTCATGCTTTGAAAGAAACTAAGCGCCAGTCTTGAGTGTGTTTTGTTTCCTTCATTAACAGTAGAACACCACCATCTTTTGTGTGGAATAAAGTAAAAAAGATAGCAGGCAAATTCACCCCCAACCCACCACCAGTGTTGAAGGTGAATGGACTGTATATGACTGGAGCAACCGAAGTTAGCAATGCCCTGGCTAATTATTTCTCAAATATATCATACAATTGTGAAGCAGCTCCAGGTCACCAGTTTAGGAGCATTGAAGAAAAGGAAATTTTAAATTTTGCAACAGGAAAGGAAGTCATACAATTCTCCTTTTACTGAAAGATTTGATTCTACACCTGCTACATGTAATGATGCAGCCCATGGACCCGATGGAATTCCATATGCTATGATTGAACATGTATCTGTTTATACCAAGTTATACATTTTAAGCATTATTAACAGAATATGGCATGATCATAGTTATTTAAGTGTTTGGGAACTAGCCATAATTTTAGCCTTTTTAAAACCAGGTAAGGATAAGTTTTTATCTGCAAACTACCGACCAATTGCATTGACATCTTTTTTATGTAAGATAATGGAGAAGATGGCCAATGCAAAACTGATATGTTACCTGGAAAAAAGGGATGGATTTTTTTTTACCTATCCATTAAGGATTTAGAAAAATGCACTCAGCGACTGATGTTCTGGTACAACTAGAATCCTCTATTTGTGAAACCTTTTCTTCTAAACAGCATCAGGTGAGAGTGGGGGAAATTCTATCAGAGAGGAAATGTCAGGAAAGAGTTTCCCAGGGTAGTTTGCTATGTGTAACCCAATTTGCACTAGTCACTAATGGGATATCCTCGATTATTCCCAAAGATATTCTCTGCATTATTTGTAGATGATCACTCCATATCATTTGCTGGTCTAGAATTTTGAAGGTTGAGAGGAAACTAGAAATTTCAATTGACAAAATTATTCAGTGGGCTGATGTGAGTGGATTTAAGTTTTCAACAAGTAAAATTACTGTTGTCCATTTCTGTCATATTCGTGGAGTACATTCAGACCCAGATATACAGTATACATACACGATCAATGGATCAAATGTGTGAGGCTAGATTTTTAGGATTGATATTTGGTTGTCGGCTTACATGGGTTCCTCTTTTGAAAGCTTTAGAAGTAAAGTGTCTTGATACTCTGAATCTTTTAAAAGGTTTTTCTCTTACATCATGAGGGTCAGGTTGCAAAGCGATTTTAAAGTTATACACAAGTCCTTAATTTTTTCGAGAAATAGTTATGGGTGTGAAATATACTCCTCAGCCACCCTGAGTCGACTAAAGATTTTAGATTCTATACACCATACTGGTATCAGATTGGCCATAGGATCCTTTAGAACTTCACCTATCCCAAGCCTCCTTGTTGACGTTGGAGAGTTACCTTTAGACCTTTACCGAAAGTCTTCTGTTGTTCGGTATTGGTTTAGGTTGCAAAGATTCCCTAGTTCTTTAGCCTTTCAGACTGCCAACTTTGTAAGGGACTCAACATACTCGAGTTGAACCCAAAATATCCTCAACCTTATAGTTTTCGGGTGATACAAATATTTAACAATCTTGATATAATTATAAGTAATGTGCTTCCATTTAAGATATCATTAACCCCTCCATAGAAATTAGCATATATATCTTGTAAATTTTTTATTGGTGTAGGTAGTAGGTTGGCTGGGGCACCAGCCACCTGTTGAGATACTACCCCTAGAGAGTTATTGGGTCTTTTGACTGGCCAGACAGTAGTACATTGGATCTTTCTCTCTGGTTACGGTACATTTTCCCTTTACCTAACACATACACCGAATAGTCTGGCCTATTTCTTACACATCCTCTTCTGTCCTCATACACTTGACAACACAGATTACCAAACAATTCTTCTTACTGCACTGTAATTGTTCAGTGGCCACTTTTCTCTTTGTAAGGGTAGAAGAGACTCTTTAGCTATGGTAAGCAGCTCTTCTAGGAGAAGGACACTCCAAAATCAAACCATTGTTCTCTAATCTTGGATAGTGCCATAGCCTCTGTACCATGGTCTTCCACTGTCTTGGGTTAGAGTTCTGTTGCTTGAGGGTACACTCGGGCACACTATTTTATCTTATTTCTCTTCCTCTTATTTTGTTAAAGTTTTTATTGTTTATATAGGAAATATTTATTTCAATGTTGTTGCTCTTCTTGAGATATTTTATTTTTCTTTGTTTCCTTTCCTCACTGAGCTATTTTTCTTGTTGGAGCCCCTGGGCTTATAGCATCCTGCTTTTCCAATTAGGTTTGTATCTTAGCAATTAATAATAATAATGATAATAATAATAATAATAATAATAATAATAATAATAATAATAATAATAATAATAAAAACAATATGAATAACCTATAAGCTAGGTCTTTTTCATGGAACATGTTGCAGAACATAGGGAATCATCTTTTATATATACTGATGGTTCCAAATCTGATGCTGGCGTTGTATTTGGAGTATATAGTGTTAGTTTTAATTATAGAGGTGCACTTCCTCCAGTATCGTCCATATTTACTGCCGAACTCTATTGCATATTAACCACTATTGAGAAAATAATGTTGGAGTACGAGGGTAATTTTATCATTTTTTAGTGATGTATTGTGTGTCATTCAAGCTTTAGAAATTATTAATTCGAGTAACCCTTTAGTTTTAAAGATTTTAAAATGGCTTTTTATCATTGGACTGAGAGATATAACAGTTCGATTTTGTTGGATTCGAGCACATGTAGGTGTGTCTGGGAATGAGTAGGCAGATTTACTGACAAAGGATGGTGCATCCGAGGTGCTACCAAAAAGGTATCCCATCCCCTGTAATGATTTCGTACTTACCATCAAGAAATTGTTTTATAACTATTGGCAGCAGCCATGGGGTAGTCAAGATGGGAATAAGATGAGAGATATAACAAGTATATCATGATGTCCCAAAAGTGGGAGACGACTCTTTGTCGTCTCTGCATTGGTCACACTCAATTGGCACACAAGTTTTTGATGGCTAGGCAACATCAGGCATATTGGGATGAATGTTTGGCACCCTTGACACTGAGACATTTGTTGATTGAATTCCCCACGTAAAGTGCTGAAAGAAATAGACATCTTTTTGAGGCTCGAGGTGAGGACGGCAAATTCATCCTTGCCAAGATTCTCGGACACGATGTGTTGTACCATACTAGTGGTATTTTTTTATTTATTTCAGAAGGTCATCTGAAAGCTATTTAACTATCATAGGGAGGTTTTATGCTTATATTGTTTTAAATTGAATTACCATTTATTTCTGTATTTATAAAAAATAATATTGGGGTCAATGACCTAAAATGTCAGGATGCCAGATAACTCGTAATCAGTTAATCAATCAAGCTCCCTCTCCACCCAAGCTAGGACTAACGAGAGCCATGCAATGGCTACTGATGCCTCAGCAAGTGGACCTATAGGCTTCCCCAAACCCCCTATTGTTAGTTCACAAGGATGGTGAGGTTGCAGACACTACAAGAAATTATCGAGCTTGAGCTTGACTTGAACCCCAGTCCAGGGTGATACCTAGGCAGGGACGTTTCCAATAGACCACCGTAGTAGAAAAATCCTCTGGAATTTTTAACATATCTTCTTTTTTGTTGATAATATTGCCATTTTAATCCTTTAAAGCAAATATCTTTTGGTGTCCTTTACAAGTTTTTTTTTCTCTCCATAAATTTGATACTTCTTCCTTTCTTAAGCATTTCCTCAATTTTGGTGTGACTGGGTTTTTAGTTTTTTATTATTTTGAAAAGTTCTGCTAATTCTAATTCCTCTCTCTTGGATTTTACCCTTTATTAGGTTTATGGGGTTTCTTATAGATTTTGATCTTGTTTAGGAACTTTTCCACGTATCTCTTCGGATTTCAATATAAATTTTGTTAAATTACTGTTCATTTCTTCTTGTTTCCATTGCATCATGTGGCTGGTAGTACCTATTTTGTATCTCTAAACTAATCTCAGATTTTTCTCTTATCACAGGAGTGTTTATTTTCATTCTGAAAATTAGTTTTTCTCTTATTCCTTCAATTTAAAAAAAATTTGCTTCTCACTATTCTATGGTCCCTTGACTTCTAAATTGTTTAACACATACTTATTTAGGTCAACCTTTTTACTGAAAATAAAATCTATTTATTTTTTCGTTTATCCATTTGGGCTTGTCCATGTCCATTTTTTGTTCCTTTTTACAAAAAAAGGTGTTCATGAATTTAAGATTGTTTCTTTCAGCAAATTTTAAAAGCATCCCACCTTCGCCATATCTTCTGCCTGGTTAAAGTTTCTCTCTTCTTTTTTTTTTTGACATCCTTTAGCATTGAAATCTCCCCAAAACCAACTTTAATTGAGTCTGTTTTTTTAAAGATATCTCCAGAACTGCAATACACAACCTATGAACTAAATTTATGGATAATGTTTTTGATGAAAGCATGTCATCCATTTTTTCCTGAACCCGAACTTTCTCATTTCTGAAAATAGCAGCAACATTTGAAAAAGAAAATTATATGACCAACATTTTTAAGAAGGCCTGATGCTCAAGAAATATTTTTTTTCTTCTATATTAGATGCTTTGTTAGCTATTCTCCTTAGAAATTAAGGTGCAACCAAATATAGGTAATGAAAAATATGAATTTAATCAATTAATAATTTGGACGCTAATAAATTGTGTAAAAATTTGGTTTCATTAAAACATGGTGAAAGATTAGAAAAGAGCAAATGGATAAGGAAACCTGTAAGGTATGTAGAGCATAGACTGTATATGAAATATGAAATAGCTAATGCTTCTATTAGTATCTAAAGTATAATAAATGTTTGCAATTATAGCAGAGTAAGAAAAGGATACGAAATGAGAAAATTGGCATACCACGACTCATGTCCATACAGTAACACTGATCTCACTAAACTCATATATAGCCAGATTTTTATATGTAATTTCAGGCGATTTGATTTCCAAATTTTATTTAACCTAGCAATTGTCTGATTTGCTTTTTTCAATCTCTCATTAAACTCCTTTCATTAAACTCTAAAGACCTTGTATTGGAGAGCATAGTTCCTAGATATTTAAATAATTCCACCTCGTTAATCCTTTTTCCTTCCAATGATATTTCATCTTCCATTGCATATTCCGTTCTCATCATCTCTGTCTTTCTTCCATTTATCTTGAGCCCAGCCTTATGTGATATTTCATGCATTCTGGTAAGCAAGCTTTGTAAGTCCTGTGGTGTTCTGCAGATAAGGACAGTGTCTTCATCATACTCTAGGTCCGCTAATTTCCTGTTATCAATCCAGTCAAATACTTCTCCACCATCCCAACTGTTCTGTGTATTACAATATCCATGAGGAGGATAAACAACATAGGTGAAAAAACATTCCCTTGGAATACTCCATTGTACTCTGGAAATTCACTTGACAGGGCTCCACTAACATTAACTTTTCATTTGCTATGCTCATGAACAGACTTGATCAAATTTACATATTTAACAGGAACTCCATAATAACGCAGTACTCTCCAGAAAATTGGCCGGTGCACACTTTCAAAGGTTTTTTCATAGTCCACAAATACCATCAAAAGTGGATTCCTATATTCTACACATTTCTGTAAAACATGTCTTGAAATGAAAATTTAGTGTCAATGCAACTTCTACCTTTTCGAAATCCTGGTTGTTCATCTCTCAGCTTTTCATCAATCTTACACTCCACTCTCTTTAGAGTAAGCATACTATATATTTTCATTACAACTGACTTAAGTATTATACCTCTGTAATTATTGCAATCGGTCAGGTCTCCCTTATTTGCTATTATCACCAACACTCTTAACTCCCATTCATCAGGTTTTGCCACTTCACGCCACATTCTACAAAATAATCTTGTAAGTAGTCTGGGAGTCATTTCATTTTTTGGCCAGTATCATCTCGTTAGTTGTTCCATTGTATCCCGGGGCTTTAGTTTTTTAGGATAACCTCGACTTCAAACAAACTGAATTCATTCATGGGCACATCAAGGTCTTCATCAGCTTCAGGTATATCAAATCAAATTATTCCCCTCATAGCCTATCTCTTATTCATAACCTCACTTAAGTGTTCCATCCAACGTTGTATTCATCTTCTGTTGCTATAACAGAGCCATCTCTCTTTTTGATGGGTATATGCTGCGTCTTCTTTGCCGCAGTCGAGATTTCCTTAATTATTCTATGAGCAATTTTACACCATAGCCACTTCCTGAATTCTAGCATTATCAGCCTCATCTGCTTTACTGTCTAAATATTCTTTCCAGTCATTCCTTAATTTTCTTTTGTGATCTCACTATCAATTCTGGAATCTTAGCATGCTCAACCTCGCAATTTTCATTACTTCCTCGAAAACTTTCAACAATCAATTTTTATCTTTGTCTCCTTTTTATAGTATCCCAAGTATGGCCCACAATCTCCCCAAATGAGTTACAACCACAGACAAAATTCGGCCGTTCCTGTTGGGTCAGCGGATTTAAATCAAGGCCCAACCACACAGTCTGATTTGGATAGGGACTGTGTGCTGTATAAGCGACTATCCAACCCTAAAACAGTGCTTATCATTGCTACGTACAATGTAAGAACCCTCTCTGAAGAGATACACCTGAGTAGCCTGGAAACAGAGATTATGAACATCAATTGGGATATTATCGGAATCTCCGAGATGAGAAGACCAGGTGAGAAAATCCAAATGCTTAAAAGCGGACACTTACTTTACAACAGTGGCAAGGAAAGCAAACAAAATGGTATTGGATTTCTCATAAACAGAAACTTACACAGCAACATTGAGAAGTTCACAGCCACATCAGACAGAGTTGCTAGTGTCACTCTTAGAATTTCAAAGCGGTACAGACTAACTATCATACAGGTATATGCTTCCACATCATTGTCATCCCAAGAGGAACTGGATAACTTTTATGATGACCTATATACCACTCTGAATAACAACAAAGCCCATTACAACATCATAATGGGGGATTTCAATGCTAAAATTGGAAAAGGGAATGAGGATTGCGTTGGCAAATTTGGATATGGGGAGAGAAATGAAAGGGGAGATGACTAGATAAATTTTGCTGTAGCACATAACTTCAAGATCATGAACACATTCTTTCAAAAGAGTGAAAACAAGAGATGGACATGGCGAAGCCCAAACCATGAAACACGTAATGAAATAGACTACATACTGGTAGACAAACATAATATAGTTAAAAATGTTGATGTCCTGAACCAAGTCAATGTAGGCAGTGATCACAGGATGATAAGATGCAAAGTCCAAATCAACACCAAACAAGAAAGGCAAAAAGACCAGAACATATCAAAGTACCTGAAGCTCTCAAATCTACATTTCAGATAGAGTTAAAAAACCGCTACGAGATTCTTGAAAACCTGAATAATAACATCATTATCCCCCTGAAAGAAGTAGCAAGGAAGTTCCAGGACACAAAACCCTCTGACAACAGCAAATTCTCGGAAGACACAAAGAACCTCATGAAAAACGGAGAAATCTCAATCCCCCATTAAAAGTGAGGGAGAAAATTGAAGCAGCAGAACTAAACAAAACTATACAGAAAAAGCAACGAGAAGACCTTCGCAATAGAATGACAAAAATAATTGAAGATGTCATCAAACAAGGCAGAGGGTTTAAAACAGCAAAAAGAAAACTTGGCCAAGGGAAGCTGCAATTCACTGGTGTGCTAGAAGAAGACGGATCCCTTACAACCAACCTTGATGGAATAGCTAAGCGAGCAAGAGAGTACTACCAAAAGCTTTGCTCCTCAGAAAGACCTCGTTACCATCTTCGTGAAAGAGCAAATCAACACCCATCTCATCACTTTCCAGAGATCACAGCTGGCGAGGTGCGACTAGCTGTCAAGCAAATGAAGAAGGGGAAAGCACCAGGACCAGATAACATCACGTTAGACCTAATAGCAGATGCTGATGAGCCAATCCAGGTCAGACTGGCGCGACTATTCAATGAATGTCTGAAGAAGAGCAAAACGCCAGAAGAGTGGAATAAAGCTATCCTCATTCTACTCTACAAAAAAGGCGACCCCAGGGACATGAACAACCAACGGCCAATCAGCCTCCTTAATGTTATTTATAAAATTTTCACCAAAGTTATTATCAACCGAATTGTAGGAAAGGGAACAAGCTGGCTTTAGAAGAGGCTACTCCACAATTGACCATCTACAAACAGTAAACCAAATCATTGAGAAAACAAATGAATATAAGATACCACTAGTAGTAGCACTTGTAGATTACACCAAAGCATTTGACTCGGTTGAAACTGAGGAGGTCATATCAACGCTGGAAGAACAGGGAGTTGACTCAGTTTACATTAATGTACTCTGTCACATCTATGACCATGCAACATCATTTATTCGCCTCCACAAGGACTCTGAACCATTCCAACTCAAGAGAGGTGTCAGACAAGGGGACACTAGCTCACCCAAACTGTTTACTGCCTGCCTGGAGAGAGCTTTCCAACAACTCAACTGGCAAGAAAAAGGAATAAAGATAGATGGAGAATATCTAAGTCACCTAAGATTTGCTGATGACATCATTATCATTGCTCACACCAAAGAAGAGCTTCAACATATGCTCACCGAGCTAAATGAAGCAAGCAAATCAATTGGCCCCCACATGAACTTCCAAAAGACCAAAGTCATGAGCAATAAATATACTGAAAATGCAGATGACATACTTGAAATTGAAAACCAACAAATTGAGGAAGTGGACCACTACATCTACCTAGGACAACGAATCTCTCTACATGACGCCTGTAAAGAGAGCGAAATACAAAGAAGAATAACCCTCGGTTGGCAAGCGTTTGGAAGAGCCAGTACAGTGTTAAAAAATAAGAAGATTCCTATCATCTTAAAAAGGAAAGTCTATGATCAGTGTATCCTCCCCACTGTCACCTATGGGGCTGAAACTTGGAATCTAACAAAAAAACTTTCCCTTAAATTACGAACAATGCAGAGGGCACATGAGAGAATTATGCTAAATCTAACATGGAAGGATAGAAAAACAGCTAAATGGATACGTCAAAAAACTAAAGTAATGGATATCCTTGAAACCATTAGCAAGCTCAAATGGAACTGGGCGGGGCACATTGCCAGGATGACAGACAACCGATGGACATCACGAACAACCTTCTGGACACCCCGAGGATACACAAGAAACCGAGGAAGACAAAAAACCCGCTGGCGAGATGACTTAGACCAACATAAGCAACAGTGGCACAGAATAGCTTGCAATAGAAATCTGTGGTGGAACCTGGGGAAGGCCTACATCCAACAAAGGACTTTTGAAGGCTGAAATGATGATGATGATGATGACGATGAAGTATCATTTGATATTCATGGCATTCACCATGTAACTGCGTGTCCCAAGACTTCGCTACCAACTGACTGATATATGTTCTTAATATCACACCATTCTTCAGTAATTGTCTGTTCTTCGTCCCTTAAAGGTTCTAAGACTGTAAATCGATTCCTACATTCAATTGCAAATATGTTACTCTGGTCTCTTCTTCTAAAAGCTTGGTTGTATCAAATCTATGTATCTCTCTCTCTCTCTCTCTCTCTCTCTCTCTCTCTCTCTCTCTCTCTCTCTCTCTCTCTCTCTCTCTCTCTCTCTCTGGAATATATATATATATATATATATATATATATATATATATATATATATTATATTTATATATATATATCATTATCAGCAGCAGCCGCTATTTAATAAGTCTTCACACTGAAAAGTAGAGTCATCTAAGAAATTATATTTGAAAGAAGTCGTAAATGTTGAATTACAAGTGGAATTTTTGCTCTTCGGTATTACTAATCCCTCTGAACTTTTAGAAGTCAAGCTTAAACATCTTTGATGTTATTTACTTACTTCATATACCTTATTTCTGCATTTGGTTATGTAATCGCGTGTATCCATGTCAGTTGAAATTCACTCGAAATTCCATTTGCATTTGAAACTCTTATTTATTCATACATCAATGCTTTTGCTGATTTAGTTCAAAATTATCTTATGTGAGTATTTATTATAGTATTTTCATTACTCTTGTTTTTGTTGATGTTATCATCATTAATTTTCCTTTTCTTTGATTAATCTTTATCTTTACCTGTTTTTCGTAATGGTCATTTTACTGGCGATGGGTGCATTAGATGAGCATATGCAATATGTGCTTGTATATATATATATATATATATATATATATATATATATATATATATATATATTTTATATATATATATGTGTATATAAATATACGTATATATATGTATATATATTATATGCAGTATATATATATATATATATATATATATATATATATATATATATGTATATATACATATATAATATATATATATATATATATATATATATATATATATATATATGTGTATATATTGAAATTATCATTAAAATTATTACTATTATTATTATTATATATATATATACATATATATATATATATATATATATATTATATATATGTATATAAATATACGTATATATATGTATATATATTATATGCAGTATATATATATATATATATATATATATATATATATATATATATATATATATGTATGTATATATATATACATATATATATATATATATATATGTATATATATATATATATATACATATATATATATGTATATATTGAAATTATCATTAAAATTATTACTATTATTATTATATATATACATATATATATATATATATATATATATATATGTATATATATAATAATAATAATAGTAATAATTTTAATGATAATTTCATTATATATATATATATATATATATATATATATATATATATATATATATATATATATATATATATATATATATATATATATATACACTCGTTGGCATTTTTAAAGCGTAGTGTATATATATGAGGTAATTAGTCTATGCTTTTGGTCACATTTTAGCACTATGCATTAAATGTTGAATGTACTATGCATTACACTCATGAATAGGTAATTAAATGACCTGGTAACTATATGAAGGATATAGCTTTTGATACGATAATAATGTGAATATTCATTGAAAAGAACTTTAAATACTTGGCTTTACTTTTGAACATGTCTTTTTTTTTTATTTATTTTTTTTTTTACAATGTTTTAAGAATTCAATTTTTTCAGCTTAACGCAAGAACTCCGTGGAATGGAACAATGAGCATCTTTTCTGGATTTCCTTTTTTTTTTAAATCATGTGAATTCGGAATTTACACGCGTTACATGATCTACTATTTTTGAAGATGTCTCAATACCTAGAAGTTACGCATGACTAGAAACTCGTAGGTAAGAGAAATTATATCACCCCATTTTTTCAAAATATACCTCTAGAAATTTCTGTAACCTTTTTTTTATATATATACTGTTGTGGATGAAGGTCTAAATATTTTTATCAAATGATAAGGGGATACATTCTCTATGAGCTTATTGAAGGTATGATTTGAAAGTATTATTTGATGGTGATGATAATGATCAGTATGTGATTATAAGTAAGACACGACATCATGTTTATAAACAAGGACATTATGCGTTCAAGAAATCATGGTTATAGTTTTCCATTTAGAGTATCTTTTCACAATATATTGATGTACTTTTAAGAACAGACTTACTGGGTGAAAAGACTTCATGACAGTGATAGTAACATTCAGTTAGCTACATAGACGACGACCTTCATAAAGATAGTGTCCATAATTGTTGTCTAAACTATAGAGGTGGTAAATTTGTCTTGGTTAAACATTAAGTTTTCATGACCTACGAAGTCAGTTGGTGTTGGTTATGTACATGATCTCTTACAATTGTTCTAGATTGGTGTTTAGTAAGGTGAATCCAATCATATTTAGTTTTCAAGATTCCAATGTAATTTATAATCTTAGCTAACGACGTGATCAATAACTTATAAAGATAAGGTGCAACACCATAATATTATGCCATATATATTGTACATTCTTACTGTACCTGGTTGCAAGTTACATCACTGATATCTTTAATAGAGATATGGAACAGACTAGTGAGTAATGTAGGAAATAGCTTATGACGTTGATCTCTTATGAAATGTACAGTATATATGCTGATACTCGATAATTCACTAATTACTGGTAATGCTATAAGGGATAGTTTTGAATAATTGACATTATTTAATAATGTTTCATTGATATCGAGCCTTTTTCCCAGACATATAAAATTCACCATCAGTACGACTAGATTGATAAATATATTTCCAAAGGTCTTAGCATCTATGTTATGTGGTTTAGGTCTTGTTTGAATATACCTCTTAACGAGAGAATGTCTTGTTGAAGTTATTGTGCTTCAACAGGAAATATTGTTTTCATGTTGAAGCATTGTGACGAACAAAAGGGCTCTCGAACTTGCGGAAATTGCTTCCACAGTTTGAATCTAAATTTCTCTCTCATCTTTTTCTTACTCTTAATATTATTTCGACCTTCTCCTTATTTTATAAACTTTCTTTCGTGTTGCTCTCCCAACTCTGAGTAAAATTTCACTTATATATATATATATATATATATATATATATATATATATATATATATATATATATATATATACAGTATATATATATATATATATATATATATATATATATATATATATATATATATATATATTTATTATATATATATATATTATATATAGATATATATATGTATATATAAATTTATCTATTTTTCTAAGGGGGTGGATGTTTTTACATCCGTTATTGCTGCCTGCTGCGATGAATGGCAGAAGGTATCACTGTTGGGAGGTATTTGCATGCAAAGCTATGTGTGAGAGTATTGGATGATCTCGGCCATCTCGAAGATGGTTTGAACCCTTTTGGCGGAACTATTCTCAAGTGTGGGGTCTTCAGAATCCACGGGGATCCAGTGCTTGGGGTAAGAGTTTCTGCTTCTGGCCGGAAGCCCATCACTACAGATATGGGGAGGATGATTCCATTGTTTCTTGGTGTCAGTCCTAACAGGTGGGGTCAGCTTACACCTGTGCCTCTATATCTGTTTTGATGCTATCCATTGGGTAGTGTATGGAGTGAACCATATGGGAAGTATACTTTCATTGTGCTGATAGCGGAGAGTGCAAATTTCTTTTCTGACGTGTGATGCCTTATTATTTTTGAGCAGGTAAATCATACTAATCACCTTCTCAATTCCAAGCCGTCTTACAGATTCTATAAGCAATGAACCCCTGTCCCCTGGATACGCTGGCTCTCTCCTGGGACTGTTTACAACCTTTGGAAATTCATTTATAGAAAATCTCTCTCACGATTTGGGAACTAAAAATGACCATTCTTTGAATATTCTAAAAAAAAGGGTAATTTTGGCAACACAGGAAAACAAAATCTAAGAGATATATCTCGATTTGGGAAGAAAAGTAACTTAATAAATGCCAAGTCATACACACAGTCTGTTATATTGTCCAATTTAAAGATAGATAATGATGCTATAAAATTGAACACCATACCCCATCCAAACTTTAGCTATGGAAGGGGAGTGGTTTTCAGTAGAGACCTATTTGAATTCATGGAAGAGGAGATATTGGCTATGTGTTCATTAACAGTTTGGAAAGTACATGAAGTACCTGGAACATGAATGATTATTCTTAATTTCCTGGATGCTGATGTACCTTTCCTCATTGACATAAAAAATGAAAGGGTTAAAGTTCGATCTTTCAAGCAGAAGCCACTGCAATTTTTTAATCACTTTGTATATGGGCATCCTCCCTAAGTTTGTAAGAATGGAAAAATTTGTAATACTCGATCCAGTCTTTACCCTGAAGAATGTACACATGAGGTAAGGTGCTTAAAAGGCAACTCTAATCATAAATCTACTGATAGGAGCTGCCAGTTGATATAAGTTAGAAGAAGCTGTCCTCAATAAATCCATTATTGAACATGTAACCTTAGTGTATGCCAAGAGATTATTAGATAAGTCGACTACCTATGCAAAGACATTGAAAAAGAAGAAAAAGTTCCTCAGGAATCATCTAACCCACCTATTCCTGTAAGAAGGTTTCAAAAAAGAAATGCACCATCTACTGATAAACGCTGCATGATAAGACAAAAATATCTCCTCCTAAAGATCTACCATTATGCATTAACAATAAGGCATTGCCCCCCACCATCCAACCTGTATCCGCCATTACAAAAGATAGTTCTAACCTCTCCCAGGCGATGTCCTTGCCTGATTTGATGGAGGTTCCACTTGAAACAAAGTTACTTGGTGGACCTGTCGTGGAGAAGGTGCAAAAACCTATTAGCTCACCACCTATTACTCAGAAAAGAGAGAGAGACCTCCATCCCTCTCACCCCTTCCATAAGAAACATTAGAGTTATGACGTCAAATATTTATGATTTTTTGTCTGTTGATGTTTCTGATCAACCAGAAGGCAATTTAAATAAATCAGAAATCCAAGTTGAGGTCCACCATCCCCCTCAACAATAGATCAAAAGGACATAAAGAAAATAACAAACATAATCTTTCAAGATCCTCGCTAATAAAATCACCTCGGAATAGTGTTGAATAAAAAAATTCTTAATGGGAAGGCTTCATCTAAAGGGTCTCCCAAAAAATAAAGCATAGTTTTTTCCTCCATTTTGCAATGGAATTGTCAGTGTTTGAGGGCCAAATATGAAGAACTTAAACTCTGATTCATGAGCACTTCCCCTAATTATATGTCTGAGGGAGAGCAAACTTGACAATAATACTCCTTGTCTTCTTGAATATATTAGATATAGGACACCATATTATAACCGAGTAAGGACCCATGGCGGAAGTCACATATATGTTCATCGAGATACTCCCCAAATATTTTTGCCTATGCGTACGTCTCTGCAGACAGTGGTTGTACAGACTGATATAGGGAAAAATATACAATTTGTACTCTACTTGCCTCCATGTGATAACATTTTGTATGATAATTTTGTATAGGTAATTCAACAACTCCCTCAACCTTTTATTTTACTTGGAGATTAGAATAGTAGACATCCTTTATAAGGTGATATTTTAGCAAACACCAAGGGGTAATATTATATCTTCAATTATGGAAAATGAGGATGGCGGACTCCATAATGCAGGGGAGCCCACATAGTTTCATGTTCAGACAGGTACCATGTCATGCATTGATCTCTCAATTGCAAGCTTTAACTGCCCTCTCAATTTTGATTGGAGGACGTTAGATGATTGGCATACTAGTGATCATGCACAAATCATTATAAACACCATAATGGTCCCCCTTTACAAAGGTCGCCACTCTGGAATCTTGACAAGGCAGACTGGGTTGAATTTCGTGAGGTAAGTGAAATCGTGGGGAGTACAGAGCAGTTTGAAAGTGTTGATGATGCCATAGACTTAATGAATGGAACTCTCCATACAGCAGGAGTCAGTTCAATTCCCAAAGCAAGAGGGTTATTCAAATGACGACCAGTCCCCTGGTGGTCTTCAGAGCTAACTGCCCTGCATAGAACTATAAGAAGGTCCTCAACTCGATTGCACAGACCCCTTACTGAGTAGAATTTAATTATATACAAGAAGTGTAGAACACAGTTCCGTCGTGGGATGGAAAAAGATAAGCGCCAGTCTTGGGTGTCTTTTGCTTCCTCCAATAACAGTAGAACACCAACAGTGTTGAAGGTGAATGATCAGTATATGACTGGAGCAACTGATGTTAGCAATGCCCTGGCTGATCATTTCTCAAATGTATCATGCAAGTGTGAAGTAGTTCCTGGTCAGCAGTATAGGAACATTGAAGAAAAGAAAATTTTAGATTTTGTAAGAGGAATGGAAAAGTCATACAATTTCCCTTTTACTACTTGTAATGATACAGCCCCTGGACCCCTGGAATTCCTCATGCAATGATTAAACATGTACCTGTTAAGACCAAGATATTTATTTTAAGCATTATTAACGGAGTATGGCATGATCATAGTTATCCAAGTGTTTGGGAACTAGCATTTATTTTAGCATATTTAAAACCTGGTAAGGATACCTCTTTAGCAGCAAACTATCGACCAATTGCATTGACATCTTGCTTATGGAAGATTATGGAGAAGATAGTCAATGCAAGATTGATATGGTACCAGGAAGCGACGGGTGTTTTATTACCTATCCAGTCTGTATTTAGAAAGTTGCACTCGACGACTGTTGTGTTGATATGACAGGAATCCTCTATTTGCGAAGCCTTTGCTTCCAAACAGCACCATGTTACTGTTTTTTTTTAACAAGAAAATTCATGTGATACAGCATGGAAATATGATATACTTAAAACCATTCATGAATTGGGATTAAGAGGAGATCTACCTCTATTTATTCAATCATTAATTTCACATAGTTTTTTTTTCTAGTGAGAGTAGGGAAAAAACTGTCAGAGAGGAAATGTCAGGAAGGAGGAGTTCCGCAGGGTAATATGCTAAGTGTAACCCTTTTTGCATTGGCCATTAATGGAATATCTTCCGTCATTCACAAAGATATTCTCTCAACATTATTGGTGGATGATCTCTCCATGTCATTTGCTGGATATAGTATGTCAATGGTTGAGAGAAAACTACAACTCTTAATTGACAAAATTATCCAATGGGCTGATATGAATGGATTTAAGTTTTCTAAAAGCAAGACTGTTGTTGTTCATTTTTGTCGTATTCGGGGAATACATCCGGACCCGGATATACAGTATATATCAAAGGTCAACGGATCCCATGTGTAAGTGAGACTAGGTTTTTAGGATTGATAGTTGATTGTAGGCTTACTTGGGTTCCTCACTTGAAAGCTTTAAAATTAAAGTGTCTTGATGTTCTGAATCTTTTAAAAGTTTTATCCCATATATCATGGGGATCAGACTGCAAAACTATTTTAAAGTTATACAAGTCCTTAATTCTTTCAAAAATTAGGTATAGGTGTGATATATACTGTACTCTAAAGCCTCCATAAGTTGAATAAAGATTTTAGATTCCATACACCATATTGGTATTAGATTGGCCACGGTAGCCTTTAAAACTTTACCTAGCCCAAGCCTCCTTGTTGACGCTGGAGAGTTACCTTTAGACCTTCACCGAAAGTCTTCTATTGTTTAGTATTGGTTTAGGTTGCAAAGACTCCCAAATTCTCTAGCCTTTCAGACTGCAAGCTTTGTAAGGCGCTCGACATACTATGAGTTGCACCCAAAATATCCTCAACCTTATGGTTTTTGGGTGAAATAATTATTAAACAGTCTTGATATGATTAGAAATAAGGTGCTTCCATTTAAGATATCATTAACCCCTTCGTCGAAATTACCAAAGGTGTATTTTTGTAAATATTTTATTTGTGTTTAAAAGATCATTACTGAATTAGAAGCTATGTTTTTTGGAACGTGCAAGGACACAGTGAATCCACTTTTATATATACTGATGGCTCCAAATCTGATGCTGGCGTTGGATTTGGAGTATAAAGTAGTTCTTTCAACTGTAGAGGTGCACTTCCTCTAGTATCCTCCATATCTAATGCCAAAGTTTATGGCATACCAACTGCTATTGAAAAAATAACATTAAAAGAGGACTGAAATTTACCATTTTTAGTGATGCAAGAAGTGTTCTACAAGATATAGAAGTCTTTAATTCCAGTAACTCTTTGGTTTTAGAGATTTTAGAGTGGCTTTTAATTATTAGCCTGAGAGGTATAATAGTTCGCTTTTGTTGGGTTCGGGGACACATAGGTGTGTCT
Source organism: Palaemon carinicauda (assembly GCF_036898095.1). Taxonomy (NCBI): domain Eukaryota; kingdom Metazoa; phylum Arthropoda; class Malacostraca; order Decapoda; family Palaemonidae; genus Palaemon; species Palaemon carinicauda. The sequence goes on from NC_090748.1 coordinate 74,352,642, forward strand.
GGAAATGAGGAGGCAGATTCACTGGCAAAGAAGGCTGCAGTCGAGTTGCTACCAAGAAGGTATGCCATTCCCTATAACGATTTTTCACCGACAATTAAGAATTTTATTTATAATAATTGGAAACAGCATTAGGATATTTTATTTGAGAATAGGATGAGAGAAATAAATAATGCTTTATCCCCTGTGAGGTATAGGGGGATGCCCCGAAAGTGCGGGACTAATCTTTGTCGTCTCCGCATTGGTCACACTGATGACACATGAGTTTCTGCTGGCTGGCCAACACTAACCATATTGCGACGACTGTTTGATACTCTTGACAGGGAGGCATTTGTTGACTGAATACCCCAGTTATAGCACCGAAAGAAATATATTTCTGTTTGAGGGTCGAGGTGAGAATGGAATGTTCATCCTTGCCAATACTTGGACTTGATGTGTCGTACAATGCTAGCGTCATTTCTTAGCATCAATCCTAAATTTGAAGTGGAAGTAACACAACTGAGGGTGAGGGGGACGTCATCCAGTGTCATTTGAGGTTGTTGATTGGGGGACGGGCGTGTAAGCCTGCATTAGTGGGTGGTGGGAAGCTTTGTTGCTGCCCAGGCAAGTATTGAGGTGGATGTCGATGTCCTACAGCATGCACACCAGCTTTAGTCAGTATTGTATTGTTGTCCCCTTCATCATATTTGGTAGTCGTATTACCCAAGGACATGAAGCAGGTTCACTTCATGAGGAGTTCCTACATTAACCCAGCTAATAAACAAAAAGCATGCAGTTGGAAGAAAATTAGAAACCCTAAATGAAAGATTCAAACATTTGAGCACTGGTCCCCTAATGTTTGGGAATAAAATAAACAAACTGGTTGACATAGCAATAGAATTTAGTGTGTTGAAACCCTATTTTAATAGGGTTTCTGCTAAATTCAGAAAGGAAGTAATTAAAGGCAAGATAATTTTATGGCAAAAATACGTGTCAAGCATATCAGATAATACTTCTATGCAGAAGGTGTGGCAGAAGTTTAGGAAGATTAATGGTTCTTACAGCAAACCAGCGAGACACGCATTAATGCATAATGGCTTGTTAATACATGATACTCAGACAATCTCTAATATTATCGACCGTAATATTGAAAATATAAGCAGCATGGATCATTTAGATGCCCACTTTCGAGCCATTAAAAGAAGGGAAGAAGCAACACCATTGAACTTTGATACTATGGAGGATATCTATTACAATAAAAGATTTACTGAAGAGGAGTTGGAATTTGCCTTATCTAATTGTAGGTCAACAGCCCCGGGTAAAGATAAGATAAATTTCGATATGATTAGAAATCTAGCCCCTTTAGCTAAGGCATATCTATTGGATTTTTACAATCATCTTTGGACCAAACACCTATTTCCAAAGGCATGGAAACATGCAATAGTAATACCAATAGTAAAGGCAAGGAAAGATCTAAGTAATCTAAACAATTACAGACCAATTTCATTAACCAGTTGCAAATGTAAATTACTGGAAAAAATGGTAAATTATAGACTAAATTGGTGTTTACGTCACAATAATATTCTATCAACTTCTCAATTTGGCTCACAATCAGAACGATCTTCTTTGGATTCACTTTCACACTTAGAAAATTATATACGTAGAGGCTTTGAACGAAAACAGACCACAATAGCCATATTTTTTGATATTCAAAAGGCATATGATACAACGTGGAGACACTCGATACTAAACTCCTTACATCAGAATGGTTTTTGAGGACACCTTCCTATTTTTATTAGAAATTTTATTGGTGGAAGAAAGTTTCAAACTCGTATTGATAACATTTACTCCGTATCTTTTAATCTTGACAGTGGTGTACCGCAAGGCAGTGTTTTAAGCGGGACTCTTTTTCCATTGGCAATTAATGATATTGTTAATCAAATGCCACAAGGAGTGCCAAGTAATCTATATATAGATGACTTTGCAATTTACTATTTCTCTAATAGTCTACGTCATTTACAAAGAATTCTAAATAGTGCCACTAGAAAAATACCAGCATGGACTACATCTGTTGGTTTTAGACTTTTGGCAGAAAAAACTCAAGCTATAATGTTTTATAAAAATAGTAGATGGAAGCAGAATCAAGATATCAATCTAACATTGGGCTATGTACAAATCCAATTTCAAGATAAGGTAAAGTTTTTGGGACTAATTTTTGACACCCATTTGAATTGGAAAGCACATGTATCATATATCAAATCCAAATGTAACAGTGCTCTTAATTTAATGAGGAAATTATCTCACACAACATGGGGTGCAAGGAGATCAACTTTACTAATGATGCATAAAGCATTAGTATTATAAAGAATTGATTATGGTAGCCCAATATATGGATCAGGATCAGAAGCAACTTTGAAATATTTAGATCCGATACACACTCAAGGCCTGAGAATTTGTAGCGGAGCATTTAGATCATCCCCAAATCTCTCAGTTTTATGAAAAATTGGAGAACTCCCTTTGTCTTTGCATCGGGATTTTGTAACAATGCGGAGTGCATTGAAAATTTATCCACTAATTCTCCAACCAAAAAGCTTTTTAATGAGAGGGACATATTTATAAACAATCATGAACCACCATTCCTAATTAGGGCAAACAGAATGCTACAATCAACAAACATTAAAGTGAATCTTATCCAACCATCTTTATTTCCCCCACCTTGGATTATGACAAGGACAAGACTCTGTTCTCATCTGTTTTATTTATCAAAATAATTCACTTTACTCCGAGTCACCACAAGCAAATTACCATTGAACATATTCAGAGAAAAGGTCCTCACTGTGCAATATATACTGATGGTTCTAAATCCCCAATGGGTGCTGGATGTGCTGCAGTATCTTTAGATAGAAAACAACAATTATTGTTGCCCAAAAAATCATCAGTATTTACATCAGAGTTATATGCTATTTTACAAGCAATCAATATGATTAAAACAATTGAATACAGAAAGAATTTAAAATTTATCATCCATTCAGATTCTCGAAGTGCCATAGTAGCCCTTAAAAACTATACTGATAGGAACCACTTGAACCTAAGAATTAAAGATCTTATAGGTAAATTATCCTCTCAGTGTGTAAGTGTCGAGTTATGCTGGATACCGGCTCATGTTGGAGTTGTTGGTAATGAAAAGGCGGATGCTGCTGCTAAAGAAGCCATTAAATTACCACAGCAAAACATCGACCTTCCAGGTGGAGATTTTATTACATTATTAAGGCATTTCATATTGGAAAAATGGCAGAATATTTGGAATAATGTGCTAGAAATTAATAAATTAAGGCAAATTAAACCGAAGGTTGCTCCTTGGGATTCCTCAACACAAAATAACAAAAGAACAGAAGTAATTTTAACCAGATCACGAATTGGCCACTCAAGATTGACCCATGAATTTTTAATGAGTACACCTCACGGCACTGTTCCAATGTGCAATGAGTATGATACTTTTTTTTATCTATTAAACATGTATTTTCGGTTTGTAAAGTTTATCAGAGAGAGAGAGAGAGAGAGAGAGAGAGAGAGAGAGAGAGAGAGAGAGAGAGAGAGAGAGAGAGAGAGTGTGTGTGTGTGTGTGTGTGTGTTTTGGTTAGAAAACTTTTTCTGACATTTTAACTGAATCAAGTAGTTTTTCTGTTTCTAGAATTTTAACTTTTTTAAGGAATTCACGTATTATTGATAGAATCTAAATTTTTACCTAAGATTTTTATGTTATTACTAATTCTTTTTAAATATCATAGATTTAATATATAGTTAATTATTTTTATCACTCAGATTTCATATATATATATATATATATATATATATATATATATATATATATATATATATATATATATATATATATATATATATATATATATATATATATCACCCATATTTAGAATATTTAAAGATTATAAGTATATACAATATATACATATATATATATAATAATTTTTTTTTTTCATTTATTTTTTTCCTCATCAATTAAATTTTGATAATCCTATAATTCTTTATATCCCGATTTTATTTCGGGCCAGCCCTGTGAGAGTCAAGCTTGACTCATTGGGCTGGTAAAACTCCTTTCCTTAATAATAATAATGAGGAGTTCCAGTCTGCAGTAGGCTGAAAGCCAAGAAGACTTTCTCTGAGGTTTATCGATGTCTTTGAATCCCGTAATGACTGTTCGAGGGCTGAAATATCTTAGTTACACTGGTGATGGTGAGCATTCCTTCAAGAGGTATGATCTGAGAGCAGCATACTGGATGGGGAGATCCTTTTGCTTGCAAAGCCAATAGTAAATTTCTGGGAAGATGTTGACGAAGATCGGAGTGAGTGTGTGAGTTATGCTGCTTAAGCTGGTCAGTCTTTTGATATGGAACTGAATCTCGGTGCTCTGAAACCAGGCTAACGCATTTCTACTAGCGAAGGGCGAGTGTGTCATTATTTCAGCATGGACAGATGAGTCAGGGTTGGCGGTGGGCGTCGTCAGAGGATACAGCAGACGAGGGTTTAACAGAAGGCAAGTCCTCATACAACCAACTTTGTTTAGCAAAAACACATGTATTTATAGGCCCCGACGCGGTCACATAAAGGTAATTATTACATGTGTGTATTTAACGGCTTTTGTTGATAAGGTTGATATTGGCATAAGAATAGATAATTTATTAAATGGTAATGATAATAGAGTTAAAATTAGCGTGGAACATGACACAAGTTCTTGCTGTGGAGTCATATGCCGGTTGCAGCATAGAAGAAAATGTAGACAAGGCATACTTTATATGTATGTGTTTTGCTTGCCGCACATGTATTACATGCCAATTGGTAAGAGCTTATTAAGGTTTTACATTCTGGCGCAAAAAAAAAAAAAAGCCAACAACAACTAATAATGATAATAATAATCAGTAATTTAAGCTGTAACTATTACTGAGTATTCAGTCAAAGACAAGAAAATCATGCTCACTCTTATTTCCATACCTTACAATTTGTGTAATATCCATAGCTCATGGATTACATAGAATTATAATGATAATGTTATTTATTCCTGACATCAGACGTTTATAATACAGTATATTAGCTGATGACTGATGAAGATTAGAGCTATCCGTGTTCTCTGATGCATACGCTCACGAAAGGATGGTCATAATCAGAATATACTTGATTTATATTCGTCTAATTTGTATGTCAAAGTTATTCTGATTGTCAGCTTAATAGAATTCGTATGTGATGCACACGTGGACTTGCAACAATGAATTCATTAAAAGCCTTTAGTATTGAAGCATTTTTTTATTCGATATATGATGTTGAAGCATAATGAAATCATGAATTAAAAATTGATAGATGACTAATTTCTTTGTCACCTTTACATAATATATTTGTAGTTTTATTCTTTTTGTTTTCACTGAATTTATATACATCCCATTCTGCTAAATCTTTATAGGAATTCAGAAAATGTGAAAAGTAGAAAACTTCAAACGTATTAAGGAAAGTTGACAAAAGAATGTGTTATCAGAGTTTTACCGGTTGCAATTCTTGCTAGACACATTTCTTATGTTACAGTGTTCAGATTTTTTTTATTAATTCTTCAAGTACTGTAATGTAAATAAAGAGGCAGGACTGATTAGAGGGTAATAAAATGTATCCCTTGATTTGACTGCAGAATCTTTGCTGAGGAAAGCTGATAAAACTGTAAAATGAGACTATTAACTGTTCATAATATTTTGTTTTATCTATGGTGGCATCAGTTGTGCCATTGTTTTATAAGAAATTTCGGAAGATCTTGGAATAAATCCCCATTTAACACGTACCTCTAAAAAGTATTCAGTGTTATCAATAATTAATATTTACAAATCTAAGTAATAGCAATTTGACGGGATTTTGAAGTGAATTTCAATACACTATTTTGCAATTGATCAAAATCATTACAAAAAGGGCTTAGTTCAAGATCTAAATTTTCCCCCTTATTAAGTCTTAGTTTTAGAGTTCTGCTTATCGATCATTCAAATCTTCCGATGAACTTCAATATTCATTAAATGATGACCTTTACTCTATCCTAGATAACACATACGTGTCAATAATAATTTCTTATATGTATGACTTATGTAGTTATTACTTTTTATTGATTTCTTTGCTCAATTTGCAAAAAGAAATATTAATCTGACTCCACAGCACCGCTTGAAAAAAGTACAAATTTTCATGGAAAAAGGCCAATACAGTAGAATGCATACAGAAGATATGACAACCTAATACAGAAAAATTTAAAACAATAACAGATAAGGTAACAAAAGTAAATAACCAATAGACTATGAAATGAGTCACTTCTGAGCTTGTTCACTACCAGCAGCTAAAAACGTTTGTATGAATTTTGAACTGTTGAAGTTTTATTGATTTAGCTTCATGACTCCGAAGATCATTCCATGATTATATCACAGATGTAAGAAAACTTTAAGGTTACTGCGTGGTATTGAACCTTGCAAAAGAAAAGGAAAGAACATTGGAATAACTTATGGATGGCATAGTTTAGGAATATTTTAGTATAAAGACTGATCAGAATTATGATACATTTCATAAGATAGCCATGAGAAGAAAGGAAGTAAAAGAATAATTAAACTAAATACGAGAAGTAAGGAATAATAAAAAAAAAAACTTGGTATCAGTAACAACGTCAAATTACATCTGTCATATACTATGAAGAAACATATACCAACCTGTCAGCATAAAAACATTCGCTGCATTCTTGAACTTCTGAAATTCCACTTATTAAACTGCCTGATTATGAGGATCATTCCATAACATTGTCGCAACTGGAATAGAACTTCTGGACTACTGTGTGTTGTATTAAACGTTATAATGGAGAAGGCAAGACTGTTGGAATTAACTGCATTCCTAGTAGTATGTACAGAATGATACAGACTAGGAAAATCTGAATGCAAAGGATGGTCAGAATTATAAAAGATGTTATCCAACATGTATGAAGAGCTAATTGAACGACGGTGCCAGGGATTGATACCCAGATCAGGAATAAGAAATTTAATGGATCGAAATTTTTGTTCAGCAAATTAAGATTAAAATCGCAGCCGAATACCAGACAGGAGAACAATGCTCGAAAAAAAATGTAGAATGAAAACATTAAAACATTTCATCAGGATAGATTGATCACAAATAATGTTAAGAAGACTTTCAATAAGCAATTTTTTGTGTGGTATTGGAGAGAAAATAATACGTACAATTTAAAATGAAATAGACCAGTAAGTTTTATTGAATGAATTTGTAACTGTGACACAATAGAATTCTGCACGCATTTAAGGAAACGTTGCTGGACGGTCTCGGACTTTTTGTCGCAAACTTTCTGGCGCAGGACATTTTGGCGCGGGACTGTTTTTTATCCTTTAACAAAATCCCTGAATAAATCTGGTCTGTATTGATTATAATAAAAATTAAATTTAAAGTTATAGATATTAGAATAAAGAAATGTCTATATACAAATTTATTGATAGATATATAGATAGCTTAACAGACAGATAGTTTTTGTTTGCTAATAACAGTTCTTAGGTTGGTTAATTTTAGAAATTATTTAGATTTTAAGAGTATTATTATCATTGTTAGCTAAGCTACAACCCTAGTTGGAAAAGCAAGATGCTATTGGCCCAAGGGCTCTAACAACAAAAAGTAGCCCTGTGAGGAAGTAAATAAACACAAGAGAAGTAATAAACAATTAGAATAAGATATTTCCAGAATAGTAACAACAATAATTAAATCTTCCTTATTCTGTGTAGACTATAAAAACTTCAAAGAGCAAGAGGAAGATAAATGAGATAAAATAGTGTGCCCAAGTGTACCCTCTAGCAAGAGAATTCTAATCCAAGACAGTGGAAGGCCAGGTACAGAGACAATGGCACTACCCAAAACTAGAGAACAATGGTTTAATTTTGGTGAATCCTTCTAGAAAAGCTACTTAACATAGTTGAAGAGCCTCTTCTACCTTTACCAAGAGGAAGTTAGTCACTGAACAGTTACAATGCAGTAGTTAACTGCACAATTGTGCCGTGCAATAAATAAGGTAGGCGCCAGTCATGGATATCTTTTGTTTCTTTATTCAGTCGTAGAACACCAACATCTTCTGTATGGAGGAAAGTAAAAGATATGGCAGGCAAATATACCTCCAACCCACCACTAGTATTGAACGTGAATGGTCAGTATGTGCCTGGAGCAACTGATATTAGCAATGCCTTGACTGATCATTTCGCCAGTGTATCATGCAAGTGTGAAGCAGCTCCGGATCACCAGTATAGAAACATTGAAGAATAGAATATGCTAAATTTTATCACAGAAAAGGAGGAATTTTAAAATGCTCTTTTCACTGAAAGGGAATTTGATTTCATGCTTGCTACTTGCAATGATACAGCCCCTTGACCCGATAGAATTCCATATGGAATCATTAAACATGTACCTGTTAATACTAAGTTATTTATTTTAAGCATTATTGACAGAATATGGCATAATCATAGTTATTCAAGTTTTTGCGAACTAGCCTTTATAAAAGTTTTTAGCAGCAAACTATCGACCAAGTGCATTGACATCATGTTTATGTAAGGTCATGGAGAAGATAGTATCTGGAGAAAAAAAAATACTGTAAATTTTATCACCTATCCAGTGTGGATTTAGAAAAATACACTCAACAACTGATGTGTTGGTACAACTTGAGTCCTCTTATTTGTGAAGCCTTTGCTTCCAAACAGCACGATGTAACAATTTTTTTTATCTTGAAAAAGCGTATGATACTGCATGGAGACAAGGCATGCTTAAAATTATTTTTCATTTGGCATTTAAAGGAGAGCTACCATTGTCCATTCAAACATTTCACATACATTTTTTCAAATTAGATAAGGGGAAAATCTGTCAGAGAGGAAATGTCAGTAAGGAGGAGTTCTCCAGGGTAGTGTGCTAAGTGTAACTCTATTTGCATTAGTCATTAAGGAAATATTTTTTGTCATTCCCTTAGATATTCTCTCAACACTATTTGTAGATGATCTCTCCATATCATTTGCTGGAGCTAGAATGGTAATGGTTGAGAGAAAGCTGCTACTCTCAGTTAACAAAATTATTCAGAGGGTTGATCAGAATCGATTTAAGTTTTCGGCAAGCAAAACTACTGTTGTCCATTTCAGTTGTATTTGGGGAGTACATCAAGACCCAAAATATGTACAACGAAGTTCAACTGATCCCATGAGTAATCGAAGCTAGGATTAATATTTGATTGCAGCTTGAGATCGATTCCTCTGTTGCCAGCTTTAAAAGTAAAAATTTTTGATGCTCCAAATCTTTTAAAAGTTTTGTCACATACATGATGGGAGGGGGGGGGGGCAGACTGCAAACTCTTTTAAAGTTAAACAAGGCTTCATTATTTTCAAAAATTAGTTATGTGTATGAAATATACTCCCCAAACTGATTAAAGAATTAATATTCTATACTCCATACTAGTATCAGATTGGGCACAGGGGCGTTTAGAACTTCCCCCATACCAAGCTTTCTTGTTGATGCAGGAGAATTTTCCTAAGACCTTTACTGAAAGTCTTCTATTGTTGGGTATTGATTAGGTTGTAAAAACTAAATAATTCTTTAGCCTTTCAGCCTGCAAACCTTGTAAGGCATTATAGATATTTTGAGTTGCACCCCAAATCTCCCCAACCTTGTGATTTTGGGTTAAAACATTAGTAAATAGTCTTGATATAGTTAGAAATAAAGTGCTCCCATTTAAGATATCATCAACCTTTCCGTGGAAATTACAAGAGATATCTTTTTGTAGATATTTCATTGGTATAAAAAAGAAATTGGCTGACATAGAAGCCATGTCTCTTTTTATGGAACATGTTGAAGAACACAGATAATTGACTCTTAAATATACTAATGTAGTAGTGCTTTTGATTTTAGTGGTGCTCTTCCTGTAGTATCTTATATTTACTGCCCATTTATATGGCATACTAGCCGCTATGGAAAAAAATAGTGTTAAAAGATGAGGGCAATTTTACCATTTTCAGAGATACAAAATGTGTCCTATAAGCTTTAGAAGTTTTCAATTCCTGTAACTCTTTAGTTTAGAAAAAAAAATTAGCATGCCTTTTTTTTTTATTGTACCGAGAGGTATAAAGGTTCAATTTTGCAGGGTTCCGGCACATGTAGGTGTGTCTGGAAATGAGAAGGCAGATTTACTAGCAAAGAATGCTGCAGCTGAGTTGCTATCAAGAAGGTATCCCATTCTCTGTAATGATTTTTTACCTAAAATTGAATATTTGATTTACAATAATTGGCAATAGCAGTGGAGTACTTTAGTTGGAAATAGGATGAGAACAATAACGAATGTTATATCCCCTTGGATGTATAACATGGTGCCATTAAAGTGGGATAGTACTCTTTGTCGTCTCCGCATTGGTCACGCTCAGTTGACACACTAGTTTCTGCTAACTGGCCAACACCATCTATATTGCGATTGACTGTTCGGTACCCTTGACAAGTGAGGCATTTGTTGACTGAATGCCCCACTTATAACACTGAAAGAAAATTATATCTATTTGAGGCCTGATTCTGGGGCAGTATTTGTTATGCAAGCAGTAGTTTTAGATATATTTTTAAAGCAGGTCTCATGAAAGCTATTCATATCTTATAATGGCATCTTTGCTTTTATGACCTTCGATGTCAGGATGCCAGAGAATCCTAAATCAATCAACCATGATTCATTAAACACAACTCTGTTTAAAGGTTTAAATGTTGCTCATGAATGGGAGAGGCAGGGGACAGTCACATAACCTTGTCAAGCAAGACAATGGCCTAGAGACTGACCATATATATATATATATATATATATATATATATATATATGTATATATATTTATTTGATATATATATATATATATATATTTGATATATATAATATATATATTATATATATATACTGTATATATATATTTGGTATATATATAATATATATATATATATATATATATATATATATATATATATATATATATATATATATATGAAGCCACCTTTCCACCCAAGCTAAGGACCAACGAGGGCCAGGGAATGGCCACAGGTGATTCAGCAGATAGACCTATACGTTCCCCCAACCCCTTATCCTTAGCTCACAAGGATGGTGAGGTTGCAGTGACCAAAGGAACTAACGAGTTTGAGTGGGTTTCGAACCCCAGTAGTTCGATCACCTGTCAGGGACGTTACCACATAAGCCACCATAACCCTCTGCAAATATTTTTAAGTCGTTAAGGTATTCCCAATTAATATTAATTCATATATTTTAAAACTACTTCTAGGCATGCAGTGAATAATTTAGGAGAGATTAGGCGTCCTTGTCTAACTCCTATCTCAATCAGAATTTTCTCACTATCTTTATGTAGTTTTAGGATGGTTGTACTTCATGTATAGATATCTTCAAGTGTTCTAACGTAAGATTCATCTATTTCTTTCTAAAAATTAAATTTTTCTTTTTCTCTTAGATCTCAACAAATTTTGCTTCTCACCATTGTGTGGTCTCTTGACTTTTAACTTGTCTAACACTGTTGCATCTTTAACTAAATTAACTTTTCCACAAGTAATAAAATCTATTTTATTTTTCGTTTGACTGGCCAAACAGTACTACATTGGATCCTTCTCTCCGGTTACGGCTTGTTATCCTTTTGACGACTCACACACTAAATAGTCCGGCCTATTCTCTACATATTCTCCTTTGTCCTCATACACATGGCAACACTGAGATTACCAAACAATTCTTCCCTCAAGGGGTTAAGTACAGCAATTTAATTGTTCATTGACTACTTGCCTCTTGGTAAGTGTAGAAGAGACTCTTTAGCCATGGTAATCAGCTCATTCAGGAGAAGAACACTCCAAAATCAAACCATTGTTCGCTGGTCTTGGATAGTGCCATAGCCTCTATACTATGATCTTTCAATGTCTAGGGGTGGAAAAATCTTGCTCGAGGGTACACTCGGGCACACTAGTCTATCTTATTTTTCTTACTCTTGCTTTTTAAATTTTTTTTAGTTTTTATATGAAAGATCTATTTTAATGTTGTTACTGTTCTTAGAATATTTTATTTTAATTGTTAATTACATCTCGTGTAGTTTCCTTATTTCCTGTCATTACTGGGCCATTTTCCCTGTTGGAACCCTAGGGCTTTTAGCATCCTGCTTTTCCAACTAGGGCTTTAGCTTAACAAGTAATAATGTGTGTATATATATGTATATATACATATAGATATATATATATTATATATATATATGTATAATATATATATCTATATATATCTATAAATATAAAAGGTCATAACTTCTAGATGAAATTGAAAGGTAGTTGATCATTATCAATTGATTTTATGGTTGATATTTTCCACTGTTGTGTCATTCAATGTTAAGCCGAAAATAATGTTCATAAGTTCAGAGAAAACAAAATGGAAAATATTGCAAACATATAAAGGAAAGCTGATAAAGAGATAAGTATCTAAATGCAAAAGTTAGAAAAACAAAGGTATTTTGCATTGGATTTTAAAGCTGCATTATAGTTCCTTTTGCATGTCTAAAAATATCGTTCCATTAGTGTATTTCTTTGATGAAAACACGGCTACTAAGTATAGGATAGTAAGTCTTAGAAATGCTTACTTTCCCAACGAATATAGGGACTTTGCTGTGTTCATCTTTTTTTTTTTTCAAAATAGCAAATAAGATGTATCTTGTCAGTAGGATAAGGATTTCATAGCATGAAGAAGAAAAAAAATATCAAAGGTGGAACAGCACTAATGGGCTTAGAACATTGGAACTCTTATTTCATATTTGTAGAGTCTGATTCTAAGTTTCAACTTTGTCAAATAATGTAAATTGTTTATGGTAAGAATTGTAATGTAGCAAAATTATACAAACGGATGTTTACATATGTATAAGGAAGGGAGGGGAGCGAGAAGAGAATCTCATATGTTGTGGATTTCTCTTTGATGGACGCCGATTGGAAGGTGTTCCAGTGACTTGATAAGTTATCCGTTTTTCACATTCTAACGAGTTTATACCTAGTTGAACCAGTGCTATATTGAGCTGGGGTAGATGTTGATAATTTCAACAGCACTTACTCTCGTCTCAAGATGATCCTGCTGCAACCTTGGAGTTTGGACAAAGAACCTCAATAATGGCATGCAAGAATCACTATCGACCCGCTTATATGTTTGATTTGTGGAATGGAACCCTAGGAACTGGGTTAATAGAACTAGCAAGTAGGAGAATACCATTCGGCCCAGATTACGAAGCTCACACTGTATACTCTACCTTTACACATGCCTTCTCCTAGTTAACAAACCAGCAGCCATGATTGAAAAAGCTTTGGCGATAGTGTTGGGAGATATTTCCTGTCTGAGTATTATAACTTTTTCAGAGCATCCTTGACCTTCACAAAGACACTACATTTTAGAGAATATTCAGTAGCATACTTTATACATCCAGCGAGTTAAGGACCAAATACATATTGTTGAAGAGAATTCATTTTACAGAAATACATTTAGGGAATTTGGAGAGTGATGCTTTGGATCTAACATCTGAGAGAAGTCTATCCATCTATCCATATACCAAGGCACTTCCCCCATTTTTTGGGGGGGTAGCCGACATCAACAAATGAAACAAAAACAAAAAAGGGGACCTCTACTCTCTACGTTCCTCCAGCCTAACAAGGGACTCAACCGAGTTCAGCTGGTACTGCTAGGGTGCCACAGCCCACAGCCCACCCTCCCACATTATCCACATTATCCACCACTGAGAGAAGTAGTGTAGAAAAACAATTGTGGAAGTGAAAAAACAGTTGATTGATGGCCAGATATGTAGGTACAGTAAGCATATTAGACGAAAGAATCTTATTAATAAAAGGGGGAAGGTAGAAATAATCCAAATATTAGAATTGAAATGTGGCAAAGTATAGGTGGTTTGGCAGGGGCTGACTAGCAAATTTAAAACTTTAAAGTATTTGGAATAAGTATCCTAGTAACGTATCGTCACCTTACTGGTATATTTTGCTATTCTTATAAAGCAAGATTTACGTGTCATTGTGTAGACCTTTCATTATCCTTAAGTTGGTATAATTAGAATTAGACTGTAGTTCAGTTAAATTACTTAATGCTGGCAAAGAAGAGCATGCTGTATTGAGGTATAAGAAAACGATGCCTTAATTCCATACAAGGTTCTTGTAGCATATAATGAAGAAAGACCTGTTGCTGATTGCAATACAGTAAAGAGGTTTTCCTAATGAATTTCATTACGTTTGCAATGTGGTTTTATTAAGAGAAGGGGTTAGTTCTGCGATTCTTCGGATTATACACACCATTGAAACCTGAACATGAGGATTTATGGAGACTAGGAACGTCCTCATAATTTGATTTTATGTTTATTCTGATCTGGACTGGATATTTTTCGTTTTTCCAGTTAGAAAGAGAGAGAGAGAGAGAGAGAGAGAGAGAGAGAGAGAGAGAGAGAGAGAGAGAGAGAGAGAGAGAGAGAGAATCATGAATGCTAATGTTACAAAATACCAGTTTCACTTGTAATTGCAGGTTATCTCTTTAATTCTGTAGTAACCAAATCACTGTACTTTATAACTTTATTTTCTAGGTAATGCCGTTAACCGATGCTTTTGAACAAGAAACTTTTTATGTATTTTGTTATCACAAATGCATCTTGTCAAATATGTTCGTTCTATTTCCCTGATCAGTATGTAACTAAGCATTTGTTTCTGTTAATACCTATCAGAGAATGTCAGGAGAAAATTTTCAAAGATGTGACTTAGATTTAACTTGCCAAGACTAAACAGAATATATATGACTTTATTCATGTTGGCTGAAATGACTGATCATTATTATTATTATTATTATTATTATTATTATTATTATTATTAATATCATCATCATCATCATCATTATTATTATTATTATTATTATTATTATTATTATTATTATTATTAGTAGTAGTAGTAGTAGTAGTAGTAGTAGTAGTAGTAGTAGTAGTATTACAAGCTAAGCTTCAACCTTAGTTGAAAAAGCCGGATGCTGTAAGCCCAAGGTCTCCAGTAGGGAAAAATAGCCCAGCGAGGACAAGAAACAAGGAAATAAATAAACTTCATAAGACATAATGAACAATTAGCATTGAATATTTAAGAATAGTAACAACATATATATATATATATATATATATATATATATATATATATATATATATATATATATATATATATATGTATGTATATATATAATATATACATACATTATTAAAACTTCACAAAAAAAGTGAAAGAAATAAGATAGAATTGTGTACCCGAGTGTACTCTCAAGCAAGAGAACTCTAACCCAAGACAGTGGAAGATAATGGTACAGAGGCTATGGCAATACCCAAGACTAGAGAGCAGTGGATTGATTTTGGAGTGTTCTCCTAGAAGAACTGCTTACCATAGCTGAATAGTTTATTCTACCCTTACCAAAAGGAAAGTAGCCACTAAACAATTACGGTGCCGTAGTTAACCCTTTTTATCGCAGAAGAATTGATTGGTAATATCAGTGTTGTCAGGTGTGTGAGGACAGAGGAGACTGTGGAAAGAATAGGCCAGATTATTCGACATATATAAAGGCAAAGGGAAATGAGCCGTTGTGGTAACGTCTCTGATTGTCTGGCGTTCGAGTTCCACTTAAACTTTTTTGTGTCTTGGTCGCTGTAACCTCACTATCCTTGTGAGCTAAGGATGGGGGTGGTTTTGGGGGGAGCCTATAAGTCTATCTGCTGTGTCATCAGCAGCCATTGCCTGACCTTCCTTGGTTGTAGCTTAGGTGGAGAGGGGGCTTGGGCGCTGATCAGATGTATATAATATCAGTCTCTAGGGCGTGGTACTGCTTGATAAGGAAATGTAACTGTTCCTTGCCTCTGCCATTCATGAGTGGCCTTTAAACAAGAGAGATGGATCAAATGTACTGTTTTTCCAGTCAAAGGACTCAATAACTCTCTAGCGGGAGTATCCCACCGGGTGACTGGTGCCCTGGATAACCTACTACTTACAAATTAAACGTTTTATTTTCTCTCCTCTGTCATGTAATCAGCCAAATAGGAGCTGAGTTGTATGATTCTTATTGGTGAAAGATTCATATGAGACTATTTAGGCCTTAACTATTCTTGCTCACATTTCTTTTGGTTGTTGCTTGATTAGGATTCTGGTTTGCCATGTCCGGTATTTATGATGCAGGGTTATATATTAGTTTATATTCATATGTATAAGAAAATAACCATATGGAATATGGAATCTTAAACCAAAAATACAAGTGCTGTTATCACATAGCAGTATTAAGAGTTACTTACTATTCTTGGTTTGTTTATGGAAACTACATTCACACACACACACACACACACACACATATATATATATATATATATATATATATATATATATATATATGTATATATATATATATATATATATATATATATATATAATTGAATAGATAAATATATTTTATTCGAACATGTTACTTTACATTTAAAATTTATATAAATTGTGTTAGTCGCGTTTAAAATCCGAAGACATCTCTCCGAACATAGTGATCTCCAGTCACATTTCATGATAGGACGAAAACTTATTTTAATTTTTCCATTTGATATTTTGTTTAGACGCGTGTTTCAAATAACATTTTTACGTCAGGCCTGCATTTGTTGAACGATAGAATTACATTTTAATATATATACTTAAGAGCTGAAAATTTAAGATAGAAATGTATTTGGAAAATTTAATTAATTACCAAGAATTGATGAATGAAAACTACGATTCGTTAAAATGGGAAATTTCAAGGCTGATTTTTAGAGATATGAACGATTTTGCACAAGTTTGATGAACACACTCACAAGAAGAGTTTCATGAGCAATCTCAAAATCTTCCACCACAACTACGATGCCCCCGGTTTCAGTCTTGCAACGGAATTGAGTTTTTTTTTTTTTTTTTTTTTTTTTTTTTTTTTTCTCCAGGGTCAGAATTTTTTGTTCAAAGGAGTATAAATTGTGAGGCTTACTCTTCCCCTCAGAAAATCTAGATTTGTAGACTGTAGTGATCTCGGATACGATTCCTGTTAGAGCAGTGCTATTCCTTATGGCAAGCTGTTCTCTCACTACGTCATTTTCTGGGCAAATGAAGTAGTTTTTGTATTCCCTTCCATGCCATTATGTTCTTTCTCCGATGAAGTTCATGATTCCATTGGTGCATATGTTCTTCATTTAGAATTTTCTAAGCCGTTAGGGTAACGCAGCTTAAACTTTAAGGCTATTCTCCCCTCCCCAACTCAGATTATCTAGACTTTCAGACTACGTTGGTTGTGGGTTCTATATCCTTTGGAACGGAAAGAAATAAGTATATATGTTATATCCCCTTGTAGGTATAACAGGATGCCTGGGAAGTAGGAGACGACTCTTTGTCGTCTTCGCATTGGTCACACTCGGATGAAACATGAGTTTTTGCTGGCTGGCCAACATCAACCATATTGCGACGACTGTTTGATACCATTGGCAGTGAGGCATCTGTTGACTGAATGCTCAACTTATAGTACAGAAAAATTGAGGCTCGAAGTGAGGATGGCAGTCTATTATCCTTGCCAAGATTCTTGGACATGATGTGTTGTACAATTCTAGCGGCATTTTTAGATTTATTTCAGAAGCAGGTCTTCTGAAAGCTATTCAACTTTTATAATGACACATTAGTTTTTTTGGTTTTAATTAAATAGTCTTTTATTCATTGTTTATAATAAACGATATTGGCGTCAATGACCTTCTATGTCATGATGCCAGAAAACCTTAAATCATTCATTCATTCCTTACATAACAACTTGTAGTCTTGATATTGTGGTGATAAAGACAGAAGGATCTCCCTCATCTTTCATAAGATGGAAGAGGATAGGCAATGTATACAACCCATTTCTTTAAATTAACCATACATTTCAGTCATCATATCATCCTAGGATATACTGTAGGTTCCTCCGTGAATGACAGTCTTTCGACAGAAACCTAGCATATTACCCCAATCAATGTACTCAGGCTGTTAGGAGGTAGATAGGAGTCGACACATGCACACCTATACAGATGCTAGTGTTAGGACATCCTGTGATTTTAAACTAGCCAGCTTAGTTATAGGAAACTCGTCCCTCCTATCAAGGGATGAGGGTTTGTATTCGTTTAGGAAAAAATAATTAATCTTTATTTATCCAAAATATACAAACCATAGTCAATCGCACAGCAAGTCCTTGGTAAAGACCAAAGTGGCTACTTTGTGTACTGGTGAGTCGCCGGGCTTTCCTGCCTCCTAGTGGTAACTGAACACCTCATTATAGATTTTAACATTATAAATAAGTATATGGTGTAAGAATCGCTCATAGAATTAATAATGAAATCTCAACTTGGGCAAAGAAGAAGCATATGCCTATCAAAAAGAGAAATGGTAATGTTATAGCAACAGATGAAAATAAGCAAGGTTGGATGGAACACTTAGTGAGGTCATGAATAGGAGATATGAAGGGAATAATTTGATTGATATACCTAAAGCTGATGAAGATCTTGATGTGCCCAGGAATGAATTCAGTGTGTTTGAAGTCGAAGCTATCATTAAAAACTCAAAGAGTTGGAAAGCCCCTGGATACGATGAAATAACTGTGGAGATGATACTGGCTGAAAATGGAGTGACCCGCAGAATACTTACTAGATTATTTTGTAGAATGTGCCATGAAGAGGCAAAACCTGATGAAGGGGAGTTAGGAGTGTTGGTGAAAATAACATAAATAGGAGACCTGGCTGACTGCAATAATTACAGAGGAATCATACTTACGTCAGTTGTTATGAAAATGTATAGTATGCTTATTCTAAAGAGACTGGAGAGAAATATTTGATGAAAAGCTGAGAGATGAACAATCAGGATTTCAAAAAGTTAGAAGTTGTACTGACCAAATTTTCATTTCAAGACATGTGTTATAGCAATGCTTAGAATATAGAAATCCACTTTTGATAACATTTGTGGACTATGAAAAGCCTTTGATCGTGTGCACCAGCCAATTTTGTGGAGAGTCCTGCATTATTATAGAATTCTTATTAAATATGTAAATTGGATTCTGTTCATGAGCATAGCAAGTGCAAAGTAAATGTTAATGGGGTCCTTTCAAATGAATTTCCAATGAACAGTGGAGTACTCCAGGGGAATGTATTGTCACCTATGTTGTTTATCCTCCTCATGAATTTTGTCATGCGTAGAACAGTCGGAGATGGTGGAAAAGGATTGGATTGGATTGGTAATAGGAAATTAGTAGACCTAGAGTATGCTGATGATGCTGTGCATATTAGCAGAACACCACAGGATTTACATGCTTGCTTACCAGAATGCATGAAATATCACAGGAGGTTGGACTCCAAATAAATAGAACACAGAAATTATGAGAACAGAATATGCAGTGAAAGATAAAATATCATTGGAAGGAGAAAGGATTAATGAGGTAGAATCATTTAAGTATCTAGAAACTATGATCTCCAATACAGAGTCTTTAGAATTTAGTGAAAGATTAAAAAACGCAAATCAGACGATGGCTAGATTAAGTAAGATTTGGAAAGCAAATCGCCTGAAATCCCATACAGTATAAAAATCAGACTATGTATCAGTTAGGTGAGATCGGTGTTACTATATGGATATGAGTCATAGTATGACAATGAAACAATCTCCATTAGATTTAGTAGATTTGAGAACAAAGCCCTCAAAAGGATATTGGGAATTGAATGGCAGGACAGGATTAGAAATGAAACTATAAGAGAGATTACTCGAGTGCCATATGTGGATGAGATCATGATGAGGGGTAGATGGAGATCGTGTACCGACTTTTCGTCCGATGTCACTTCGTCCGACAACAATTCGTCCACGTCTTTTTGTCCAATGTCTTTTCGTCCGGTGGACTTTTGGTCCAATTTTAAAAGAAAAAAAGCCTTAGCTAATCCATAACTTCCTCAATAGAAAATTAAACCTTGTAAGGACCTCTTTCTCCCTTGTTGTTCATGATAATAATTGCCAAACTCCAAAGTAGAGGAGTGAAAATAACTATCTACGAAAGTAGAATTAAATGGAAGTGTCTGACGGTATACAAAAAAAAAAAAAAAAAAAAAAAAAATCTACTCTTTGCGGAATAGTAACTTTTTAGCGTAGCTGATTCTTTTAGTATTAAAGGTAAGAAGTGTAAAAACTAACATCTGAAGTCAAAATAAAAAATTCAAAACTTGATAATTCTAATAGTAACACATGTAATATAATGAATGATTAAGAAAAACAGAATTCGAATGATTGTGTGAATGTGAATGCGCGCTGAACACCGCTGCCATTTCTCACACATCCAGTATTCTTTTCCAAGTTTTGTATTAGTCGAATGAAATTCGTAGAAATAATTACTTTCACCTACTACGTTTCTTTTCTTCTCCGTTGATTGTAAGAACTTTGCCATTTCGGGATGGGCAGATTCAGAAACTGAAGTACTAAACTTGCAGCACACACACACATATATATATGTATATATATATATATACACATATATATATATATATATATATATATATGTATATATATATATATACATACATATATATACACACACACACACATATATATATGTATATATATATATATAGAGAGAGAGAGAGAGAGAGAGAGAGAGAGAGAGAGAGAGAGAGAGAGAGAGAGAGAGAGAGAGAACGTTAAGCATGACTAATGGAGTAATCAGAAAATGAGCATATTAATTTATCATAAAAGCCAATAAGGTATAAACTTTTAACACAGAAGTGAAGTAAACGGTAATAACAAACCCTTATAAGACTTGTTTTCTTTAGAAATTGGACCAAATGTCGTAGGACCAAAAGTCCATCGGACGAAAAGACATTGGACAAAAAGATGTGGACGAAGTGTCGTCGGACGAAGTGACATCGGACCAAAAAACCACCCACCGATGGAGATGGTTTGGGCATGCACTTCGCACTCCCAATAGAGATTAGTTCACCAAATGTTTAGCTGGGCTCCAGAAGGTACTGAAAGAGTTGGAAGACCCATGCCTATATGGCTGAGGACTATGAAGCAGAAGTACAATATGATGAATGGAGAAGTATTGAATTAAAAGCTCAAGATAGACGACTGGCGAAATCTAACCGAGGCCCTTTGTGTCAATAGGCGTAGAAGGAGATGATGATTATATATATATATATATATGTATATATGTGTGTGTGTGTATGTATATATATTTATATTTATTTCCTGGGCACCAGCCGCCCGTTGAGATACTACCGCTAGAGAGTTATGGGGTCCTTTGACTGGCCAGACAGTACTACATAGGACCCTTCTCTCTGGTTACGGTTCTTTCCCTTTGCCTACACAGACACCGAATAGTGTGGCCTATCCTTTACAGATTCTCCTCTGTCCTCATACACCTGACAACACTGTGATTACTAGACAATTCTTCTTCACCCAAGGGGTTAACTACTGCACTGTAATTGTTCAGTGGCTACTTTCCTCTTGGTAAGGGTAGAAGAGACTCTTTAGCTATGGTAAGCAGCTCTTCTAGGAGAAGGACACTCCAAAATCAAACCATTGTTCTCTATTCCTGGGTAGTGCCATAGCCTCTGTACCATGGTCTTACACTGCCTTGGGTTAGAGTTCTCTTGCTTGAGGGTACACTTGGGCACACTTTTCTATCTAGTTTCTCTTCCTCTTGTTCTGTTAAAGTTTTTATATTTTAAATAGGAAATATTTATTTTAATATTGTTACTATTCCTAAAATGTTCTATTTTTCCTTATCTCCTTATTTCCTTATTTCCTTTCCTCACTGGGCTATTTTCCCTGTTGGGGCCCCTGGGCTTATAGCATCCTGCTTTTCCAACTAGGGTTGTAGCTTAGCATTTAATAATAATAATAATAATAATAATACAGTGAGCCCTCGCTACTTCGCGGTTTGAGTTTTGCGGATTCACGACTTAGCGGATTTTTTCATAACGCATGTATATACATATATCGTGGATTTTCCCGAAATTTCGAAATGGCCGCGATATATGAAGACCCAAATATTTCGTTAATTCCATTGATAATTAGTAATATCTACTCTTACTGATGGTTCATTGCATTACATATGACATATAATTCAGTACAGAAAGAAATAAAACACGAAAAGAGAATGTGATCATACAATAATTCAGTATCGAACATGAAACGCAAATCAGATGCAGTCTGACTTTGTCATATTTGAATGGTGTAAGGCTGCTGATGGCTACTACGTACTACAAATGTAATGGGTGTGCATATTTTCCATGAATCTTTTGTATGTATACGCACGTAGTACTGCATCCAATAATATTCTTTGTTGCAAAAATCACATCTCGAATAAGCGTACATATCCTACAACAAAACAAGCATAAAATAGCGTACGTAAAGCATATAGTATATAGTACCTTGTATTTGAATTGGTAACTACTACGAAGCATGTAAGACGGACTGTGATTGGTTCCAGTGCTAATAGATGACGAATCAGCTCCCAAGTTTTGTAATCTAGCCTGTGATTGGTGTTTTGACCGCTTCTCTGATCCGCAGCATCTTTTCGCGGCCACTTTGTTTGCTGCTCTCTCGCCGGGTAGACGCTGCTACATTACTGTGTAACTTTATCTGTGCTGTGCGTGACTGTTTGAAGTTGAACTTTTTGTTGAACTTTCTGTTTAACCCCAAGCGTTCTGCTTCTACTAAGGCTGGTAGTGAGCCTAAACGCCACCGGAAAATGATGACGATTGCTGAGAAGGTGACACTTCTCGATATGTTGAAAGAAGGGAGAAGTTACGCGGCCGCAGCCCGCCATTTTGGAGAGAACGAATCCACCGTTCGCTACATTAAGAAGGATGAGGCGAACATTAGAAAGACGGCTGCCATCACCTTTAGCAGGTCAGCGAAGCGAGTTGTTACCGCTCGTAATAAAACGATCGTCCGTATGGAAGGTGCTTTAGCAATCTGGATTGCCGACTGCCGGAAGAAGAACATAGCCATGGATACGAACACCATCCGAACAAAGGCTTTGAATTTGTATGAGAATTTTGCGGCAAAGGAACCTCAAGACGACGATGGCGACCATGCTGAAGAAGACGAAGATGATGTAGATTAACCTCAAGCAGGGACATCCACTGATTCCCAGCCTCAGAAACAACGTTTTTCCGCCAGCAAAGGATGGTTCGCGAAGTTTCAGAAACACTTCGCCCTGAAAAGCGTTTCCCTGCATGGCGAGGCTGCTTCCGCTGACACTACTGCTGCTGAAACTTACGCGAATGAGACGTTCAAGAACATTATCACTGAAGGTGGATACAAGCCCGAACAGGTGTTTAATATGGATGAGACCGGCTTGGTTTGGAAGAGAATGCCGTCGCGAACTTTCCTGTTCAAAGAAGAAGCCAAAGCCTCTGGCTTTAAAGCATTCAAAGATCGCGTTACCCTCGTGATGTGTGGCAATGCTGCTGGATTTTTCCTAAAGCCCGGGCTTATTTACAAATCAAAAAACCCTCGCGCTTTGAAAAATAAAAATAAGAATCTCCTTCCCGTGTACTGGATGCATAATCCAATAGCATGGATTACGAAGATGCTGACGGAAGTACACAATAGCCACGTGCCTGCAGAACATCCAGAAGGCACTGAAAGAAATGAAACCTGCTACTGTTAATGCGAGCTGGAAGAAGTTGTGGCCCCAGATTGTTTACGATGACGAGGGATTTACACCTGCTGAGATTCAACACACTGCCATACGGAAATCTGTGCAGTTGGCTGCGATAATTGGAGGTGACGGGTTTGGCGACATGACGACTGAAGACGTCGACGAGTTGTTGGACTGCCATTCCCAGCCGCTAACTGACACAGACCTCGAAGACCTGACGAAATCGGCCAGTGAAGAAGACAGTGAATCACAGGAAGAGACCCAAGAAAATGTCGAAGAAACGGGCTTAACATTATAACGGCTTGCCAAGCTCTGCAACCTTGCGAAGGAGTTGAAAGAATTGTCGCAAGAGTGGGACGAGGATATGGTTCGTTCTATGCAATTCTGCAACAAAATCGATGAAGACATGACTCCCTACAGGATGCTCTTCGAGCGAAAAAAGAAGCAGCGGCAGCAACTTCCGATCACAATGTTCTTCCAGCCTCGCAAAAAAAAAAAAGCCAGTTCCTTCTGCTACTATGCCTTCGGAAGAAATTGAAGAAGTGTCCCAGGAAGAAGTTGAAGAGGTGTCCCAGGAAAAGACACCTCCGTCTGAAGAGACGTAAAATCCTATCATTGGCTGCACAGTAGAAGACATCATCAGCTTCATCATCATCATTTCTACTGTGCAGCAAATTTATTGCCATCATCATTCAAGTTTTTCTTCAACTTCTTTCGTGGTGAGTACAGTAACAATCTTTATTTTTTTATACTATGTACTTTAATATTCTAACATTTTAATATTTGTGCCTGTTTTAGTTTAGGGTACTGTAGTACATGCATTAAGTGTTCTGTACATTAAAGGGTAGCTTGTTAACAGTACTACGTAAAGGGAAGGTTTTAAAAGTCTGAATATACGTACATGTTATAGCCTATCATATTTTTTTGTTTACGTATTACATTTAAAAGAACTCTCTCTCTCTCTCTCTCTCTCTCTCTCTCTCTCTCTCTCTCTCTCTCTCTCTCTCTCTCTCTCTCTCTCTCTCTCTCATAAATTAAATTATCATTCGGTTATTAGCGGCAGTTAGTTATTGTTGATTAAATGCCAAAAAAAAAGAAAAAAAATTGTTTGTTCCAACACAGAGTACTTACCTAAAACTACAGTAGTGTACTGTACAGTACTTTCTTAGGAGTTACTGTACTGGTAACTCTTCCCAACCGACCAGAATTTTGTGTACAGTAGTTTACCCTACAGGTATTCCCGTTTTCTATGGGGGTAACCTCAGGCAGAGCGGTACGCGCCCTGAGGCAACCCGGGGTCGGATAGCGTGCTCCTCAGTCTCTCTCTCTCTCTCTCTCTCTCTCTCATAAATTATCATTTGGTCATTAGCGGTAGTTTGTTATTGTTGATTAAACGCCAAAAAAAGAAGAAAAAAAATTGTTTTCCTGCTTTGCTACGTATGTAGGATTTTATATAGATATGGTAAATAATATTTGTAATAACATATTTACTAAAAGCTTTTAATATCATTATTTATCACTTTCATCATGCGCGTTTAATGCCTTCGTTTGTTTATTACGATCGAAGATGGAGAGTACAGTAAACGAATGGAAGGTTTCCGTTTCAGGCGGCGTCATAAAGAAAAACATTATCGCATGTTTAGGAAACGCATGATATAAAATCGCCTTTAATATTTGTGCCTTTTTTAGTTTAGGGTACTGTAGTACATGCATTAAGTGTTCTGTACATTAAAGGGTAGTTTGTTAACAGTACTACGTAAAGGGAAGGTTTTAAAAGTGTGAATATACATGTTAAATAAATACGTAGATATGGTGTCTCTACTTCGCGGATTTTCAGCTATCCCAGCCGGGTTTGGAACCTATCTACCGCGATAAACGAGGGTTCACTGTATATATATATATATATATATATATATATATATATATATATATTTATATATATATTTATATATATATGGAACATAAATAAAAAAAAAATTTCGAATAATTTGTATTCTTAATGCATGATTTCAGCCTAAGTAGAACTCTGATGTTAAAATTTATAATGAGATGTCCATAATTACTACTGGGAGGCAGGGGAACTTGGTGACTCGCCAGAACACAAAGTAACCACTTTGACCTTTACATAGGACTTGCTGTGTGACTAAAACGGAAAGTATAACTTGAAGGACTCAATTTTAAAGTTTTATGAACATAAAAATTACTTAAAAGAAATGTTTTAACTAAATGAATAATAACCCTCGTCCTTTAGTAGGAGACTTATCCTTAGGAGGGTTGAATACCTTATAACCAAACTAAAGTAGAGGATATTCTAACAATATGTAAGATAAAGAAATGAACATGGACAGGACATATAATGAGAATAACATAATAGATGGTCATTAAGAATAATAGAAGGGGTCCTAGAGATTGCAAAAGAAGCAGGGGAAGGTAGAGAAGAGGATGGATTGACGAACTATGGTTTGGACTCTCATAGAAAGACCATAAACGGACGCAAATGGAAGGACATTTCCGAGGCCTTTTTTCTGCTGTGAACTAGTAATGGCTGATGATATATATATATATATATATATATATATATATATATATATATATATATATATATATATATATATATACACACCAAGGCATTTACCCCAAATATGGGGGTAGCCAACAAAAAAAAAAAAGAACAAAAGGGGACTTTTCTTCTCTTAGTTCCTCCCAGCCTAATGAGGGATTTATCCGAGTTTGGTTGGTACTGCTAGGGTACCTTAGCTCACCTTCCCCTGTTATCTACCACAAATTAAGCTTCATATACTGAATCCCCTACTTCTGCTACCTCAGCGGTTATCAAGGCGACAAGAGGAAGCATCAGGGATTACCGGAACTGCGTCACAATCGCTTGCCATTCATTCCTATTTCTAATTTGCTGTTTTGCCTCTCTCATATTTATCCTTCTATCCCCTTGAGCTTTCTTCACTCCATACGTCAACCCAAACCTTGGCCTTTCTCTTACACTTCTCCCATCCTCTCTTGAATTTCATCACCTTCTTCAGCAGACGGCCATTTTCCATTCTCGTTATATGGCCAAACTGCCTCAACACAGTCATATCCACTCTAGCTGCAAAATAATTTCCAACAGCTTTTCTCACCCTCACTACTACGTTCCTAAACCTAATTAATCGAGATTCACCAGCCATGCTTCTCAGACACTTCATGTGGAACACATTCAATTTCTGCCTCTCCGTCACTTTCATTCCCCACAACTAAAATCCATATATTACAGTTGGTACATTTTTTTCCGAACCCTCTATTCTTTACCATTCCTTTCAATACCTCCAACACTTTACATACTCCATTCACTCTCGGACATATATCTACTTCCGGTCCGCCATTTGCAGCAACAACAGACCGCAAGTATTTAAACTGATCTACTCCCTCAAGTAACTCTCCATTAAATATGACATTTAACCTAACACCACCCTCTCCTCTCGTGCATCTCATAACCTTACTCTTACCCACATTAACTCTCAACTTCCTTCTTTCACACGCATTCAAACTCAGCTTCTCCTCCGAGTCTGCAACCAATACAGTTCATCCCCAAACAACAACTGATTCACGTCCCACTCATGATCACTCTCATCTATCAGTTCCAATCCTCGACCAATCACTCGAGCATTCACCTCTCTCACAACTCCATCAAGAAACAAACAAATATTAGATGAACAATTTTGGGATCCCATCTTGCAAATAACCAAATTTGCAAAATTCAAACTCAATGTTTTGGAAGTGATGATTATATATATATATATATATATATATATATATATATATATATATATGTATATATATATGTATGTATGTATATATATATATATATATATATATATATATATATATATATATATATATATATATATATATATGCTTGTGTGTGTGTGTGTGTAAATCTTATTACTCAGAATAATGATAAAGATCCACATAGTCTCGAGAATAACATCAGATACTGAATTTTAGCGTTTTCAACCCCAGGGGTTGAAGATATTCTTAATTTTTGGCTCCAATAATATTAAATTAGAGCGAGAGCATTCATAATTTATGTAGAAGATAAAAGGAAAGATACAGAAGAACGGATAAAGAATAAGGGGGAAGGGATATGCAGAAAGGGGAGATATCTTTGTGGGTTAGAAGGTCATTGCAGCTATAAAGTCATATTCTAGTTTCAAAAGCCAATGAAACGAAAGACGGCGCAAATATTATGTTTGGAGGCAAGGCGTAGCTCAATAGCCTTGGCTGTGTCGTGACTTTAAAATTGACTCCATTTTCGTGAGGTTATTGAAATCCTTCCTTCTAATTTTCTCTAAGGGAGTAAAGATAAGCTTTAAAGAAAAACCGATTGTGGAGGAATAGGACCATTAAAGTTTAAGGGTCTGTTTGCAGTCTAATGCCTCTAATTTTAGAAGAAACATATTTATCTATGAATTAACTTTTGATATAAAGAAAGTACTTTCGTGCATGACAGGGAGTTGGGCGAAAGTAAATTTTTTTTTAGCTTTCTTCTATGGTGAAGAGGCAAAACACTTTGATTGTCATGAACCGAAGAACAGCTCTATTATATTTCTGCTGAAAAGAGGGAGGGTCGAAAAGTAACCATCATTTCTTGCTGAATAAAGTTTTAAAATCGTGAACACCCAGGATAAGCCGCGTTTATTTCTAATCCGTCTCCGAAATCTCTCTTTTTTTTTTATGTCCGGTCACTCGTATGAAAGAAGAGTCAACTGAAAGAAAAAAATAGTTAAAACATTTGAACTTAGATTAATGGATGACAAATTGTTTGTAACTTGAAGAAGGTATCAGTTGAAAAACAGATATATTCCACATCCGTATCGGCGAGGATGGCAGCTGAATTTCAATTCAGGTGCAAGACGAAGAAGAGGATAGAGGGAAAATGACAAGAAAGAAGTGAATAGGGAGAGGAAAGAAATATATGAAATTGGAGTATAGTGGGATTTCTTCTGAATAAATTAGTTCCAATAGGAGAGAGAGAGAGAGAGAGAGAGAGAAAGAGAGAGAGAGAGAGAGAGAGAGAGAGAGAGAGAGAGAGAGAGAGAGAGAGAGAGACCCTATGTAGAAATACGATCCTAACTCTTACGTGAAGAGGTGGAAATAATAACACAAATGGTTGTAGTTGAGAAAGTAAGTGTGATTGTAAACCCATAATTATGACTATAACGATTAATGATATTAGCTTAAAATCTCACTCATATTGTCCGTTTATGTCATATATATTCCTATAATGGGATCATTAGCACGTGTTTCTGTGTGCCCTATTTAAGAAACCCCTTTCTTATTATGGCAGATTTTTTTTTATTGATGTTAAATACATCGTAAAAAAAATCCTCATTTATGTACAATGTTTAACAAAACTTGTACCTATGGATCAATCATGGACGTTTTGAAATTTCTGATATCACTTGTTTATTTCAGTGCTAACAAACAAATTCAAGAAAACATTGTAGATATTTTGGTTTTAGTTATAACATCTTACTTGTTTTAGTATAATATTGATACTATAAATTCATTTGACATGTTTTCTAACAGTCTTTCATCCAACGCTTGTTATCAAACCGCGAATTTGCCGCTCATACGTTTATAATGAGTTTAGACATACAGACATATTGGTGCGGCCTATATTATTTCTCTAATTCTTCTTTTCTATACAAAATACCAGTGAATTGGGTATGATTGTGTTATCTAAATTTTCAAATATTACAAATTATGGAAAACAATATAGAAATTAATTGGAATAGAAATCCGTATTACATTATCTTTCCTCTCGTCCCTATCGCTGTCGGATAATGTAATATATTAAATAATGGATAAAGAAAACAAGGTGGTCACTTTATGCACGGTATATTCACATTGTTCTTAATGAATTTGCTCTTTATCTTTAAAGTAAGGAAGAGGTATAAAGGTGAAAGTTCAGCTCTTTTTAAAAGTAAAATATTTGCTCATTGGCAATGCAGGAAGTCCAAATCGAGTTTCAAGGAAGTCATTATTATCTTCACCTCATGGCGATTCCCAAGACATCTTCTTTGTGTACTTTGGGTTTATACTTTAAGAGTAGTTTAACAAACATTCTTTTTTTGCAAATAAGTGTTCTGTCTTAATATTCTGTAGGTTTCTATTATTACTTTCTAAAGGATTCAATTACATCATACGAGTGGTTTCTCTCATTATAACGAAATTTCACAAAAAAAGGTTAATCAATTGGGTTGATTAAAAAGCTTTTATATTGATATTTAAGTAAAAAACCGAACAAAGAAGAAATTGTTATATTACCAAGGTTAACTAAAATGTATTCCAAAATGCAGCAAACCTTTCTTGTATTATTGTTTAACCCCTCAATTGAGTCTTTGACGATCCCTTTCTTATTTTTGGTTTTCATACAAGTCTTCACAATGAAAATTCGTAGATTCTTCTGAAATCCTAAATCCTCATTATGAGGTCTAGAGTTGTATCTAGGAGGAGAAAGTCAACATTACTACGGTTTTGAAAGTATTTATGTCAGGAAGCGTAGAGAATTCTTGGAATAAAAATGCAAATCTGTTGAATTTGTAGGGTGGAAATGATTGGATGTTCGTGCCACTAAAGCTAGAGTTATGATTTGGCTGTCCATACTACACAGCATCACACACACACACACACACACACACACACACATATATATATATATATATATATATATATATATATATATGTATATATATATATATGGAAATATATATATATATATATATATACGTATATATATATATATATGTATATATATATATACACACATATATATACATACATTATACAAATATATATTTGTGTGTGCTTGTGTTTGTGTTATATATATATATATATATATATATATATATATATATATATATATATGTATGTATGTATGTATGTGTATTTATATATGTATATATATGTATATTTGTATATATATATATATATATATATATATATATATATATATATAAAATTGTTAGTGTAAGCAGTCCGTTAAACTAATTTCTTGAAACAAAATTAGACTTTTGCTACTACTCTCTTTCGTTCTTCCCCTCTCCTCCTCCACTTTTTCCTCATTCTTTTTCTAGGGACGAATTGCAGGGGAGACTCTCTCTCTCTCTCTCTCTCTCTCTCTCTCTCTCTCTCTCTCTCTCTCTCTCTCTCTCTCTCTTTTTGTTTTGTTCTTTGGGGCGAATAAGGGGAAAGGTTTTTTATCAATACAACGCTCGTGAGACATAAAGACTGAAATGACAATTCTGTTTGTAGCACGAAATGATGTGATGTGGAAAGAAAGTTTACTGAAGAGGAATTCATTTGTTAAACTATTATGCAACTTGAAAAATGCCACACACCTTAGGTATTAAAACAAAATAAAGTGAAATACATAACTTCCCGTATTCCGTATTTATTTTCTTTCCACACTGGGATAGCTACTTTCCCTATTGGAGCCGTAGAGCTTGCATCATCCTTTTTTCCTTCTAGGGTAGTAGCTGTCACCACCCTCCAAAAAAATTTACTTTGGTGCTTATTTCACATCTTCTTAAGTGGTGCAAAATAAGTACCATAGTTTAAAGAAGATTGGATATTGTGAAGGTATGATCCTTCAAAGGTAATGAGATGAGTTGTCGAGTTTTGAATTTTATTCTTTTTTTCTTTGCTATTTTATTTTTAATAAAGAGCTCTGACATTTACATTTTTTTTGTAGTGCATACAGTATAACAATAAAAGTTACGGTAGAGCCTGGAAATTATTATAATTTTAAATTAATCTTTCCAATCACAAAGAACATTTATTGAATAAATTTTGCCCAGGGATGAAGAGGGGGAGTCAGTTAAATGTTTTTGTAATATTCATTGTCAATAGTTCTAGGGACTTTCATCACTTGATACATACATGGACATTAACCCTTGATCAGCTAACCCTTAACCTTTGAGTGGAAATTTCCGGTCTTCAATCTTGGTAGGATACTTTGTATTCAACTTGGAAGAAGGGAAGGGCTTAATCCTACACGAGGCTATTGCATGACGATCCTTTCCTTGACGACTGGTGAGAAAGTTGACACCAACCACAGGTATCTTTGTTAATAATGATCATGTGGTGCCGCCTCAGCAATCGCTTCTCTTCCTCTCTCTAGTGCTGCCAATTTGCTAGAAAGACAAGAACAGAATTCTGCTGGCAGAGGATGTACCTGGCCTGGTAACTCGAGACGTGAGACAGAGTTATGTTATTGGAGACTGAGGTACCTGTAACTGTGGCATAGCTAGGCTGGAAATAATGATAAGAAATACTCGCATGTTATTCTTTTATATCGGAAATTAAAGAGCAAAAAATTAAGGGAAGGGGATAGGAGATTATTTCATCAGTCCGCGATTTTTTTAAAAAAGAAAATATTGATCAGGTTTTAGAAAATACGCCAAAAAGATTTAGAGCTATCAGTGGTATGGAGAGATCTAACGAGGAAGCTTGTTAACAGAATTATACGAACTAAAGGCTACATTATAATTTCTTTTTGACACACGGACAAAGTAAAAGGGTGGGTTGCTGTTAATCTGGGTATGACCGCAGAAATAACTGTATTAGATACAAGAATGATGATAAAATCCTAAATGATAGGGTAAGAGGAACTGAATGATATGTTCAAGCCAACTTCTGCCTTCCCTCAATGGTACAACTTATAGTAAAGACGAATTTCGGAAACTATTGTGCTGAAAAGTAGTCCGTCAGAAATGAACGATCCTTCCTGTTTCTCTGAATATGAATTGTGACTGAAGAAAGTGCAAAGAATTAAAGGCAAATTGGACAAGGAAATTGAAAATGAAATGCTATGAAAGTAGTAGCGGAGAAAAGATTATTACTAAATAAATAAAAGGATTCTTCTTCAATGAAAAATAATTTGTATTATACTTGGGGTTATTGCGAGTATGTTTTGTGTAAATGTTAGCAGTAATTGCTTGTTTAATTGAATGTAAAATAAGTTGTCGGTTATGTATTATATTCAATATCTAAATAGATTTTCTTCAATTAACATATCAAGATTGGTAGAGAATAATTTTGATGAATGATGAAAGCAGCAGAAGAAAAATTATTGTTATAAGGATTGAAAAATAAGCAAAATTTTGGGGAATTTTACAAGCTTGTATAAAACCGGATACACACATGAGAGCAGAGCACTGTAGCATAACGGTGTTAGGATTATGCGCTTATCAGGTTGTCAAAATGTAGTAGAAGCATCTGTAGCGCGTCATGAATGTAGCTTCACTGCGTTCCACTGCAATCGCTGATCAGTTTGACAGTGTTGCTTACCGACAATGGTCAACGTACAAGTCGTAGCCGCCGCATACATTACTTCACAACGATGAAGAGAAATAAAAGATGGTGGCAGTCAAGGATATAATACAGTACAGTATAAGAGTTGAATACAGAAGTCGAAAATTGCTGGCTTACATGAGGTTCCAAAGTTAAAATTTAGGAAATGACAAAAACTTGGTTTGAGGGAAAGAAAAACTTCTTTTCTTTTGGATACCATGAACAATCTCATTGTTTTAATAGAAAAACTTTTCTACATTTGTCAAGAAAAATAAGGTTGTATTGAATTGTCATTGAAGGAGAAGCTTGCAGTCTTTAATAATGGTTTTTCATAATGTCTCGCTGGCTATTCATAGTATCAGGTTAAGCGAATAAAAACTGGTAATTTCTATTTTTCATCATCATCATCAGTTCCTTCCATGCCTTTTGACGCAATGAGCATTGTTTAGATTTCGCCAGTAGTCTCTATCTTGAGCTTATAAATCAATGCTTCTTTATTCATCATCTCCTATTTCACGTTTCATAGACCTGGCCCTTCTAACTCTTCTAGTGTCTTCTGGAGCCCAATACGTCTTGGGGAATGCGAAGAGCATGACCAAACCATCTACCCCTTATCATGATCTCCTCATGGCACTCAAGTAATTTCTCTTATGGTTTCATTTTTTATACTGCCCTGCCATTTCACTCACAAAATTCTTCGGACGGCGTTTTTCTCAAATCTGCAAAATCTGTTGGATATTGTTTCATTGTCATACCACGACTCATATCCATAGAGTAACACCGACTACATTAAACTTGTATTTTTATGGGTAATTTTATTTGATTTCCAAATTTTACTTAACCTAGCCATTGTCTGATTTGCTTTTTTCAATCTTTCAGTAAATTCCAATTCTAAAGACCTTACATTAGAGATCATAGTTCCTAAATATGTAAATGATTCTACCCCACTAATCCTTTTCTCCTTTCAATATTTCATCTTCCATTGCATATTCCGTTCTCATCATCTCTGACTTTCTTCTATTTATCGTGAGCCCAACCTCCAGTGATATTTTATGCATTCTGGTAAGCAGGCTTTGCATATCATGTAAATTTCTGCTAATAAGGATAGCATCATCAGCATACACTAGATAAACTAGCTTCCTACTAGCAACCCAGTCCAATCCTTCTTCAACTGTTCTATGTATTACAAAATCTATGAGGAGGATAAGCAACATAGGTTACAACATATTCCATTGGAGTTCTCCAATGTTCACTGGAAATTAATTTGATAGGACTCCACTAACATCAACTGTGCACTTGCTATGCTCATGAACAGAATTAGTTAAATTTACATATTTAAGAGGAACCCCATAATAACGCAGGACTCCACATATTTAGCTGGTACACACTATCATAGTCCACAAATGTCATCAAAAGAGGATTTCTATATTCTACGCATTGCTGTACAATGTCTTTAAATGAAAATTTGGTCAGTACAAGCTCTACCCTTTTCTAAATCCTGCTTGTTCATCTCTCAGCTTTTCATCAGTCCTTCTCTTTAGTCTCAAGAATAAGCATACTATTTATTTTCATAACTGACGTAAGTATGATGCCTCTGTAATTACTTAAATCAGTCAGATCTTTTTTTTTTTTGGGGGGGGGGGGCTCCCATTCATCAGGCTATGCCTCTTCATGCCACAATCTACAAAATAATCTGGGAAGTATTCTGGGAGTCATTTCATTTTCGGCGTATATCATCTCAGTAGTTATCCCATTGCATCCAGTGGCTTTCCATATTTTGTGTTTTTTTAATGATAGCTTCGATTTGAAACACATTGAATTCACTCATGGGCACATCAAAGTCTTCCTCAGCTTCAGGTATGTTAATCAAATTATTCCCTTCATATCTCTTATTCATGACCTCAATAAAGTGTTCCATCCAACGTTGCCTTTTTCATTTTCTGTTTTTATAACAGATTATTATTATTATTACTTGCTAAGCTACAACCCTAATTGGAAAAGCAGGATGCTCTAAGTCCAGAGGCTAAAACAGGGAAAATAACTCGGTGAGGAAAGGAAACAAAGAAAAATAAAAATTTTAAGAAGAGCAATGAGATTAAAATAAATATCTCCTATATAAACTATTAAAACTACCAAAATAAGAGAAAGAGAAATAAGATAAAATAGTGTGCCCGAGTGTACCCTTAAGCAAGAGAACTCAAACCCAAGACAGTGGAAGAACGTGGTACAGAGACTATGACACTATCCAAGATAAGAGAACAATGGTTTGATTTTCGAGTGTTCTCCTCATAGAAGAGCTGCTTACCATAGCTAAAGAGTCTCATCTACCCTTACTAAGAGAAAAGTGGCCACTGAACAATCATAGTGCAGTAAGAAGAATTGTTTGGTAATCTGCGTTCTCAGGTGTATGAGGACAGAAGAGGATGTGTAAGGAATAGGCCAGACTATTCGGTGTATGTTTTAGGTAAAGGGAAAATGAACCGTAACCAGAGAGAAGGATCCAGTGTACTACTGGCCAGTCAAAAGACCCTATAACTCTCTAGCGGTAGTATCTCTCTTTTTAATGGGTGTATGCTGCTTCTTATTTGGTGTCGTAGAGATTTAATTAATAATTCTATGTGCAATCCTTACACCATAGCCACTGCCTGAATTCATAGATTTGAAGCCTCATCTGCATTCCTCTCTAAATATTCTCTCCAGACATTCCTGGCTTTTATTTTGACCTCACTATCAATACTGGAATACTTAGCATGCTCTACCTTGGAATTTTTATTACTTCCAGGAAAACTTTCAACAATCAATTTCTGCTGTCTTCTTTTTATATTATCCCAAATATCATTTGATGTCCATGGATTTATCTTTGTAACTGCATGCCCCAAAACTTCACTACCAACTAACTGATATATGTTCTTATTATAACACCATTCCTTGTTAATTTTCGGCTCCTCTTCTCTTAAAGTCTATAAGACAGCAAATTTAATCCTGTATTCAATTGAAAATGTTACTCTTTACTTATCTTCCAGAAGTTTAGTTTTATCAAACCTAGGTATTCTATTTACATTTCTGTTGGGTGCTTTCAGTTTTAATTTTAGTGTGGCAATGGTAAGCTGGTGATCACTACCAATATCAGCCACTCTATAAATTCTTACATTTCTCAGAGTCCTCCTTCACTTTTTATTAATGGCTATGTGATCTGATTTTTGTAATTGCCACATGATGAAGTCTATGTATATTTGTGGATTTCCTTGTGTTGGAAAATAGTACCTCCAATAACAAGATTGTTGAACAGAAACTTGTGAAATGTGCTCCAATTTCATTTGCCACTTTCTCAAAGACCCTCAACATCCATCACATTCTCTATACCTTGATTAATCCTACAAACTTTAGCATTGAAGTCGCCAATTACAATTTTCATATCTATCCCTGGGATCTCCTCTATTACCCTCTGCATTTCGCCATAATATTAATATTTCCTTTGTTCAGGGGTATCATTTGTTGGTGCATAGCAAACTATAATGCTCATGTGATTTAAATTTTGCAAATAACAATTGGCTATTTACACCTCTCCACTAAGTTAATGCATTTTCGGTTCTTTGTGTTATCATCATCCCTACCCCTTCTCTTCCAACTCCATCATTTCCTCCTTTATATATATATATATATATATATATATATATATATATATATATATATATATATATATATATATATATATATATATATATATATATAATATATATATTGCCTTTGTTTAAGATTTCGTCACCAATCCCCTTCGAACGTGTTTCACTTAGTGCCAAGATATTCAAACTATATTTCATAAATCCATTCTCCACTTGCTGTAACTTCTCAATTTGATTCATGGTTCTAATATTCCAGCTACTAATTTTCAATTTCTATATTTACGCAGAGTAAATACTTCAGAAAGTTTGTCACCATTTCAAAATGATAAATTACAGTAACAGGATAACCCCCCTCTCTCTCTCTCCCTCTCAGATTTGTTCCAAAATTGCTTCGATTTGTAATCATGGAATATACAGTAAGCTGCATCGTCTATTGTAATCACAGATATCAATTAAAAAGAATATCTACAGGAAACCCGATAATCTCCGTCAAAAATAATTGGTTTACAAGATAAAGGGACTAATGGTGAAAGTTGATCAACTCAATTCTCGTATTGTATATGATGAAAAGAAACACCACTTTACTCACGTATTTTTCGTGTTCTTTAGTAAATAAACAAGCTGAAATATGATCTTGGTTCCAGCTAGTAACGACCATCATCTAATTCAATATTATTGAGGACCATTCATCCATGGCATAATCTATTCAAGTCAGTGTCAAGCAAATATTGTAGGCATCTGAAAACATGTTATGTCCATATATAGAGAAGTGATATTCCATGTTCTTCACCTTATTTCAGGTGGGCAGGAGAATAAGAGTAGAATTACATTGCGCGCGCTCTCTCTCTCTCTCTCTCTCTCTCTCTCTCTCTCTCTCTCTCTCAACGAGAAAATGCCTTGACGAAATAATCGCTCTTCAACAGGGAATATCGTATCCATGTTGAAGCATTGTGGCTGGCAGGAGAGCTCTCGAACTTGGGAAAATTGCTCCCACAGTTCGAATCTAAATTTCTTTGTCTCTCATCTATTTCTTATTCTCAATATTACTTGGACCTATTCCTAATTTTATAAACTTTCTTTCGTCTTGCGTTCATAATTCTGTGTAATATTTCTCTTATATATACATACATATATATATATATATATATATATATATATATATATATATATATATATATATATATATATATATATATTTATATATATATATATATATGCATATGTGTATTTTTTTTTCAATTTATTCAATTTATTTTTGAAATGGAGTGGATATATCCATATTCGTTATTACTGCCTGCTTAGATGAATGTAAGGGAATCACAGTTGGGAGGTCTTTGCATTCAAAGCTATATGTGAGAGTATTGGATGATCTCAGCCATGCCGAGGATGGTTTGGACTTTTTTTTGCGAAACTTTTCTCAAGTGTTGGGTCATCGGAATCCAGGGGAGATCCAATCCTTGAGATAGGACTCTTGGCTTTTGGCCGGAAGCCCATCATTACTGATATGGGGAGGATGATTCAATATTTTCTTGGTCTCAGTTCTAATAGGCGGATTTGGCTTAAACATGTGCCTCTATATCCATTTTGGAGCCATCTTGCTGTGCCGATAGTGAAGAATGCAAATTTACTCTCCAACATATGTTACTTTCTTAATATTCTCAAGCAAGTAAACCCCCCCCCCCCAAAAAAAAAAAAAAGTTTTGTCGTCCTCTGCTAATTTAATTGGGGGAAAATTCTGTTTATGTTATCGGAACTAGAAATAACCATTCTACTGATATTCCAAAATTGAGTAATTTGGGTAATACAAGGAAACTTCGATTCCCTTCATCTTACCCAAATTCCAATAGAGTCAAACTATGATAATCTATATAAAGCTTTTGAGTGTTATGAATGTATAAAAGAAATAAGAATGAAACTTCATGATACAAAATGAGATTCATGGATATCTTACATACTGACCATGTGTCCCTTAAATGTATGGAAATTACACAAAGGCCCAGGTACATCAATGATTATTCTTGATTTCCAGGATGCTGATGTACCTTTCCATAATATTATTGAAAATGAAATTAGTAAAGTTTGGCCTTTCAAGCAGAAGCTACTGCAATGTTTTAATATTTTAAAATATGGACACCGGTCTAAAGTTTGCAGAAATGAAAAAAAATTGTGGTTTTTGCTCCCAATCTTACCATTGAGAATGTGCATTTGAGGCTAGGTGTTTAAATTGCAGCTCAAATCATAAATCCATTGACAGGAGCTGCAAACTGTATAAGTTGGAAGAAGCTGCCCTCAACAAATCCAATTTAGAACAAAATAAGTGTGGAACATGCCAAAAGACTATTTATTAAATCAAATAGCTATGCAAATTCATCAAAATCAAACTCACCTAGTACTGCCAATAGTATTAGAAAAAGAAATCTACCATCTGATAAAATGCTGAATGACGAGGTAATCATATTACTTCCTGAGGCTTTGCCATGGTGTATTAACAATGGGGCATTGCCCATCTCAGTACAACCTTCGTCCCCCTTTATAAAAAAGTAGTACAAACCTCTTTCAGGCCATGTTCTTGCCTGATTTGATGGAAGTTCCTCTTAAAACCAACTAACCTGGTACACCTGTAGTGGGGAAGGTGCAAAAACCTAGAAGCTCACCACCCATTAAGCAGAAAAGATAGAGACCTCCAATTCTCTCACCCCTTTCATAAGAAACAGAGTTATGACATCAAATAAATTTGATGTTTTATCTATTTATGTTTCTGGTCAACCGGAAGATAACTTGAGTAAATCAGAAATTCAAGTTGAGGTCCACCATCTGCCTTAACCAATAAATCAAAAGGACAAATAAAAAGACAAACATAAAACCCAATATACCAACCTCTGGGAAATAGTGTTAGAACAAAAATTGTCAATGGGAACACTTCATCCAAGGGGTCATCCAGAAAATAAACTGTAGTTTTTTCCTCCATTTTGCAATGGAATTGTCAGAATTTAAGGGGCAAATATGAAGAACTTAAGCTCCTCTTTCATGAGCACACCTCCATAATTATATGTCTACAGGAGAGCAAACTTGATGTTAATAATCCTTGTCCTCGTGAATATATTAGTTGTAGGACACTATATGATCACTGAGTAGGGAGCCATGGTGGAAGTGTCATGTACATTCGTTCAAATGTTCTCCAAATATCTTTGTCTATTCATACATCTCTGCAGGCAGTGGTTGTACAGATTGATATAAGGAGGAAATATACAATTTGCTCTATGTATTTGCCTCCAAATGTTAACATTTAGTATGAGAATTTAATAGAAGTGATTCAACAACTTCTTCAACCTTTTCTTTTACTTGGAGATTTGAATGGTAGATATCCATTATGCGGTCATGTTTTAGGAAACACGAGTGGCAATATTATATTGTCAATTGTGGAAAATGAAGATGTGGGACTACTTAATACAGGAGAACCCACAAACTTTCATGTTCAAACAGGTACCCTTTCATGCATTGACCTTTCAATTACAAGCTCCAACTACCTTTTCGATTTCGAATGGAGAACGTTAGGTGATTGGCATACTAGTGACCATACTACAATTGTTATAAATACAAAAAATAATCCACCCTACAGAGATTGCCACGATGGAACCTTGCCAAGGCAGACTGGAATAGATTTTTGGAGCTAAGCGAAATTGAAGGGAATGCAGAACCATTTGAAAGGTGTAGATAATGCTATAGACTTACTGAATGGAACTCTACATAAAACAGGAGACAATTCAATTCCCAAAACCACAGGTGGTCATCAGAATTAAATGCCCTTCTCAGAGCGAAAAGAAGATCTTTGACTTGATTGCGCAGATGCTGTACTGAGGAGAATTTAATTACATACAAAAAATGTAGAGCACAGTTTTGTCGGTCAATGAAGGAAGTTACGCACCAGTCTTGGATATCATTTGTTACCTCTGACAATAGTAAAACACCTTCATTTTCGACAAGGAGGAAAGTGAAAAACATACCTGGCAAATTTACCCCCAATCCACCACCTGTGTTGAGGGTAAATGGTCAGTATGTGACTAGAGCAAATGAGGTTAGCAATGCTTTAGCCCTAACTAGCGCAGGGTAATTACACCCCTTAAAAAGCTTAATGGGTGTTTCAGTTATCGCCGAAATATATCTCCACTGTAAATATCTCCAGGTTCTCCACCATAACCTGCAAGTGTGAAACAGCTCCTGGTTATCACTATAGTAGCATTGAAGAGTGAAAACTGTTAAGTTCTACAACAGAAAAGGAGGTACCTTACAATGCTCAATTTACTGAAAGGGATTTTTATTCTGCAATTGCTACATGCAATGATACAACCCCTGGACCCGATGAATTCCATATACAATGGTTGAACATATGCCTGTTAATATCAAGTTATTTATTTTAAGCATTATTAACAGAATATAGCATGATCATAGTTATCCAAGTGTTTGGGAACTAGCCATTATTTTAGCATTTTTAAAACCTGGTAAGGATAAGTTTTTAGCAGCAAATTATCGACCAATAGCATTTATATCTTGTTTATGTAAGATCAGGGAGAAGGTATTTTATGACCTATCCGGTGTAGCTTTAGAAAAATGTTCTCAACAACTGTTGTGTTGGTACTACTTAAGTCCTCTATTTGTGAAGTCATTACTTCCAAACAGCACCATGTACTAGTCTTTTTGGACCATGAAAATCATTATGATACTGCATGGAGAAAGTGGTTACTTAAAACCATTCATAATTTGGGATTGAGAAGAGAGCTACCATTGTCCATTCAAGCATTTGTTTCACATAGGTTTTTTTTTCAAGTTGGAGTGGGTGAAATTCTGTCAGAGAGGACATTTCAGCAAGGAGTTCCCCAGGATAGTGTGCCAAGTGTAACCCAAAACTACATTAGCCATTAATGGGATATCCTCTTTCATTCCCCAAGATATTCTCCCAACATTATTTGTAGATGATCTCTCAATATCATTTGCTGGAGCTAGAATGGCAATGGTTGAAAGAAAACTACAACTTTCAATTGACAAAATTATTCAGTGGGCTTATAGGAATCTATTTAAGTTTTCAACAAGCAAAACTATTGTTGTTCAGTTCCGCCTTATTCGGGAAGTACATCCAGACAATGATATGTACATCAAAGGTCAACGGATCCCAAAGTAAGTGAGGCTATGTTTTTAGGACTGATAATTGATTGCAGACAGACATGGATTCCTCGCTTAAAAGTCTTGAAAGTAAAATGTCTAGAGGCTCTGAATCTTTTAAAACTATTGTCCCATACATCATGGGGGCCAGACTGCAAAACTCTTTTAAGGTTATTTAAGGCTTTAAGTTTTTCAAAAATTAGCTGTGATTATGAAATTTTTTCCTCACACCAAGCCTATTAAAGATTTTAGATTTTATACACCATTCTGGCATTAGATTGGCCACAGGAGCCTTTAGAACCTTGTTTATGCCAAGCCTCCTTGTTAATGCTGGAGAATTACCTTTAGACCTTTGCCAAAAGTCTTCTATTGTTCGGTATTGGCTTAGGTTTCAAAGACTTCCTAATTCTCTTGCGTATCAGATTGCAAACTTGGTAAGGTATTATAGATACTTCCCTCAACCTAAGGGTTTTCGGGTAAAATAATTGGTACACAGTCTTGATATAGATAGAAGTAAGGTGCTTCCATTTAAAATGTCATCAACCATTCCATGGAAATTACCAGAGATATGTTTCTGTAAATAGAAGCCAGGTTTCTTTTTATGGGACATTTTGCTGAACATAGGGAATCTACTTTTATATGTACTGATGGCTCCAAATCTGTTGCTGACGTTAGATTTGGAGTATACAGTAATGGTTTTAATTGTACAGGTGCACTTCCTCTAACAGCTATATTTACTGCCAAACTATATGGCATACTAACCGTTATTGGAAAAATAGCTTTAAGAGATGACGGCAATTTTACCATTTTTTAGTGATGCAAAAAGTGTGCTATAATCTTTAGAAGTTTTTAATTCCAGTAATCCTTAAGTTTTAAAGGTTTTAGAGTGGCTTTTTTATCATGTTAATGAGAGGTATAACAATTTGATTCTGTTGGGTTCCGGAACAGGTAGGTGTGTCTGGGATTGAGAAGTTAGATTT
The DNA here is from genome assembly GCF_036898095.1 of Palaemon carinicauda. Taxonomy (NCBI): domain Eukaryota; kingdom Metazoa; phylum Arthropoda; class Malacostraca; order Decapoda; family Palaemonidae; genus Palaemon; species Palaemon carinicauda. The sequence goes on from NC_090748.1 coordinate 74,395,508, forward strand.
ACTAGCAAAGAATGTTGCAGTTGAGTTGCTACATGGAATGTAGATAATGCTCTATAACGATTTTTTACCAAGCATTTAGAATTTTTTTTTATAATAATTGGCAACAGCATTGGGATAGCCTAGAAGGAAATGAGATGGGAGAAATAACAAAATGTTTATCTCCATGGAGGTATAACATGATGACCTGAACGTGGGAGACTACTCTTAGTCGTCTCTGCATTGGTCAAACTTGCTTGATACACGAGTTTCTGATGATTGTGCAACATCTGCCATATTGCAATGATTGTTTGGTACCCTTGACAGTTGGGCACTTTTCGATTGGATCTCCCCACTTTTAGCACCTTAAGAAATAAGGTTCTAGGCGATTTAACCGACAATAATTTACAAACAATAATTCATCGACAACAATTCACCGATACGTTCAATTTATCGACTACGTAATTTGTCGACAAGCAATTCGCCAACAATAATGTAGGAAAATATAAAGTGCCTATTCCATTTCTCTGCAAACATGTACGCTAGCTTTGTGAAGCTGTATTCTGATTTTAAATAAGTAGATTGGATCCTTAATTTTGCATGTTTTTATCTTTTTGATATATGAATTCCTTACTTTACTAGTCTATATAATTATTTTAAAACTAGTCTTTATGTAGGATATTACAAAACTATACATATTTTTTTTCATTATTTATCAAGAATAACCAAAACTAATTTTCAATAAGGAAAGGAAAAAACCCATAAAAACACAACTACTAAGATGAATAAAAAGCCATCAATGTAGTTTATTTAAAACCAGAAAGCCAGATTATAGGCTATTACCGACAAATAATCAATGCTGTTGCTATCGGATGATATTTTTCTACAATTCGTCTTATCCTTGCAGAAGAGTCACGTTATTTATTTCTTGGTGGTTGAGATAAGTGTCGGCTAAGTATTGTTCGACTTATACATCATTATAGCTTTGCTCGTTTTTTTTCAAGTAGTTGAAAAATGTCCAAATCTTAGGGTGGTTCCCAGCAACCTGTGTTTCAAATTCCATATGTCACCCTTCAACCTCATTATTTGCTTTTGTTAACGAATTCAAAGCTGTTTCATAAACATTCCCCATCTCAAGCTCAAATTTCGGAGGTCTGTGATAGTTTCTTCTGTAAGGCCATCCTATCCACGTAGCTTCAAAATAGTTCACTAATAGTTCACTACAGTTTCAGCTCCATACGGAACGATATTAGTATCACATAGTAATTCAAATGAAAGACAACTAATGCTGGTAAATAACGTAGATGTAGAGCAAATTCCGCATCTTCTTCATATCTTCTTTTCAGTCCATTAGCCTGGATAGCTAGAAAAATACACCGAATAAAATGGAAGAAACATCCTTTTAGAACTACGATTGCATTTAATGGCGAAATTTGGTGAATTGCGGTAAGTTGTCGAGAAATTAGGCATGTCGGTGAATATTTGTTGATGAATTGTTGTCGGTGAATTGTAGTTGGTAAATTTGCCAGATCCCAAGAAATAGATATCTGTTCAAGGTTCGAGGTGAGGATGGCATGTTCAACCTTGCCAAGATTCTTGGTCATGATATGTTGTACCATGCTAGCAGTATTTTTAGATTTATTTCAGATGCAGTTCTTCTGAAAGCTATTTAACATTTATAAGGACATCTTTACTTGTATTGTTTTAAATTGAATTCCCTTTTATTCTTTATTTATAAAAAATTATTTCGGCATCAATGACCTTAGTTGTCCTGATGCCAGAGAACTCTCAATTAATCAATTAATCACTATATCTCTCTTAAAAGATATCATTCTTTATCTTGTTACTTTTATCGATAAAGGGGGATTATACTAAAAACTTTTGGTTCTTCTTAGCATCAGAAAGTTGAGCAGACTCAGTGTAGCCAGTTGATACGCGTCATGCAATCCACGTTCCGTCCACACATTTCTTGACGTGTAATGTAACATCCCTTTAATGCGGCGGGAATTTACTGACAATTGGTGGGAGTGATCGCGTAGCGCAAAAACGTGCAATTTGTGCATGGTGTGAAGTCTGAAGTGTTCTCCACACTGGCGTTTGTATTACAAGAACATGTTACGTTATGCTGAGGTCACACTTAGGCAATACGGCCATGGAGATGCAGCGAGATTGGGATTTTAGCTTAATTTTGAGCATATCGACACTCGTCCCCATTCATCCAGGGTATATTTCGCATTAAATCCCATAGACTGAGATGATTGTCGTCACATGTGCGATACATCCTGGGTTTCCACGCTCCTTCGTAACTCTGGCGGACAGAATAAAATGTGCTCCATTTTTTTTTCGCATAGTGGGGGGTGATGTTCAGGCACTTGCGGTACAACGCTTGCAAGGAGGTAACGCATCACATTATCCGTGTTCTGTTCCCCCATTATTGCTAACCTATTCGCCTCTCAAAACTTTATATGCGGTATACCCCCCTTTTTGAGATGTGGCTACATGCATCACTATGCATGCATTCAGCACAGGCATAGAAAGTGGGAGCGGTGGTATGCCATCCCCAATCGTTCTTTGTATCAGAACACTGTATTGACTAATTTGGTTAAAATCTAGTGTCAAATTATATCAAAATTATATGAAAACTCCGTTGAACAGATTTGAGAATTATATCCTTGAATCTATCTCAAAGTCAGTGTGTGTGTGTGTGTGTGTGAGTATATGTATGTGTATAATCACTGCCCAAAGATAGCTGTCTACTCTATTTGCTTCATCTAAAGATTCTATTTATGAGAGAGAGAGAGAGAGAGAGAGAGAGAGAGAGAGAGAGAGAGAGAGAGAGAGAGAGAGAGAGAGATGTCAAGCATGTGTTAATTAAAAATCAATAGATAAATGTACAAATACCAAGTCGATAAAATGGGTGATTTTGGTATATTAAAGTTTTGGGATTGAGAGAAATTATAGGAAAAAACTAATAAAAACGAATGATGAATATAAACTTAATTCGAAATAAGTTTCTATGGACAATTGATTGGCGAGGGCCTTTCTATATATGGGAGTCCCATGGATCACGCATGCTGCGATCCATATCGCATGCATATGGAATGCACAGAGATCACTGCCGCAAAGTGCCCGACCAATTGAGATGGCACAACTTGCCCACTGCAATGGGATCCCATATACAGCGGTGTATCGTATGGTGACGTATCCCCATGTATCACCCTTATTGCTCTGTGCCTGTGGCGTTCATCTCCCCTGGTCGCCTACTCTGCGTAATGAGTCGTGAATGCCGCGGTGTCCTAGGTTTCAAAGAATATGTGATGGAATAACGCCTGAAAGCGCCTGCTGTATTCAAATTTTCAGGATTTTTCCATATCTCCTCTGATGCAAAGTCCTATGGCATAAGTGTGCCACCAGCATTACCTTCTTTAGCACGTGTGTTGTTACACTACTTAAGAACGACCCATGGAATTACCCCACTCCCCTCTCCTTCCTCCCCGTTCTCAGATATCTGAAAAATCCCAAATTGTTTCAGTGATATACCAAGTGATAGGTACCTGTTCAGTTGCATATGCATCATTCCTCCAATATACTGGTTAAATTTATATTAATTCATTGATAGTCTCGTCTGCGAAACTTGAAAAATCTCAGTGTAGCCTTTTTGTCGATAAATCGTAAAAATTATATCTACGAAAACCTGTTTCTTTGGCAAGATTCGTGAGACAGGAATCAGCTGATTAGAGAAATACAGGGTTTTTCCCCTCTAGAATAATGTAAATAATGTATTAATAACTATTCACAAGTTACAAACGTTATTCTTTAATATTTGGTATTCTCTTTGTCCATAAGGATTGATTTTACTTCGAGTTAATCTGTTTAGACTCGCTACTGGGAGAATTGGATTTAATCTCATTAAGGGGAACACACTTTGGCTATTTACTGATGAAAAAATCCAATGGTGAAGTTTTGACAAGTACTGAATACGGGGGTGACAGTCGGTGAGGTAGAAATTTAATTTTATATGAATATATTTATATCGATGTTTATATACATAAATATATATATATATATATATATATATATATATATATATATATATATATATATATATATATATATATATATATATATATATATAGTTGTGTGTGAAGTCATTGATGTACGGCCTTTTTAAAATACACACTCATATATATATATATATATATATATATATATATATATATATATATATATATATATATATATATATATATATATAATTGTCTGTGTGAACTCATTTTTCAAATACCTTCACCGCTTAATTGGTTTCCTTGATCTGATTGGCATTTTGATTACCTTTTAATTTTTGTTTATGCGGTTTTATACTAATATATATATATATATATATATATATATATATATATATATAATATATATATATATATATATATATATATATGATATATATATATATGATATATATATATATGTATGATAAATTTTGCTCTTTTAGACTTGTTTTTTGTATTCAAATAAGCCATATATTTTTTTATATATTGTCTGGATTCTCTTAACAACCTTGGAATCAGCCCCAGGTGAAATCACACAAAGACAAGACCTTGTGACCGGCCGGGAGTCAAACCCTGGTCCGGCAAACTTGTATAGACAGTGACTTAACCACTTGGCCAAATGGTTAAGTCACTGTCTATACAAGTTTGCCGGACCAAGGTTTGACTCCCTGCTGGTCACAATCTCTTGTCTTTGTGTGATTTCACCTGGGGCTCTGATCCCGGGGTCATTAAGAACATCCAGACATTAATGTATCATAAATATATGGCTTATTTGAATATATATATATATATATACAGTCAGCGCCGGTCGCGGCCCCCTCGTGGCAATCCCGACCTTCGTTTTTGGGTGTGGTCGTATATCGAGGCTAAAAAATCGACCGAGAGAAATTGACTATATGGCATCTCAAAGCTTGATGTTTCCACTAATCGGGGAAACCTGTGTTTTATCGATCAACTCATAACCAGTCGCCTTCTGACATAGTTAGTGGACAGTCGCACGTCTGAGAGGGCCGTCTAGAGATCGCTTTTTCGCCATAGTTATTTTTTTGTGACCATGCCTGGGGGCCATACGAGTAGAGATAATATTATTAGAATAATTGAGTGTTATAAGTTAGGCCTTACTGCAACTGAAATATGTGTTCAAGTGAATGTGAAATGCCGTACAGTGTCGAATATCATTGCCAAATACAAAGCGGGTGGGGAGAAGGAAATCCCTGAGCACACGCATGGCGGCGGCCTCCCCAAGAAATAGTCCCCACGTGCCCTGAGACTTATAAAAAGTAAATTAGAAGCTAATCCTACGTTAACAGCAAAACAATTGAAAGAAAGTTTTCCAAATATGCTAGGTGAAACGAGTATAAGAACAATTCAGAAACGTATTAGTGGCGATCTGGGATTCAAGAAGGTGAAGGCAAAGAAGAAACCTTTAGTGACTGAGAAACAAAGGAAGGCAAGGGTTGAGTTCTGTAAGAAGGTTAAGGAGTGGCCGATAGAGAGAGTGAGGAAGGTATTGTTTACAGACGAGGCCACGTTTTATATTTCTGACCCCGCAGGCAAAAAGGTCTGGGTCAAGAAAGGTGGCGATCCCTATCACCCCAAGGCCACTGCTAAGACAGTAAAGTTCCCCCCCTATTTGATGGTCTGGGGTGCGTTTGGATACGGTGGGGTTGCTGATCTTGTGGTGTTGCCTAAAGGACAAACTGTTAATGCTAATGTGTATTACGAAATTTTGAATTTGTATTTGCCAGAAGCATTTGAAAAGACTGGCACTGAAATCCTTCAGCAAGACGGTGCCCCTTGCCACACTGCTAAAATTATTAAGCAGTGGTTGGGGGATTGTGAAGTTGAATACATTAAAGACTGGCCTGGCAACTCTCCTGACTTGTCTCCCATAGAAAATCTTTGGGCGATAATAAAAGAAAGCTCAGGAACAAAGACACGTCGACGGTGCCAAAGCTTGAGGAGGCCCTGAAGGAGTGTTCGGCTGCCCTTGACCCCCAAATTTGCAGGAACCTTATTGATAGCATACCCAAAAGGGTCTCTGAGGTTATGAAGAGGAAAGGCCTGCCCAGCAAATATTAAAACAACAATTGGTGAGTGTTCACATAAAGTTTTCATGCATTTTTTGTCAGGGTTATGATTTTTCTTGTTGCAAAGGGGGTCGCGGCAATCGCGACCGGCGCTGACTGTATATATATATTTATATATATATATATATATATATATATATATATATATATACAGTATTTAATTATATATATATATATATATATATATATATATATATATATATATATATATATATATAGTTGTCTATAGTATATATTTATATAGGTTTATATTGTGAATTTATATATACAGTATGTATATAATGAAATTATATATACAGTATGTATATAATGAATTTATATATATATATATATATATATATATATATATATATATATATATATATATATATATATATATATGTGTGTGTGTGTGTGTCTGCGTGTGATGCACAGTTACTGAAATGCAGACAAAGGAAAGGACGACATTCTTTGAAAGACAGAGATTTGAAGATATCGAAAGAGATCTTTTACTGAATGAATGAGATGTCATCAAGGTACTGACGAGGTAACAGAGAAGATTCAATTGAACTATTATTTATATTAATATTGCTTTTTTTCTAACTACTATTATAACTACTACTACTCTACCCTGCAAAAGGAGAAATGTGTTTAGACGTTTTGGTTGATAATATTCTTTGTTTCAAGAGATATTCAAAAGTAGTCATTGAGCTTTGGACAGTCGTATACACAAGACGTATAATTTTCGTTTAAATCTACAGTAATTTTGGAAATATTTGTCAATTTTGTGTTTAAATGAACCTTAAACAAGGCAATAAACACATGTTTTTTTTCTTTTTTAGAATTAGAGTATTTTTTATGTAGGTCTAAAAGTGTTGTTAAGTTCTAATGAAATATCAGTACTTATTATAACTATTGATTATATTTATATTTCTTTATTATTTTTCTTAGGTATTAAGAATGTCTAAATCAATTGTTTTTTTCAGTGTACAAGATATGTATATATATGTATATATAGCTATATATATATATATATATATATATATATATATATATATATGTATGTATGTGTATATAAATTCAATATATATATATATATATATTTATTGTCTATATCAATATATATGTATATATATATGAATATATATATATATATATATATATATATATATATATATATATATATATAAATATATATATATATATATATATATATATATATATATTTATATATATATATATATATATATATATATATATATATATATATATATATATATATACTGTCCAGCAGCTTCTTTTCAAGTTAAAATCTGACCTGTATTGAATTTAAGACTTTCTGTTTTATGTATGTGTTAATGGGAATGAAGGAATTGAAAGGAATATAAAAAAACCTAGAATTCATCAAAAAGAAGGTGATTGTTTCTTCTGGGCACAAAGGCCTTCAATCTAGCACATTACTCCATACACACGCCCACCCTTTTCTGCATCCCAATTTTGGGAACGTAAAAGCCAAATGGCACTTATTAAAGATGTGGAACTTATGGCAGATGTTTTGTGCCCTAAGTTGCAGATTTTTAAACAATGTCCATTATAGTCAATGTTACCGGGAAGCGGTGAAGCCACCATAAGTTCTTACATCTCTTATCTCATACATTAGCCAGTCATTGGCCTCGTGCTCCTGAAAGGGCTGAGGACTGGGTAATTTATCCCAACACTGGACTTGCCCTATATACGATGCTAGTAAACTTCCATCTACAAGATCTTGATTGGCAAGGACTTGAGTTAAGGTGAATCTTTACAAGCTGAAAATTTCCTGGACAGTGTAGGCAGAAAAATGCATTGATACTTTTATAAGCAAAGCTCTATTTTACTTCCTTATGGCACTTCACCTTAACCCAAGATGACATTAGATACTCCCCAAAAGGAAGAATAAAATGCTTGACCAGCGATATCATGGAGATGAGGTAAAGGATTAGACAAGGGCCTAAGCACACATGCTTAACTGAGTCATCCAATGTCAAATGGCAAGAGGAAACTTTGATGAAAAGGATAGCCCACTGTATGGGTCTGCCTAACAATTATAGGAGTAAGTAATCTATTTTTGGTCTCAAATGCCTATCCCCAGTGCATGCTTCTTCCTGAAGGAACCCCCAAAACTATTTGTCTTAAGAGACCAACCCAAAAGCAGTGAGAGCTAAGGTACCAGTGTAAACAGTTGTTGTGGGGTCCAAAAAGGCCCGTGCAACCTGCGACCCTCGAGACTTCTCAGTGTGGCCCTACCCTCCAAAAATGAACATTGTACAGTGTGGTCCCTGGAGCCAACTGCCAAGCTGAAAATTTAGAGAGAGAGAGAGAGAGAGAGAGAGAGAGAGAGAGAGAGAGAGAGAGAGAGAGAGAGAGAGAGAGAGGGGGGGGGGTGGAGTTGCTGCAGCCTTCACCTGTCAGGAATAATACTTGTGTTAGCTAGATTTGGACGGGATTACAAAAATTTAGTTTGCATTACAACAGATTGGGCTCCTGCGATGGCAGGTAAAAGTGGTATGGAACAATTGTTGAAGGGTAGAATGGAGTCTCAAAATATTAACTTTTCTTCATTAATTGTCCTCCACTGTATTATACACCAGACAGTTTGTGTGCAAATACAATAAACTTTACACATGTAACCAATGTTCTTGTGAAAACAATCAAATTCATTCCGTTAAAAGGTTTGAATCATCGCCAGTTTAAAGAGTTACTGGCAGATACTGAAGCACAATGCTGTCTGTGAAGTAATTTTGTTAAGTCATGTGGCTAATAAAGGTAGGAATGCTGAAAAGGACATTTGAAATTTTGAATGAAATTGTTCTCTTAGACATGAAAGGCAACTCTATTCCAGAAGTGAATGGAAATGTGACTTTGCATTTTAGTAGTTATGTAGACCATCTTAGTACCTTGCTTGTTCTGCTTCAAGGAACAGATCAACTCATTAATGGTCTGTTCTCCCTGATCAAATGGTTTCAGACCATAATACATTTGTGGGATTCACAGAACAGAAATCAAAACATAGCTCTACTTCCAAACATTAAACAACCATGTATAAGCGATGAGCACTGTCTGATATATGGCGACAGGTTGGCAGCTCTACGAGAAGAATTTTCACTAAAATTTCATGACCTTAAAAAACATGTGATAGTTATTGAACTGTTTGCTTCCCCATTTCATGTGGATGTGGAAACTGTTCCAGAGATATGCAAATGGAAATAATTGAACTACAAATTAATAATGAACTAAGAACTTAGTATGGTGGTAGCCACACATATCACTTCTATAAACAATATCTATCAAACAAATTATCCCAAACTATCTGGTCATGCAAGGAAGCTGATGGCAGTGTTTGGTAACACATATATGTAAACAGCTCTTTTAAAAAATGAACCTGGATAAGAATAAATTTCGGTTTTCACTAATCTAAGGTGTTGCCACATCAGTCATTCAGCCTGATATTGACCAGTTGGTCTTACAAATGCAAAGTCCGCCATCCCACTATATTGGGTTTTCATTTGGTGGCATATAGGTTAGGATATTCCCATCAATTCAAATAGACAATTATCTTAACATGGGTATTACAGCCATATTTAATAATAATGGAGCCCTCAAAAATATCCATAAATAATTTAGATGGGTAGCTGGGTGAAAAATCAACAGTATTTTGTTTAGGATGGGAATGTTAAGAATCTTAGTTTTCGAGATAATTCGCTTGACATAGATTAGAGGGGAATTTTTATTATATGTTACATTCACATATGTGAAGCCTTTTGCTACTACAGATGTTTTTTATTTGTTGAAAATACAAAACTAATTTTGTGGTTTTTTTTTTTTTTTTTTTTTTTTAATTGAGGCCCCTATATGCGGCTCTCCACATACTATAAAATTCTTGACTAGTGGCCATTTTGAAAAGGTTGCACACCCCTGCCCTATAGGGATGCGACTTCCCTATTAATGAAAGTACTACACATTTTCACGCCCTTCCACACCGGGAACAAGAAAAGCAAAGTTAATCCATATGAGATTTCTAAACATTAATTTATTGGCTTTTATACCATGTCAGAGGTTACCATATTTTTCAAGATAAGAAATTGTGGTACTTTAAAACCATGCATGAATTTGCCTCACTGAGAAGATATAATATAAATAGAATAATAGATAGTAATTGTTATGGGTTTTTACATAGTGTCTGAGGCTGCCCTAAGAAAAACGCAGTGGACAGCATCCACGTTCTTCTATATACACCTTCAGGAGATTCAATCAGTCAACCCCTTTAGCAGCAGTTATGAGGTCTACTCTTCTTGATAGATTTCTCCCTTGTACCATACTGAATGACCTCACCAGTTTTAGTGCCGTGAATGCCCTAAAGTCCAATCCAATCCATACCTCGCCATGATTGTTCCAACGTGATTCTTTTTCAATGGATATTTTCAACCTAAAATTTTGTCCTTGGTCTTTCTATACAACGTGACTACTTACTAAAAAAAAAGCTTAACATTTTCTTTTTCATAACTGGTCGTCTAGGTTATTGTTACTAACCCAACCATAACTCTAGCATTTGACAGAATAGATCTAGATATCCCGCCATTTGCTCATGTGATGAAAGTCATATACCTTTTCATCAAGAAGCAGAGCATACTACTATCGTATCCAGAGGCCGTGTAATAGTGTTTTTTTTTTTAAATAACTCCTAAAATAACTGATGGATTTCCATGATATCAAAGCAGGGAGCGCTTCATACAATGGCCTAATTTTGGGAAATACTGTGCATTGCCAATTACGTTTCATTAACTTTTTTTTACTTAAGAAAATGAGGCTAAAGCCAGTCTTAGCCACCCACACATTCGCAAAAGTGATGACGTCCCTCAGTGACGTTGTTATAACGTTTCTTCCCCTGTACCTCCCATCCCCCGAATTGTTAAACGCCTGCTTAACTCCATAGATAATTGTCATATGACCTACCACAAGCAATACGAAATTCTTTGTCAGTAAAAGTTCAGCATACCTGGTAATGTGATTCGTGACTTTAGACTTTACCTAAACACAACACCAACGTTTTATATCTTACCCACTCACTTACATTGAAGATCAAGAATGAGACTTATGACAGGAGACGAAAGAAGCCATGCTAACCCTACACTTCGCACTTCAATCGAGTGTTGGTAAAGCAATAGAAATATAGTTTTCTTTAGGTTAAGCCGTAGGACTCATTCTTCCATACAACACAGGTTACTCGATACATCAATTGCCAGGAAGAAAATGACAGAGAGCATTGTTTGATATAATTTATCATATCAATTTCACCAGGGAGAGAGAGAGTAGCTTGAATTCCTTAGAAGGTAGACTTCTAAAAGATGTTTCATATAAGGGGATTGACATCGGCCATTTGATAAATTTTGAAATCATATATATATGTAATATATATATCTATATATATGTAATATATATATCTATATATATATATATATATATATATATATATATATATATATATATATGTGTGTGTGTGTGTGTGTGAAGATTTATTATATTTCAACCTATAGTTTTATATATTTATTTACGTTATAAGTACCAGTACCTATTTTTGTTACTTAAAAGGTATGTGACAAATATCATTGCGACTTTGTCACTGGAATCATACCAGACTTCAATTAATGAACCAATCAACCTTACTTTGAGAAATCCATTGACATTGTTTACATGCCAAGCTGATATACTCGTATCAAAGTATTCATCAGCTTTGCTTTTCCAAAATAATGTTATCACCAATTGCTGGAAACCATAGATTTATGAGTGATGAAAAGAAAAAAAACAAGAAATTGACACTTATACATTTTGCTCATCACTCTCAAGGAAAAAAATTGTTTTCTATTTCTACTAATGTTCTTATTTTATTTATTTATTTTATTTTTTAGTTGCCAATCTAAAATTTGTAGGAGTCCGAGTAGAATATCTCTCAGTGCGATTCCACATCCCTGTTTTAAACCTCTTCTATTATGTTTGATAATTTGTGTTAACCATCTAATCATTATCTACCACCATAAAACATTTTATTGCTCTTCCGGCTCATTTTATATGTGCAGTACACAGTCTTTCCTAACAAGGATTTACTCGGTAGCCTAATAACAATGGGAATGAAGGAAAGAAGGAAGGGGGGGGGGGGGTGTTACTAGGATAGCCATAGGTGTAAACACCGAAGGAGGGTTGGGGGAACCTCTGCGTCACAGTTACGTGATTAAGTAACACTTCTTCGAAACGCTCTGAAGGAAGGGAAGAAGTTCCTCTTTTTTTCTAAGAGTAAACGGGTTAATTAAGCACATCTGTCAATTCATTGTACCACCAAAAATTAGGCCAATGTTTGAAACATTCATTGCTGTAGTTTCATGGAAATTCATAAGCCGGTTTGTTGGATATTTGGGAAAAACACTATTATACGGCCTCCAGAAACGATAGTAGAAGTGTCTCAAGTTGTTTTTTTTTTTTTTTTTTTTTTTTTTTTTTTTTTTTTTTTTTCTCTCTCTCAGCAAACCCCGTCTTCCAAGTTATTCAAAAGCAAGGATCTTCAAGCCAGGACGTTTAGCCAAACATTATTCACTCTTGGCATTTCAGCCAAGCACCCTTTATGCCAAGTGTCGCTCAAGCCGGGCAGTTAAGCCATGGATCCTTCAAGTTAGACATTGGAACTAAGCACAATCCAACAAGGCAATAAACCAGTGTCCTCCAAGCCAGGCATGTAAGCCTAGCATCCTTCAAAACATGCAGTCAATTCAGCATTCTACAAGCTGGGCAATTAAGACAGGCATCTTTAAAGTAGATGATTAAAGTCAAGCACCCAGCCAGCTGGGGATTATGCCAAGAATCCCTAAAGGTGGGTGTTAAAGGAGGGAATCTTAGCAAAGTATCCTTAAAAGTTAGGTATTCAAGCTAAGCATCTTTCAAGCCCGGCATATAAGCAAAAACATCTCAAAACCAAGCCTTTTTAAGCCAGGGATTTAAGTCTACTATTTTTAAGTCATTCGTTTGAGCCAAACATTTTTAAAGCCTAGAATTTATACTAAGTACTCTTGAAACATACATTTAAGCCAAGTAAGTCTCTTCATAAAGCCATGCATCAATGCTAAGCCTCCCCAAAACTGGGTATTTAAGCCAAGAATCCTTCCAATAGGGAATTCAAATCAAGCATTCTTAAATTTAAGCATTTAAACAAGAATTGTTGAAAGACAGACATTTAAGCTAAGCATTATTCAAGTCAGGCATTTAAACAAGTTTCTTTAAACATGATATTGAAGCCAAGCATTCTTAAAGCCAGAAATTAAAGTCAATAATTTTTAAATTCTGGTTTTGAAATCAACCAGCCTTCAAGCCAGTCATTTAAAATAGTGATTTTTCAGGTCCAACATTTAAGCCAAGCATCTTTCAACCTAGGCATTAACCCAAGAATTCTTAACTTCGAGCATTCTTTTAGCCAGGCATATTTACTAAACATTCATAAAGCTGGGCATTAAGCCAAGAATCCTTCAAGTCAGGCATTTAAGGCAGCATTTTTAAACAAGTCATTAAAGTCAGGAATTTAGGCTAAGCATCCTTCGGGCATTTAATCGAAGAATTCATGAAGCAAGGCTTTTAAATCTAGCATTCGTAAAAAGCCAAGCTTTCAAACAAATGATTCTTAGAGCTAGGCATTTAAGCTAATAATTCTTCAAAAGCTAGGTTTTCAAATCAAGGATTCTTCTTCTTCTTCTTCTTCTTCTTCTTCTTCTTCTTCTTCTTCTTCTTCTTCTTCTTCTTCTTCTTCTTCTTCTTCTTCTTATTGTTTATTATTATTGTTTATTATTATTATTATTATTATTATTATTATTATTGTTTATTATTGTTATTTATTTATTATTTACTGTTTATCATTTATTGTTATGTATTATTATTATTATTATTGTTATTA
>NC_090748.1:74414564-74429564 GCF_036898095.1 Palaemon carinicauda
AGGAAGAGAGAAGAATCAGCTGTTGGTAATTTTGGAGTAGGCACAAGGAATGACAGATGACACTTGCTTGTAGAATTTGCTGAGATAAAAATCTTAAAATCAAGAACACCTTTATTTATAAAAAGGAACATAGAAAATGAACAAGAAGCCCAAATGGAGAAACAAAAAATGAAATAGATTTTTTAGTTAAAGATGTAACTGATTAACCAATTTAAGTCAAGCCATCATAGAATGGCGTAAAGCAAAATTTGTTTAGATATAAGGAAAGGGTGAAAAATGGATTTTAAGAAAGAAAATAAACACTCCTGTAATAAGAGAAAAATATGAAAAGTTTAGTATAGCAATACAAAATAGATACTCCCAACTACTTGATGAAATGAAAGCAAGTAAAGAAGAAATTATCTGTAATTTAACAAAATTTGTATTGGAATTAGCACAAGAGATAGGTGGAAAAGTTCCTATACAAGATCAAGGAAAACTTTCAGAAAACACCAAAAATATGATAAAGAAAATATTCTGTAAAATCCAAGATATATGAAATAGAATTATCAGAACTATCCAAAACTATAAACAAACTAAAGACACAAGATATTCGTCAAGACAATCAAACCATAACTGAGGAAACACCAAAGAAAGAAAAAAAAAAAGCATCAAATTGATGAAGGCTTGGAACAGGTCGCCAACTGATGTTTGTTTTAAAGGATGAAAAGGGAAATATCCACAACAAAGAGTGATAAAAATAGCAGAGGATTTCTATACAATGCTATACAATAATGATATAAGAAATAACTTTTCCAATAGAAATAATGAACCACCCGAGCTGGTACCAAACGTAACAGTAGGAGAAATGAAGAAAGCATCAAAAGACATGAAAAGAGGCAAAGCAGTAGGAGATGTTATAACAATTGATTTAATAATAGATGGAGGAGATTTCTTAGTATTAAAACTCGCTGAACTCTGCGCCAAATGTCTGGTAAGAATGCTCTATACCTACAGCTTAGAAAAACTTTATATTAATTAACAAAAAGGGAGACACAGAAGACTTGCAAACTGCCACCCAATAAGTTTACTTTCTGTAATAAATAATATATTTACAAACATCATATTAGGCCGAATAGAAAGCCAGCCAGACTTTAATCAACCAAAAGAGCAGGCAGGCTTTAGATGTGGATATTCAACAACTGACCATATCCATTTAGTTAACCAGCTAATGGAAATATCAACAGACTCTGACAAATCACTATGTATGGCATTTATAGACTATGAGAAAGCTTTTTGATTCTGTCAAAACCCCAGTGGTAATGAAAGCCTTTCAAAAACAGGGAATAAAATAATATCATGGTAGAACACTTAAAGATTTATATACAGGATGTACAGCAATCCTAAAACTACATACAGATAATGAGAAAATTCCGATTGAGATGGGAGTAAGACAGGTAGACGCCATATCTCCTAAATTATACAGAGCGTGCATAGTAGAAGTTTTTAAGAATTTAGATTTGGAAAATGTAGCAATTAATATTAAAACTTAGGGTTGGTAACGACATAGTAGTGTTTAGTGTATCATGGGAGGAATTACAAAAGATGGTAGATGATTTGAATAGAGAAAGCAGATATGTAGGACAGAAAATAATATGAGTAAAACTAAGATATTGTCCAGTGAAAATGCAGAGAGACAATAAATAAGAGTTGTGGACGAAACCTCTAGAGATCGTTGATAAATATACATATTTAGGACAGACAGTAGGTGATTCTAAAGGACAAGAGACCGAAATTAAAAGAAGTATATGCATGTGATGGAGAACATTTGGTAAACCAAATGAGATCATGGTAAGTAAACCGCCACTTTCTCCAAAAGAGAAAAGTACTTAATTAGAGGGTCCTACCAGTATTAACCTATGCATCAGAAACTTGGAGCCTTAATAAAGCCGTAGAACATATGCTAGTTACGAGTCGAAGAGCTATGGAAAGAATAATGATGGGAATAACACTAAGGGACAGAAAAGAGCAACATGGGTACGAGGACAAACTAAAGTAGAGAATATTCTAACAACATAAAAGAAAAAGGAATGGACATGGGCAGGATATGTAATGAGAATGACAGACAATAGATGGACATAAAGTATACCAGAATGAGTCCCAAGATATTATAAAAGAAGCAGAGGAAGGAATTGAAGACAATGGATTGACGAACTAAGAACATTTAATGGTATAAATCCAAGGACTAATTAAGAATGCTGGAGAGCCTAAATTTAATTTTTCAATAATCTTGATTTTGTTTATTTGACACTGCCAAAAATTTATATTTGAAATTCCCCCTTTCATTCTGTAACGGGCATTTTATTCTGACATTTTTTTTTCCTTTTTTTTAGAATACCAATGCTCCTTAATCCCAGTATGTCGATTGACCTAGAAACAAGTATGTCGGTCAAATGTACTAAGAAAAAGAAAGTATGTCAGTAAATTGGACTAAGAAAAAGAAAGTATATCAGTCAATTTGACTAAAAAAAAGAAAGTATGTCAGTCAATTGGACTTAGAAAAAGAAAGTATGTCAGTAAATTGGACTAAGAAAAAGAAAGTATGTCAGTCAATTTGACTGAAAAAAAGAAAGTATGACAGTCAATTGGGCTTAGAAAAAGAAAGTATGTCAGTCGATTGGACTTAGAAAAAGAAAGTATGTCAGTCAATTGGACTTGGAAAAAGAAAGTATGTCAGTCAAATGGACTATGATAAAGAATGTCAGTGAATTGCACTACAATAGAGGAAGTATACCAGTCAATTGGACCAAGATAAAGAAAGTATGCTAGTCAATTGGACTAAGATAAAGAAAGTATGTCAATCAATTGTACTAAGAAAAGAAAGTAATTCCATTGATTGGACTAGGATAAACTAGTTGAGTCAATTGGACTACGATAAAGAAAGTATGCCAGTCAATTGGACTGTGGAAAATGAAGTATGCCAGTCAATTGGACTGTGGAAAATGAAGTATGCCAGTCAATTGGACTACGGACTAGGAAGTTTGCCAGTCAGTTGAACTACTGACAAGGAAGTATGCCAGTCAATTGGACAAAGAAAAAGAAACTATGCCAGTCAATTGGACTAAGGTAAAGAATAGCAGTAAATTGGACTACGATAAAGGAAGTATGCCGGTCAATTGGACTAAGGAAAAGAAAGTATGCCAGTCAATAAGACGAAAGTAACGAATGTCAGTCAATTTGACTACGATAAAGGAAACATGTCAGTCAATAGGACGAAGATGACGAATGTCAGTCAATTTGACTACAGTATAGGAAGTATGCCAGTTAATTGGACTAAGAAAAAGAAAGTATGCTTGTCAATTGGACTAGGATAAAGAAAGTATGTCAGTCAGTTGGACTAAGAAAAGAAAGTAATACAGTTAATTGCACTAAGATAAAGAATATCAATCAATTGGACTACGATAAAGAAAGTATGCCAGTCAATTGGATTAAGGACATGGAAGTATGCCAGTCAATTGGACTAAGAAAAAGAAACTATGCCAGTCAATTGGAACAAGGTAAAGAATAGCAGTCAATTGGACTACGATAAAGGAAGTATGACAGTCAATTGGACTAAGGAAAAGAAACCATGTCAGTCGATAGGACGAAGGTAACGAATGTCAGTCAATTGGACTACGATAAAGGAAGTACGTAAGTCAATAGGACGAAGGTAACGAATGTCAGTCAATTTGACTACAATAAAGAAAGTATGTCAGTCAATAGAACGAAGATAACGAATGTCAGTCAATTTGACTGCGTGAAAGGAAGTATGCCAGTCAATTGGACAAAGAAAAAGAATGTATGTCAGTTAATTGGACGTAGGTAAAGAATGTCAGTCAACTGAAATACGATAAAGAAAGTATGCCGGTCAATTGGACTAAGAAAATAAAGTAATTTGGTTAATTGGACTAAGATAAAGAATGTCAGTTAATTGGACTACGATAAAGAAAGTATGCTAGTCAATTGGACTGTGGACAAGGAAGTATACCAGTCAATTGAACTACTGACAAGGAAGTATGCCAGTCAGTTGGACAAAGAAAAAGAAACTATGCCAGTCAATTGGACTAAGGTAAAGAATAGCAGTCAACTGGACTACGATAAAGGAAGTATAACAGTCAATTGGACTAAGGAAAAGAAAGTATGTCAGTCAATAGAACAAAGGTAACGCATGTCAGTCAATTTGACTACGATAAAGGAAGTATGTCAGTCAATAGGACGAAGATAACGAATATCAGTCAATTTGACTACAGTAAAGAAAGTATGCCAGTCAATTGGACTAAGAAAAAGAAAGTATGTCAGTCAATTGGACTAAGATAAAGAAAGTATGCTAGTCAATTGGACTAAGATAAAGAAAGTATGCCGGTCAATTGGACTAAGAAAAGAAAGTAATTCAGGTAATTGGACTAAGATAAAGAATGTCAGTCATTTGAACTACGATAAAGAAAGTATGCCAGTCAATTGGACTGTGGACAAGGAAGTATGCCAGTTGATTGGATTACGGACAGGGAAGTATGCCAGTCAATTGAACTACTAACAAGGAAGTATGCCAGTCAATTGGACTAAGAAAAAGAATCTATGCCAGTCAATTGGACTAAGGTAAATAATAGCAGTCAATTGGACTACGGTAAAGGAAGTATGACAGTCAATTAGACGAAGGAAATGAAAGCATGTCAGTCAAAAGGATGAAGGTAACGAATGTCAGTCAATTGGACTACGATAAAGGAAGTATGTCAGTCAATAGGACGAAGATAGCGAATGTCAGTCAATTTGACTACAGTAAAGGAAGTATGCCAGTCAATTGGACTAAGAAAAAGAAAGTATGTCAGCCAATTGGATTAAGATAAAGAAAGTATGCTAGTCAATTGGACTAAGATAAAGAATGTCAGGCAATTGGACTACGATAAAGAAAGTATGCCAGTCAATTGGACTGTGGACAAGGAAGTATGCCAGTCGATTGGATTAAGGACAGGGAAGTATGCCAGTCAATTGAACTACTAACAAGGAAGTATGCCAGTCAATTGGACTAAGAAAAAGAATCTATGCCAGTCAATTGGACTAAGGTAAAGAATAGCTGTCAATTGGACTACGGTAAAGGAAGTATGACAGTCAATTGGACTAAGGAAAAGAAAGCATGTCAGTCAATTGGACTACGATAAAGGAAATATATCCGTCAATAGGACGAAGGTAACGAATGTCAGTTAATTGGGCTACGTTAAAGAAAGTATGTCAGTCAATAGGACGAAGGTAACGAATGTCAGTCAATAGGACGAAGGTAACGAATGTCAGTCAATAGGACGAAGGTAACGAATGTCAGTCAATAGGACGAAGGTAACGAATGTCAGTCAATTTTACCACAGTAAAGGAAGTATGCCAGTCAATTGCACTAAGAAAAAGAAAGTATGTCAGTCAATTGGACGAAGGTAAAGAATGTCAGTCAGTTGAACTACGTTGAAGGAAGTATGCAGTCAATGAACTAAGAAAAACCATGTAGGTTAGTCAGTTGGTATAAGATAAAGAAGGTCAGTCAATTGGACTACGATAAAGAAAGAATGGTACTTAATTGGGCTGTGATAAAGGAAGTATGTCTGTCAATTGGACAAAGAAAAAGAAAGTATGTTAGTCAATTGGACTAAGATAAAGAAGGTCAATCAATTGCACTACGATAAAGGAAGTATGGTAGTCAATTGGACTGCGATAAAGGAAGTATGTCGTTCAATTGGACTAAGATAAAGGAAGTGTCAGTCAATTGGACTAAGATAAAGAATGGCAGTCAATTGGACTACGATAAAGGAAGTATGTAAGTCAATTGGACTAAGAAAAAGAAAGCATGTCAGTCAATTGGACTAGGATAAAGAATGTCAGTCAATTGGACTACGATAAAGGAAGTATGTCAGTCAATTAGACTATGATAAAGGAGGTATGCTAGTCAATTGGACTGTGATAAAGGAAGTATTCCAGTCATTTGGAGTAAGAAAAAGAAAGTATGTCAGTCAATTGGACTAAGAAAAAGAAAGTGTCAGTCAATTGGACTAAGAAAAATAATGTGTCAGTCAATTGGACTAAGATAAAGAATGTCAGTTAATTGGACTGTGATAAAGGAAGTATGTCAGTCAATTGGACTAAGATAAGGAATGTCAGTCAATTGGACTACGATAAAGGAAGTATATCAGTCAATTAGACTATGATAAAGGAAGTATGGTAGTCAATTGGACTGTGATAAAGGAAGTATTCCAGTAATTTGGAGTAAGAAAAAGAAAGTATTTCAGTCAATTGGACTAGGATAAAGAATGTCAGCCAAGTGGACTACGATAAACGAAGTATGTCAGTCAATTGGACTACGATAAAGGAAGTATGCTAGTCAATTGAACTGTGATTAAGAAAGTATGTTAAGTTAATTGAACTAGGTCAAATTAACAGTTTCCTTATGCTAAAATCAATGTTTGTACGCCTCTCGAATGATCAGATGTATTTATCTCAATCTTGTAAACTTCAAGGATCAACAAAAATATTATACTACCTACTACAAAATGGGGCCAAATTTTAAGATATAAAGTAAGTTCTGACCGACTCGTCACATGTGTGCATCCAACTGAGAGCTCTCGTACCATATTAAAAAACAGACGAGATATATCAAGGGAAGGTCGTTGCTGTCACTGCTCCATTCAGCTGAAACTTATGCTTCTCCTGATTTCCATACCGTCGTAGGAGAGTGTTACCTTCCTCCTTTTACGAGTTGAGGGAGCGACGGTATTTATGGGAAGTAAGTATCCACCAACCGCAAATATGTAACATGAACATATACTGTAATAGCTGTTGATGAACGAAGCTTTGAACTCTCTCATCTGGTGTTTGTATTGGCGATTGGTAGTCGTCATCAGAACGCATTTGATTTGTATTCGGCAAATATTTATCAGAAAAATATTTTGCTAAATGTTTATCAGCCCTTATAGAATTTTTTATTAAAAAGCGAGAAATGTTCCTCTTTTGGGAGATTTATATAATTTAAGTTTTGTCGGCTCAGAAATTTGATATTTTCCGTTGAAAGGAAAGTTCGCTTACGTTTATGAAACAGATTCTGGATTTGGATATTCGTATCCTATGAAAATTAGTTTTTAGTTTGACAAATAATACATATTTATTTGTTTCTTTTTTTTTAGTTATAAGATACACGTCTGAACAAAATTACTAACGAAAGTTGATGAAATTATGGTGTAAAATATGAGGGATCTCTTCCTCTCTCTGTTTTATTATAACTGGCGTTAACCCGACTATTTACCTTAAAGTATTTAAAGAATTGCTTAATTTTTTTCATAAAACAGTCATCAATATTCGCTATCAATATTCTTTTGTGTGTATGTGTGTGTGTTTGCAAATCCAAGTAATAGTTTTCTCAAATGATTTACAGATGAAGTGAACGAATATTCCCTTGTATCAATTCTTGTTAACCTCGACCTAAAATTGCGTTGTATTTCTGAAATGGGTCACTTGGGTTAAAATAGCATTCGAATTCTATATTACATGTAAACAAAAGGTGATACCATTAGGCAGTCGTTGAAAGATAGCCCAGATTAAAATTTTTAAAAGGTTCTCAGTTTCTGTATTTGCTCAGTAGATTGCAATTCCTCTAATAGGCAATTTGAAGAGCTGTCTGCTGATCCATGAAGGTTTAAAGGTTGCTCACGAATGGCAGAGATAAAGAACTGTGACAGTGCCCAAGATACTGACCATGTGTACATATGATGATCACCCATGTCCACTCTCCACCCAAGCTAGAACCAGGGAGGGCCATGCAATGGTTGCTGATGACTCAGAAGGTAGACCTATAGGCTCCCTAAAACGTGCCATCCTTATCTCACAGGGATGGCGAGTTTACAATCAGCAAAGAAACTATTGAGCTTGATCGGGTCTGGAACCCTAGTCTAGCAGATAGCCGGATATGAACGTTTCCATTAGGCTATCACAACCCTAAAAATTAGTAACAGAAATAACTACACGTTAAGTGTTTTCCTTATGACCTGCGGTCATTAGTAGCAATAAAGTCTTATTGAATAGATGGTAGCTTATTCATTTAATCTATAATGTTCAATAATTATGATTTATACAGTAATAACCTTTGTAAGTTTGCGACTGTTCCATTTTACAAGGCTTTTGAATAGCCATAGAAACTGGAAAGCTGAAGCTCAGTTCTTGAGTGTGTGGCCCTTTTTCTCCAAAAAGCTTGAAGTTAAGAGCTCGTTCTTTATTTGTTGTGAACCAACCAAAATTCAGTGATTCTTGTGAATGATTCTCTTTGTATGCGTATGGGGTTCTGTAATGTTAATGCCATTCAACATCTTATCCGTTATGTTTTACGCATGCTTCACACATTTATATATGCCCGTAAACCCCCCCCCCCTCTCTCTCTCTCTCTCTCTCTCTCTCTCTCTCTCTCTCTCTCTCTCTCTCTCTCTCTCTCTCTCAAATCGCCAGACTCTCCTTCTTTCAATATATTTTGATGAGCGATGAGAGGGGAAGCGTGATGATCAAATTTACAGAAGATTGATTGTTAATGAGATTTTCTAATTGAAAGCCAGGGGATACCCATATTTGCAATCTATGTCTTTATATTCAAAGACAATTCGTTTGTATGAGCAAAGTTTTTATTTTGTTCCATATATATATATATATATATATATATATATATATATATATATATATATATATATATATATATATATATATATATATATAGATTGATAGATAGATAGATAGGTAGATAAACCTATTTGTTCCTCATTAATATTTTTTTTTAGGATATTTCAAGAACGTAGGGATATTGTTTTTTAGTTTGGTGAAATCTTAGTTCGGAATCTTTCCCTCTCGGTCTTCCTAGTGTTTCCTGTGTTATATGTAATTTTTTTTTATATAATTATACTCGCACATAAATGAATGTAATTATATTCGAAGTACCTTATTTAGTTTCAGAGAAGAATTGGCATCATTTAGAAATATCCGTGCCCTGCTCATCAATATTACTGGAGGTAGATTTTCGAAGTTATTTCCAATCGTAATTGTTGTCCAGAAATTAAACTTGTTGTAATTACAGTTTCGTATATGGAGCTGGAATATTTACACAACAAGTCTCCCTTCTAGTAAACATTTTCCTGATTATGGGCGTAATCATTTCCATGTGCTTAAGCACCAGGTAGAACATAACATACGCCATTAATATCATATTGAATTTCAATATTGATATTGTCCTGGCTAAACAATGTTGTTATTATTTTGAATGGAAGGGTAACGTATTTATATCGTTAATATATACTGTGACTAAGACGTATTCATTAAATTTACAAAAAGGCAATTAACTTACCTATTATCCTTCTACAGAATATAAAAACTATATTTTAAAATATTGGGGGTAAAATGCATGATAAATGTATATAAAAGTTATAAACAACTTTTAATTTACAATTTCTTTCACTTTTCCCTGTTTCTATCTCCCATGTGACTGACCTTACATGCGGGATGCGTGATAGTACCAGTGACTTTATGTTGTATTTTTTGTTACAGTACTTTGGCTCTGGCCATGGCTTATGTCTTCACTGTGTCATTATCTGGTTTCAGATCCAGTCATGCACCATTCTCCTCTGTCTTGTCCTTGTGGTCGTTGGATCCAAAAGCATGCTTGACCACATCGGCCTCGACTTTAGCCAACTCCATTGCATCCTTTATACATGAAACCTTTTTAAGTAGAAAATCATTAAAAGATTTTTTGTCACGTGTCACAGTTTTCCAATGTTATATGGCTTATTCGCACGGATTTTAGCTACTACAGTATACATCAGCGGATAATCCAATTAATCAGTGCAATTTGTTTTTTCGTACAACTGCATTTGTCTTATTAATGTCAGTCTTCTTACCTACGTAACCCAAATGTGATTTAATTTTTTCTTGTGCTCTGCGGATTAGCTTACTCCCAACGCAACGCAACTGGTAGTTCAGCGCCATCTGCTAGCTTCGGCTTTCCATGACAGCAGTGATTTCCCCTGATTCTTCCGCTATCATAGGACAAGTTTTTGCTTGAAATTCCTTTAGACCTTTACTTTTATTTGCTTGCAGTCCTTGCGGTCCGTGGGGTAGTTGGAATTATTGTAAATTAGCAATGTGAGTAACCTAGAATTCTCTGCCAAGAAGAATAATGTCCAATTTTTATTTCTGTGTTCCAGTTCTGAATAATTTGAATACTTTTTATTCAGTTTGTAAAAATAATACGGAATTATTTAGTATTACATTTTTATATAATTTGCTTTAAAATTTGGATTCCATATATATTTTAAAGCAGCATACTTCACTTGAAAATGAGCCACTAAAACCAGACCCGCTACTAATGAAAAACTAAATGATAGCAGTCGTTCACCTTTCTTTAAGAAATAAAATAACATTATAGTAAAAATAAAAGAAAAAAATAAAGATATGTAGATGTAAATGAAGGAGGTTTGTAAGGACTGAGAATTTGGATTTTAAATTCAAATGGGATGTTTACAGAATAACGTACCAACATCAGTAAACTACTATTGTTTATTTATGTAAGGCATTCTCCAAATGCCTTACTCATCGTTGCTTCTCCGTATACGTATTAGGAAGATCATCCATTAGACTGGTAAACATATTCAAGACAATTTCTTTGACATGCATATTAGATGAGAATGGATTAGGGAAATTCTGTGGGTCTCCCCTATCCCTCAGACATACAAGGGAAACACAAGGAAGCCCACAACTTCGTCTGGCTAAATCTAATATATGATACACATCTAAAGTGAAGAATACATTCCATTAGTTTTACCATTCGAAGGACTGATCGACCGAGGGACGCATTATTGTAATTTATAGTTATGGAAATCAGAAGGAACATAATTTTATTCTATGCTTTATTGATCAGCGACACTCGCCTCTTTTACTGACTGGTGTATTTTATACTTTGCAAACACAAAAAGATAGACAAGAACAGTCGAAATGGAGAACATATGAATAGTTCAGTACCATGCAGGTACGTGTGATAAGGATATACTGAATATTTTTATCAGGTATTATATATTGTGAATACAAAACTTAGCTTACTGTACACTTGTTTTATGCTGGTTATAAAGTCATATTATGAACTCGTATGTTGAATTGATCCAGTGAAATATCACTGTGAGAAATAAGTATATTAACAATAATCATAAAAATTTCCCTTGAGATGAATTGCTTTGGTTGAGTTGCCTTCCCATCATTTGGAAGATGAATGTTCCGCAGTTTCTTATGAGTTTTATCTAATATCCGTTTGATCTTTTCTATTCCTGTTCTTAGAATCTTCGATGGAATCTAGAAGAGTTGGATATCTCCTGACATCGTTCGTAAGGTAATGTAACCACGCTTGTGGGTGCTATCCATTTTTTTTCCAGATATATTTTCAATTATGTTTTGCATTTGTGATCTTTAGTAGTCTGTCATATGTCTCAAGTTCTGGGCAATTCGAAGAAGAACCTCAACTCTGTAGGCCCCAGATGTTTATTGCTGGCATTGGTGTTTGTTGTATTGGTATTGGTATTTCTCGTTTCAGAATGCATGAAGCTATTGCTAATGGCTTGATACTGCCTTTCTGTTGTAGAATTGTGGTGCTGGTCATGACTACTGCTGTCATGGTATCAGTGTCTTGTTCTAGTTACATCCATGCTCCATTTTCCTATCAGAACTAATCGGTTATATATCTTAAAACTGTTCTCGGCCAAGCCTTGTCGCTACTTGTCTGTCTTGATCCTTTTATCTTCGGGCGATCATGAATGGCAAAATAAAATGAACACTGAAGAGCATTTGAATTATGGGTTTATTCGCATTTTCGTTAGTCTGAGTAACGGGGAATGTTTTGATTTTTGCATTTATCTCTATATGCTTGGCAAAAATATAATCTGTTCTTCATTACGAATTGAAAGTTTGAACTATTTTATTATAAAAGGATAGAACTTCTTAGAGATTATTAATCACGTCAATGTGTATTTTGAAGTAAAGAGGCAATCGTTAAAATAGTTCAGGTAATGAACACAATGATGGTTGTAGGCACTTCGTTAACGCCAGCACTGGTGCTTTAAACAAAGGTAAGTAACTCTCCAAAAGAGTAAATAAATGCAGAAGAGAATTATTGTTTAGATAGGTGATTGAATAAATACGGTCATAAAGAAATGATACGTAAAATAAATGGGTAAATAAATACTCGCAAACATGTAACAAATTTGCTTTAGAAATTGAAAACCGATCAAGCATAATAAAGTTTAATTAATTGAGTATTTTATTAACTTAACCTATAAATAATTACAGAAACATTATTGCTTCTTTATGTCTAACCGGATATTTATAATAGACTTGAACTAGGTTTCACATAATTTCAGATTATTTACTTTCTTTACGGTATCCAAATCTAATAGAATCGTCTGACTCGATTATTCCTTATTAAACATTAAAAAGTCATTATTTTTTCTTGAAATTAGTT
The DNA here is from genome assembly GCF_036898095.1 of Palaemon carinicauda. Taxonomy (NCBI): domain Eukaryota; kingdom Metazoa; phylum Arthropoda; class Malacostraca; order Decapoda; family Palaemonidae; genus Palaemon; species Palaemon carinicauda. Next base: position 74,427,091 of record NC_090748.1, read on the forward strand.
CTAAACCTTTCGCTTTAAGAGCAGAATTTGGAAAGATAATTTTACTGATTATTATTTGATATCTTAAATTGGAAATGCTTCCAAACTACCTTGAAAGTAAAATTTGTTTTAGTAAGAAGCCATTTGCCAATATATATATATATATATATATATATATATATATATATATATATATATATATATATATATATATATATATATATATATATATAACCTTGAATGTCTTCCTTGAATGTTTATGTAAATTGTACATCCATAATATGTAAAATAGCAAACCTGGATACAAAATTCAGATAAATACTTTCAAACCTACTATTTTGCAACCACTTTGAAATTTCGTGAATTATCATCCTTTCATTTACGTTGTGATACCACCGAGAGATTTTTTCGTCTTGTTTAAGGATTATCGGTTTTTTATTTTTTGAGGATAATTGATATCCATAGTTGGTGTAATGTAATCACCCAACCAAACATGCACGTACATAAACACACACACAATATATGGAGATGGAGCTGGGGGGAGAGTGACTGCTCCCCGCACTCTAGTTTTGGGGTGTTTGAATGTGCGTGGATGTAGTACGATAGAGAGTAAAAGATGTGAGATTGGAAGTATGTTTAGGAAGAAAAGGATGGATGTATTGGCCTTGTGTGAGACAAAGATGAAAGGAAAGGGTGAAGTGATGGTTGGTGAAAGGTCTGGTAGTGTGTCTGGGATTGAAAGGGGAAGAGCGAGAGAGGGTGTGGCTTTATTGCTGAGTGAATGGATGACAGGTAAAGTAGTGGAATGGAAGGAAATATCCTCTAGGTTAATGTGGGTAAGGGTTAGGTTGGGTAGGGAATGTTGGGCGTTTGTCAGTGCGTATGGGCCAGGTAGTGAGAAAAGTGAAGAAGAATGGAATGAGTTCTGGAATGAATTAACTAGGTGTGTAGAAGGACTGGGTAGAAGGAATTATGTAGTTGTCATGGGTGACTTAAATGCTAGAGTGGGCGCTGGAGAGGTAGAAGGGGTCATTGGGAAGCATGGTGTACCAGGTGAAAATGAGAGTGGTGAGAGACTGGTAGATATGTGTGTTGAACAAGAGATGGTAATAAGTGCTAGCTTTTTCAAAAAGAAAGATAAAAACAAGTGTACATGGGTAAGAGTGGCAAGTGGAAGAGTAGTAGAAAGGGCATTTATGGATTATGTGTTGATAACTAAAAGAATGTTTGGAAGATTGAAAGATGTGCACGTGTTTAGGGGTATGGCTAACGGTATGTCTGATCATTTTTTGGTGGAAGGAAAATTAGTTGTAGCAAAAGAGTGGGGGAATAGAGTAGGTGGATGTAAAAGGGAGGCAGTGAGGGTCGAAGAGCTAATAAAACCGTGGGTAAAAAGTAAATATCAGGAAAAGTTGAAAATGGCATATGATGAAGTGAGAGTAAGAGAAACTGGTAATTTAGAGGAGGAGTGGAAGTTAGTAAAAGAAAATTTTATTGGGATTGCAAGTGATGTGTGTGGCAAGAAGGTTGTTGGAGGCAGCATGAGGAAGGGCAGTGAATGGTGGAATGAAGGAGTGAAGGTAAAAGTGGAAGAGAAAAAGAGGGTTTTTGAAGAATGGCTGCAGAGTAATAGTATAGAGTAGTATGAAAAATATAGAGAGAGAAATGTGGAAGTAAAGCGCAAGGTACGTGAGGCAAAGAGGGCAGCTGACCTGAGGTGGGGTCAGGGATTGGGTCTGTCATATGAAGAGAATAAGAAGAAGTTTTGGAAAGAAGTGAAGAGAGTAAGGAAGGCTGGCTCAAGAATTGAAGAGACAGTGAAAGATGGAAATGGAAGGTTGTTAAAAAGAAAGGAGGCAAGGAAATGGTGGGCGGAATATTTTGAAAGTTTACTGAATGTTGAGGATAATAGGGAGGCAGATATAATTGCTGTTGCAGGTGTTGAGGTGCCGGTGATGGGAGATGAGAATAAGAGAGAGATTACAATAGAGGAAGTGGAGAGAGCACTAGATGAAACAAGAGTAGGAAAAGCATCTGGTATGGGTGGTGTGAGAGCTGAGATGTTGAAGGAAGGGGGTGAGACTGTACTTGAATGGTTGGTGAGATTGTTTAATATGTGTTTTGTGTTGTCAATGGTACCAGTAGATTGGGTTTGTGCATGTATTGTACCACTATATAAGGGTAAGGGAGATGTGCATGAGTGTTGTAATTCAAGAGGTATTAGTTTGTTGAGAGTAGTTGGAAAAGTGTATGGTAGAGTAATGATTAATAGGATTAAGGATAAAACAGAGAATGCAATCTTAGAAGTACAGGGTGGTTTTAGAAGAGGTAGGGGTTGTATGAATCAGATTTTTACAGTTAGGCAGATATGAGAGAAATATTTAGCAAAAGGTAAGGAGGTGTATGTTGCGTTTATGGATCTGGAGAAAGCGTATGATAGAGTTGATAGGGAAGCAATGTGGAATGTGATGAGGTTATATGGAGTTGGTGGAAGG
>NC_090748.1:74434564-74454564 GCF_036898095.1 Palaemon carinicauda
TAATATCAGCTTGCAGCACACATTTATGCCCCTTGAGCTTCCATCCCCTTTTTTTCTGTAATTTCTCTATTATTATAGTTCTTTCTTAGTAGTAATCCACTATGAAAGGGAGAGAGAGAGAGGTAGATCAGAGAAGTCCGTAAAGGTTTGGGCATACAATATCCAGTTTTGCCTGATCTTTCTTAAGTGACAAATCAAGTTTAATATTATATGCTTTGGTTCATTAATCTGGGTAGTATTGGCAGAGATGTGCTGGCCTGAACCCTTGAAAACTTAGCACAAGAACCCTACTCTTATGGCCTTATGCGTTCATCATGTCTCGTATTCAGATTACCTGGAGCGAAAGGAGCTGTTAGACCAGCGTCCTAGCCACCTAGAATAGTTTTGCCGGCATAGCTGGAAGACCAAGAGGCACTCGGAGTGCACACTTGTTGCAGTTAATGCTCATTCCAAATAGCGTAACTGCAGGAATGTCAATTTTTGTTTCATATATTTGGTCAGCCTAGACAGGCATCTGGTGGCATTCAGAAGTTGCTAAGATTGTTGCCTCCTGTAACAATGCCATGGACATACACACAAAATGTCTCCCTTTCTTGACGGAGCTTCCATGCAAATTCACATTCGGTCGTCCTGTATTTTCTAGATAATTTCTTACCTGTAAACATTAGTTGTCAAATGAGTAATCCCCTCCTCTACTGTGAAAAATAGATGGAAATACATGGAATGAAGACCTAAAATGCGAGTGCCTATGTTTTGTAATATATATATATATACATATATATACACGTGTGTGTGTGTATATACATATATATATATATATATATATATATATATATATATATATATATTATATATATATATATATCTATATATATTCATATATATGTGTGTATATATTATATATAAATGTATATATATATGTATATACATGTATATATATATATATATATATATATATATATATATATATATATATATTCATATATATGTATGTCTGTATATAAAGAAGCATCAAAATGAGGTTAAGAAGACTTGCAACAGGACGCCAACAGATGTTTACTTTAAAGGATGAAAATGGAAAAATCCACACTAGAGATACATACATACATACATATACCCAAGGCACTTCCCCCAATTTTGGGGGGTAGCCGACATCAACAAAGAAACAAAACAAAAAGGGGACCTCTACTCTCTACGTTCCTTCAGCCTAACCAGGGACTCAACCGAGTTCAGCTGGTACTGCTAGGGTGCCACAGCCCAACCTCCCACATTATCCACCACAGATGAAGCTTCATAATGCTGAATCCCCTACTGCTGCTACCTCCGCGGTCATATAAGGCACCGGAGGAAGCAGCAGGGCCTACCGGAACTGCGTCACAATCGCTCGCCATTCATTCCTATTTCTAGCACGCTCTCTTGCCTCTCTCACATCTATCCTCCTATCACCCAGAGCTTTCTTCACACCATCCATCCACCCAAACCTTGGCCTTCCTTTTGTACTTCTCCCATCAACTCTTGCATTCATCACCTTCTTTAGCAGACAACCATTTTCCATTCTCTCAACATGGCCAAACCACCTCAACACATTCATATCCACTCTAGCCGCTAACTCATTTCTTACACCCGTTCTCTCCCTCACCACTTTGTTCCTAACCCTATCTACTCGAGATACACCAGCCATACTCCTTAGACACTTCATCTCAAACACATTCAGTTTCTGTCTCTCCATCACTTTCATTCCCCACAACTCCGATCCATACATCACAGTTGGTACAATCCCTTTCTCATATAGAACTCTCTTTACATTCATGCCCAACCCTCTATTTTTTACTACTCCCTTAACTGCCCCCAACACTTTGCAACCTTCATTCACTCTCTGACGTACATCTGCTTCCACTCCGCCATTTGCTGCAACAACAGACCCCAAGTACTTAAACTGATCCACCTCCTCAAGTAACTCTACATTCAACATGACATTCAACCTCGCACCACCTTCCCTTCTCGTACATCTCATAACCTTACTCTTACCCACATTAACTCTCAACTTCCTTCTCTCACACACCCTTCCAAATTCTGTCACTAGTCGGTCAAGCTTCTCTTCTGTGTCTGCAACCAGTACAGTATCATCCGCAAACAACAACTGATTTACCTCCCATTCATGGTCATTTTCGCCTACCAGTTTTAATCCTCGTCCAAGCACTCGAGCATTCATCTCTCTCACCACTCCATCAACATACAAGTTAAACAACCACGGCGACATCACACATCCCTGTCTCAGCCCCACTCTCACCGGAAACCAATCACTCACTTCATTTCCTATTCTAACACATGCTTTACTACCTTTGTAGAAACTTTTCACTGCTTGCAACAACCTTCCACCAACTCCATATAACCTCATCACATTCCACATTGCATCCCTATCAACTCTATCATATGCTTTCTCCAGATCCATAAACGCAACATACACCTCCTTACCTTTTGCTAAATATTTCTCGCATATCTGCCTAACTGTAAAAATCTGATTCATACAACCCCTACCTCTTCTAAAACCACCCTGTACTTCCAAGATTGCATTCTCTGTTTTATCCTTAATCTTATTAATCATTACTCTACCATACACTTTTCCAACTACACTCAACAAACTAATACCTCTTGAATTACAACACTCATGCACATCTCCCTTACCCTTATATAGTGGTACAATACATGCACAAACCAGAGATAGTGATAAAAATTGCTGAGGATTGCTATACAATGTTTTACAATAGGTGATATCAGTAATAACTTTGCCAATAAAAATAATGAAACGTCAGAGCCGGTACCAAACGTAACAGTAAGAGAACTAAAGAAAACATCAAAAAGGTATGAAAAGAGTCAAAATAGCGCGAGAAGATGGTTTAACAATTGATTTAATAATAGCTGGAGGAGATTTCATAGTAACGCTACACCAAATGTCTGCAAGAATGCTCTGTACCTGAAGCTTGGAAAAACTTTATCATTAAACTAATTCACAAAAAGGGAAACACAAAAGACCTAAAATATTACCGCCCAATAAGTTTACTCTCCGTGATATATAAAATATTTACAAAGATCATATTTGGCCGAATAGAAAAGCAGCTAGACTTTAATCAACCAAGAGAACAGGCAGGCTTCAGAAGTGGGTATTCAACAACTGATCATATCCATGTAATTAACGAGCTAAGGGAAAAATCAACAGAATATGAAAAACCACAATTTATGGCATTTAGAGACTATGAGAAAGCTTTTATTCTGCATAAACCTCAGCAGTAATTAAAATCCTTCAAAAACAAGGAATAGAAAAATCTTATGCTAGAATGCTTGAAGATATCTATACAGGAAGTACAGCAATCCTAAAACTACATATAGATAGTGAGAAAATTCCGATTGAGAAAGGAGTGAGACTGGGAGACCCCATCTCTCTTAAATTGTTGCTGCCTAGAAGAAGTTTTTAAGAATTTTGATGGCAAAAATGTTGAAATTAATATTAATGTGGAATACCTTAACAACTCAAGATTTCCTGATGGCATTGTTGTATTTAGTGAATCAGGGTAGGAATTACAAAAAATGTTAGATTTTAATACAGAAAGCAGAAATGTAGGATTGAAAATTAATGAATAAAACTAAGATAATGTTCAATGTAAAGGGAGAGAGACAATAAATAAAAGTTATGGAACGAACCTCTAGAGGCTGTCAATGCAAATACGTACTTTAGACAGTAATTGGTTCCCCAGGACACGAGACAAAAATTAAAAGAAGTATGTGCATGTGATGGGCAGCATTTGGTAAACAAAATGACATTATGAAAAGTATAATTCCAGTTTCCCCAAAAAGAAAAGTATTTAATGATATGGTCGAATGCATAAGAAACTTGAAATCCTACTAAAGCCTTAGAACATAAGTTAGTTACAACTCAAACAGCTATGGAAAGAATAATAATGGGAATAACACTAACAAACAGTAAAGAACAACATGGATACGAGAGCAAACTAAAGTAGAGGTTATTGTAACAACATGTAAGAAAAAGAAATGGACATGGGCAGAACATATAATGAGAATGACAGACTATAGATGGACATTAACATCAATAGAATTGGTCTCTAGAGATTGTAAAAGAAGGAGGGGTAGGAAGAGCAGACGATGGATGGACAAACTAAGAAGGTTTGCTGGTGTGGCCTGGTGGAGAAAAATCATATTCAGATGGGAGTGGAAGGTTATGTCTGAGGCTTTTGTTCTGAATTGGATTAGTAACGGCTGAGGACGAACTATATATATATATATATATATATATATATATATATATATATATATATATATATATATTTATATGTATTCACATAAGCCATATATATTTTGATATATTAATGTCTGGATTCTCTTAACGACCTCGGGATCAGAGCCCCAGGCGAAATCTCACAAAGACAAGAGCTTGGCTCCGGCCGGGAATCGAACCCTGGTCGGCAAGCTTATATAGACAGTGACTGTCTATATAAGCTTGCCGACCAGGGTTTGATTCCCGGCCGGAGCCAAGCTCTTGTCTTTGTGAGATTTCGCCTGGGGCTCTGATCCCGAGGTCGTTAAGAGAATCCAGACATTAATATATCAAAATATATATGGCTTATTTGAATATGAAAAACACGTAAAAATGTGCAAAATTTATCATATATATATATATATTATAAATAAATAGAGAGAGAGAGAGAGAGAGAGAGAGAGAGAGAGAGAGAGAGAGAGAGAGAGAGAGAGAGAGAGAGAGAGAGTTTATTTGTTTGTAATAGGTTGTCTAGGTTGTGTGTGAGAGAAAGAAAGGGAGGAAGGTGTGAATCACTACCAGTGGACAGTGAATGTGAATGACCACTGAAGGCTAATGGAGCTCCAAGACTAAGCAAAAACAGTAACTTGTTACAAGAAAAGAATTCAAAGAATATGGAATTGATGTACAGAGAAATCTGTTAAAGACTAAATACAAATAAGTGAACCGGCAAATGCATAAAATATTCAATTATAAAAGCGTGTTCCTGGATCGTATGTTCAATAAATGCAAATCTAATCAGTGCTTCAATAAAATTAATTAAAATCAGTTTTTGAATAAAATGAACTAAAAGAAACCGCTATTTCAAGGTTAAATATCTTGAAAAGTCTAAGGGAAAAGAACAAAAATACGATGTAGTCATACACATTAGTCTTTTCACTGTGTTGAAACCCACGGCAAGATGAAAAAATCTCATATTTAAGTGGAAATTTGTAATATCACCTCAACAATCCAATAAGATTAATCATAAACAGGTTTGGTGCATCAATATTAAAAAGATAAATGTTGCATTCACCAATCTATAACGTATCAAAAATTCACAAAATTATCAAACATAATTACTGCTCGTGACTGTAAATGATGGTTTATTTGCATAAAAAACCGCTTTTGGTACGAAGTATTCGTAGTTTGCAACAATTTAGTTAATAGATGGTAAGCTCTATTCCAACGAAAGCAATTATACAACAAAGACCCTAGTAAAACATACACGACTAACCAATTTTACTAAGAAAACTATGCAGTACTGCCTACATTAGCTTATTAACATTTAAGAAAATTATGTTGTATTCTTCATAAAATATTGATATAAAAGAAAAAATTACATCTATTCAATGAAAGATCCATAATATATATGAATATACCCCACAAAATTTTTGTGTTTACCATGAAATTTCTAAGAAAATCTTGAGAGAATTGCATATAATATCAAAACTAAACAGGTGAATTCCTGGAGATTAGAACATTTGTATTTTTAAGTTTTCACAAACTTTACTTATAGACACACAAAAGAAAATAGTGAAGTGAACATGAATTCTGGGACATTTCTATATGAAAAACATTTGAGTAACTTTATATTCAAAATCAAAATATACCTATTATGTAAACCTAGGAAAGGACAGACTATGCAAATCGGAAGGCCTCTTTTGGTCATCAAAGGATTAGATTGCCAACTCCAATTTAGATTTTTAGAATAATTAATGAGGTTCCAAAATCAAGAGTATAGAACGACGGAATTACACCAAATCACTTGTATTCAAACGCCCACTCGTGCACAAGGAAAAGTTTGAAATTTGATACCCATGCCTGTTTTAAATGATATTCATATAAGTAACAGAGACAAATACCAACCCAAGATCACAAGGAAAATTTCACTCACACATTCAACAAGAATTAAGAGGGATCGTTTTTAGAAAAAGTCTTAACCCCAGCCATATGGAAACAATAACTATAGTTAGTAGCCTGTCAGCACGGCCAACTCTAGGGCAAATTATTATTATTATTATTATTATTATTATTTTTATTATTATTATTATTATTATTACTAGCTAAGCTACAACCCTAGTTGGAAAGCAAGATGCTATAAGCCGAATACTCCGACAGTGAAAATATCTCAATTAAGAAAGAAAATAAGAAAATAAATAAACTATATGAGAAGTTATGAATAGTAATATAAAATAGCTTGAGATCAGTAACAACGTTACTATGAGGAGAGACTTATGTCAGCCTGTTAAACACGAAAACATTCGCTGTATGTTTAAACTTCTGAAGTTCGAAAGCATCAACTGCCTGATTAGGAAGGTCACTCCACACCTGGAAAAAAAGACTAGAATACTGTGTAGTATTGAGCCTTATGATGGAGAAGGCAGGGCTGAAGCTGCTACGAACTAATGGAGTAGCATTACCAATTCTCCAGAAGTTAAAAAATACTGTTAACTTATGGAAAATTATAGACAACATAGGAATTATGAAGTCGGCGGTCTTTATTTAAAACAAGGGAAAAATACCTTTTGGGTCTACACCTTCATAATCTTCAAAGGCGATCAAAAGTGTTTTAATTTCACCTGACTAAAATCCAAAGAGTGCAGATTTAAGTGTAGCCCACCATTTATGCTCCTGTGTTGTACCAGAAAGAGTTTGTTTTAAGGTCAAATTTGAAGCATAAACTCTTGAGCAACAGCTCTTAGCCGAGTATAGTTATTCCAAGTCAGATCTGCTCTGTTACCCTTCTAAAGATGATAGATCCTTTTCTTCTCCAAATATGCACGTATACAATTATCATTAAACCTATGATTGTCTTTCCCTCGGTATTTTAACACATGAAAAGTGATATGCCTATCAATTATATTGACTAGATTCTCATTCAAAGGGACAACAGGATCAACACTATATAATTGTGACCAATTCAAATGCAAAAGATCACTGAAACGGCAATTACGATCTGTGTTAGATTCTGTATGTATCTTAAATGAGTATGGCTCATCAGGGAAAGGACAATCATTCATAATTAACGAAATCAAAGAATGATCAGACATCCCAACAGGTGAACCAAACTTGTTAAAACACCGGAGGCATCAGTGTATACTAGGCCCAAGCAGTTACCAGACCTGTGAGTAGCTTCATTTATGATTTAAGCACTGCCTGATTTAGAGGCAAAGGCTTAAGCTCTTAGTCCATTGAAATCAGTAGGAGAAACAGAAATTATCTACTCCAGATGAAGAGCTTTGATGTCGCCAACAAGCACAAAAGAGGCCTTTCTTTCATCTTGTACCTTAGCCATAATGGTGAGAAGGCAAACAAAGACAGAATCATCCATGTTTGGATTCCAATAGATGGTTCTCAAATAAAAGCTATTATGCCTACCACAAACTTATATGACCTAAATCTCATAACATCCACATTCATAGTAGGACTTATGAGAAGCAGGGTACATCGTACTAATATACACTGACATTTCCCTTTATATAGGAGTGACATCCCTTCTCATAAGTTATTGTTTTCTAGAAACTTATAACAAGGAGCTCAGATGAGTGCTTCATTTGTGAAACCAAAGTTTCTGAGCTTAATAGATTATCATACTGTCTGGAGGCTACTGTAAGGTCTATAATATTGACATGCATTCCACGAATATAGTAATGCATTAGATGTCACTAGTGAATTCTAAAACACACTGGTCCCAGTTATGCTCAATATCTCCAGAGAGAATAAGAATTAAAAGCAATAAAAATGTCTCATTACATTTGAAAACAAACTTAATAATGATAAAAACAAAATATACACGAATATATGTAAAGCAGGTCATAGACTATAGACAAAATGTCGGATAAGATTGGTCAACATGGCGGAGCTGATGCACCATGCATGGTTAAGTACCCTTCAGGATAGCCACTTAAACTGAAGGGAGGACAGTAAAGAGGGTTTTGAAAATGAATACCTGAGATGAAGATTAAAAACAGGCTGGGAAAGATAAACTTGTTAAACCACCAGGCATCCTTAATTCTCTTTTTAAGACTGCTCAACACACCATTTAAAAAAGAAAAGAAAAAAAAAGAGGAATAAAAACCTGTCTAAGTGTACCCTCAGGCAAGAATGTTCTGAAAGGTCTCATCTGGTCATGTAAGTTACAAGGCAATGAAATGCTATTTTAGCAATTGTGATGGACAACAAGCACTACACAAATGGGATAATATCCATACAGGGGACAGGAACCAATTTATAGACCCTTTATAATGAACCGCCCAAACTTTGTTTCACAAAATCACCTCAGACAATAGTTTTAATGCTCCCTTTTTATGTAGGCAGTGAAACAGACAGGTTTTGATTTTTGCAAATATAGTCCTGGTGGTTTTAAAGTGTATAAAAATTTGCTATCAAACAATGACAAGCACTTATGAATACAGAGGTATATGGATAAGGGTTGGCAAATCCAGTTGTGGAATTATAAGTTACTCTTGTTTATATGTAGCCTATAAACAAAGGGGCAACCAACTCAGAATCTCGATCTTTTATTAAATTGATGCCTTTGGACAATTGAGAGGCTAGAGGTTTCATAGGTAAATAAATTCAAAATTTTCCATCATGATTATTTCACGTTTTGCTGAAGGTGTTGAAATTGTTCCGGGAAAGATTCAACATACAAAGGGAGTGAGCGAGCAAACCAGTGTCCTCTATATCAGGGTAATATCACGCCAACTGCAGTTGGATCTCAAGCCGAATTAAACACCCCAGGCTTGTATATTATAGATGATTTTCTATAAAAGCTGGACTAACTCAGAAACTTGTTCCTTAAATAATATATGAGCAAATTATATATATATATATATATATATATATATATATATATGTATATATATATGTGTGTGTGCATGTATGTATATTGTATCGCATGTTTCATGCATGCTCATACACTGATAATCGACCAACCTATGTAAGCATGCTAGCTCATGTTTTATTTTGCTTGAATTTTTGTTACATTCTTGCTTGCAAGTCCTGGTATATATGCTCAATGACTGTTTGATAAAGTATAGTTGCATTCACATAGCTTCTCAGGTATAACCTAACGGCCAGCTCCCTCCCACCTTTCCCTTCACAGATGTGTCTTACTGTTACAATGTTGCCCACGGCACCTGACTTCTCGACTTAAACCACCTCAATAAAACTGGCGTCCTTTACCAACGGAGAAGCATTCCTAGTTCCAGCGTGCCAAACTTCAGTTTTGTATGAAGGCCCTGATTCGCTCAAGCACCGAAGCAGACTATGTTCTTGTGGCGATCCCTGAGGCCACTTTCCTGGAAATCTCCGATTGGTTTTATGAGCAAGGGGACAGCCCAATAATGTACGATGCCCTCTAAACATTCTTCCTGGTGCAGTAATCGCCATCGCCAGCTACCCGTATAGTCAAGTTTTTTCAGTTCTCTCAACAACCGTTAGAAGACCAAAAGGCTTCGCTCGCCCTAAAGGAAATAGAGTAATATCACTCGCCTGCAACCGGCCACAGATGGTTCTTCTTTTGAGGGTGAACCTACTTTGTGCACTCTGAGTATGAAGCTGACCTGAGTCTGTATGCATTCCCATATCTCATGTCGGTATTTTGCCCATATAGGACCTGATGACAAAAGTCGACGCCCTTATGGACAGCCGCTTCACCACCTTCAAGACCATCAACGCCTCCACTCCTGACGAAGAGGACAACTATTCAACATCTACCAAAGCTGTCATGAACGCTGTAATACACAGACGTCCACCCCATGAACTGCTGGAGCTTCAACAAAGCCGCCCACCACCCACATATGCCACCACTCACTCACACCCCAACCTACTACCACTACAGCCCCTTAATGAAGCCCATTAGCCGCAGTTATGCTACTACCACTCCAGATTTGGGCTCCAAAAAATTTGAGAGTGGGTCGTTATTTTATATTTGAAAGGCAATGTAAATGCAACTAAATTTTGATAAACAGACATCAAGCTTATATATCAGAACTTGTGAGCTAGAACCTCACAAAAATTCAAACAAAATGATACATGAGCCAGCATGTTTACGCAGGACAGTCTATTATCAGTGCAGTGAAGAGCGAGTGATAAGACAAAAAAGAGAAACAGTTACAGTGTAAGAGTTTGTATGAAATCTCTGCAATAAAATATATGTATATACATATGTGTATATATATATATATATATATATATATATATACATATATAATATATATATATATATATATATATACGTGTATATATATATATATATATATATATATATATATATATATATATATATATATATAACAACAACAACAACAACAAATGCAACCATCTATAGTCCACTGCAAGACAAAAGCTTTAGACATGTCCTTATTTATGTTAGGGATTTGGTCAATTTTCATCAGCACGTTGGCTAGTGCAGATTGGTGATGGTGGGGGATTTTTGTCTGATTGTTCATAGCAAACCAACCTAGTAAGGATGGCCCTGACTCATACAGCATTTCTGATCATGGTGATATGCAAATCCTTTCACATTGTTAAGGTATCCCCTCTCATAAAATCATATATATATATATATATATATATATATATATATATATGAATATATATATATATATATATATATATAAAATCATTATTATTGTTACTTGCTGAGCTACAACCCTAGTGGGAAAAGCAGGATGCTATAAGCCCAGGGTCTCCAATATGGAAAATAGCCCACTGAGGAATGGAAATAAGGAAAAATAAAATATTTTAAGCGTAAAAACTTTAAAATAAATATCTCCTATATAAACTGTAAAAAACTTTTAACAAAACACGAGGAAAAGAAATAAGATGGAACAGTGTGCTAAGTGTACCCTCAAACAAGAGAAATCTAACCCAAGATAGTGGAAGACCATGGTACAGAGGCTATGGCACTACCAAAGACTAGAGAAGATGGATTGATTTTGGAGTGTCCTTCTCCTAGAAGAGCTGCTTACCAAAGCTAAAGTCTCTTCTACCCTTACCAAGGGGATAGTGGCCACTGAACAATTACAGTGCAGTAACACCTTGGGTGAAGAAGAATTATTTGGTAATCTAAGTGTTGTCAGGTGTATGAGGACAGAGGAGAATATGTAAAGAATAGGCCAGACTATTCAGTGTGTGTGTAGGCAAAAGGAAAATAGACCGTAACCAGAGAGAATGATCTAATGCAGTACTGTTTGGCCAGTCTAAGAACCCCATAACTCTCTAGTGGTAGTATCTCAACGGGTGGCTGGTGCCCAGGCCAACCTACTACCATAAATTATATATACTGTATATATATATATATATATATATATATATATATATATATAGTAAGAAAGATGGATAGATAGCAAATGCATCCGTTTCTAGTCCACTGCAGGATAAAGGCTTCCGTCATGTAAATTCATTTTTGAGGTTTGGCCTGTTTTCAACACCACTCTAGCCAGTTCAAATTGGTGATGGTGGGAGATTTTCATCTGATTGCTCACAGCAAACCACCCTAGTATGGATGGCTTGGACTAGTACAGTATTGCTGATCGTGGTAATGTGTATACCCTTTCACTATATTAAGGTATTCCCTTTCACAAAGGGTATATATATATATATATATATATATATATATATATATATATATATATATATATACTGTATATATACATTATATATATTATTTCGTAGCTGCTGTAGTGTAGAGAAAATATTGTAGTTTATTAATAATTTTATATTGTTTTCATATATGCATTGAAGAAATGATACCCAGCCCGTAAAATGAGCTCCTCTCTTGTAGATATAAGTATTTTATGTAAATTACTTTTGTCATGAATTTTATTGTACTTTATTATTCAAGTTAACATATGTAAAATTATGTTATTTTTTAAGAATTAACTTTTTATTTCACATAAGTTTGCTAAGAAGTCTAAAGTGTCTATTTGAGAATGTTGTAGGATTCATGCCAGATAGGAACAAGGGCTTAGGTAATGTTCTTTTATATCTTATGATGTATTGCATCATGTTTGAGAGAGAATGTTGAGTGACATGTGCTTTGGAAGATTCTCTACCATATGCTTTAGAAACTTCATGAAGGCCTGGTGAGAGGATGTAATTTTTTTTTTATTTTTGGGACAAAGGGTGGGAGGAGCTAGCTGGGATAGTTGTCTCGTGGGTGCGTTGGTGTGCATCTGAGAGTTGCCTGAAAACTCCCTGATTCACCTCTTTGACATTTTTATCTAGTTGGAAACTGGCGCCCTTAGGCATAGGCCCACGCTTCCCAATTCCTTTGGCAACTTCTGGAAATAGCAGTTAAGTTTCATATGAAAAGGGGACACCTCGGTTACAGCTCAGATAGATAGAGATCGAGATAGAGAATGCTGCCTGAAGATAGCCCTTTTCCCCTATCTCTCTCTGATGCTCGCAATCCAGTGTATTGTCAAAAGTGTTCAGGACGTTTTAGTGTGTTTTCTTCTAAGTGACTCTGTGCATCAAGGCAAATCGTGTGTAAAGATACGGTGACTTTTTTAATCTATTATATTAGGGTGAGTGTTGGCATTGTATAAGGTTTTTTGGTAATTGACCCTGTAGGAAGTATAGATTTTTGTAACGTGATCTGGTTATCTATTATTTATTAAGTGTCAAACGTGAACATTGTATTATGGAGAATTATTTCAAACTTGTGTATAATTTTAATTGCATTATTTCTTTTCTTAGGCTAAGGCTTATTTAAATATAATTGTTCAAGTCAAGTTATTATATAATTTCAGATTGTAAAATTTTTGTCTCGATCTAAGTTTTGTTTGAATTCTTTCTTTTTCAGTGAATTATTTTATTATTGTGAAAATTCTTTCAAAGTGTAATTTATATAGAATACGCTTATTTTTGTAAAGGGTGTATTATTCCAATCTTCATTATTTGGAACAAGATTCCGCTCGATTCCTGTTAAGAATCATACTAAGTTAAATACGTTTTAATAATACTTAAGAGTAATTACCGAGAGTGGTTTTGAGTGTGCCTAAGAGACCTTTGGATATTCAGTGTTTTATATATTGCTGTCTAGAAGTTATTTAACGTTCTCAGAATTCGTGCATTAATGTTTTAAAGTGTAACAGTTTTAATGTAAAAGCAAACAAGAGAGTTTAGAATTCGAGAGGCTGATTACCTTGCCAGTAGTAGAATATATGATATATGTTTGGTTTCCAGTCACAAGCTGTAGTATAATTTATGTTTTAGTGCCCAGACCAAGGTAGCCATATTATATAATAATATATATATTAACATATATATATATATATATATATATATATATATATATATATATATATATATACAGTATATGATAAATTTTGCACATTTAAACGTGTTTTTCATATTTCAAATAAGCCATATATATTGATACATTATAGTCTGGATTTTCTTAACGACCTCGGGATCAGAGCCCCAGGAGAAATCACTCAAAGACTATAGTATCTGACCGGCCGTGTTTCGTACCCTGGTTCAGGATACTTGTATGACATTGACCTTACCACTCAGCCACGAAGAAAGATAAAAGTCAATGATAATTCTTCTGCACATATACCTGTCGAATTCAGGTTTTTTGTTCTTAGAATTGAAATCAACCTATCTTCACCATTGTAGCTAATTGGTAGGTTTGTGACTTGGCATTCGATTAATGATAAATTTTGCACATTTAAATGTGTTTTTCATATTTCAAATAAGCCATATCTATTAATGCATTTAAAGTCTGGATTCTCTTAACAAACTCTGTTTCAGAGCCCCAGGCAAAATCACTCAAAGACTATGGTATCGGACCGGCCGGGTTTCGAACCCTTGTCCAGGATACATGTATGATATTGACCTTAGCACTGAGCTACGAAGAAAGATAAAAGTCAATGACAATTCTTCTGTACATATATATATCGAATTCAGGTTTTTTGTACTTAAAATTGAAATCAACCCATCTGCACCATCGTAGATAATTGGTAGGTTTGTGACTTGGCCTTCAATTAATGATAAATTTTGCACATTTAAACGTGTTTTTCATAATTCAAATAAGCCATATATATTGATACATTAAAGTCTGGATTTTCTTAACAACCTCAGGATCAGATCCCCTGGCGAAATCACTCAAAGACTATAGTATCTGACCGGCCAGGTTTCGAACCCTGGTCCAGGCTACTTGTATGACATTGACCTTACCACTCAGCCACGTAGAAAGATAAAAGTCAATAACTATTCTTTTGTACATATACCTGTCGAATTCAGGTTTTTTTCTTTTTACTTAGAATTGAAATCAACCCATCTTCACCATCGTAGCTACTTAGTAGGTTTGTGACTTGGCATTTGATTAATGGTAAATTTTGCATATTTATACGTTTTTTTTTTTCATATGTACAGGAGAATTGGGATTGACTTTTATCTTTCTTTGTGGCAGAGTGGTAAGGTCAATGTCATACAATTATCCTGGACCAGGGTTCCAAACCTAGCCGGTCTGATACTATAGTCTTTGAGTTATTTTGCCTTGGGCTCTGATCCTGAGGTCGTTAAGATAATCCAGACTTTAATGTATTACTATATATAGCTTATTGAAAATATGAAAAACACATCTAAATGTGCAAAATTTATCATTATTCGAATGCCAAGTCACAAACTACCAATTAGCTACAATGGTGAAGATGGGTTGATTAAAGTTCTAAGTACAAAAAACCTGAATTCAACAGGGATGTGTACAGAAGAATTGTTATTGACTTTTATCTTTCTTCGTGGCTGAGTGGTATGGTCAATGTCATACAAGTATCCTGGACCATGGTTCGAAACCCGGCCTGTCAGATACTATAGTCTTTTGAGGGATTTCGCCTGGGTATCTGATCCTGAGGTCGTTAAGAGAATCCAGACTTTACTGAATTAACATATATGGCTTATTTGAAATATATATATATATATATATATATATATATATATATATATATATATATATATATATATATTATATAATATATTATAATATATATATATATATATATATATATATATATATATATATATATAATAGCTTTATTCACCTTTTATGCAGTTGATTTTTAACATTTACATACATCTTTAATTTCAATATTTAAACATTTTTATCCATTGGATGGAAATTACTACTACCCGTACCATCAGAAATTCTCGGCATTTCTTGGCAACATCAGAGAACCTTCGTAATTCTTATTCTTGTCAGACCTTTACAGTGTAATGACCAATTAAGAAGTGCTGGGAAATGAAGGGGAAGAATGAGATAAGGAAGATAATTGAAGGGGGAGGAAGAGGAGAGAGACACAACAGGGAGTGAGAGACGAACTCAAAGGAAGTGACAACGGTATCTTCATAACACCCAATACGAAATCTGATTTACGACCGTCACCTACAACTGACCGCTCCTGAGTTGGACACAAACTCCCAAACTCATTCGTTCCTCCAATACCAAGAGAAACTACCAACTTTAATTTGCCAGCGAGGCTTGCCCCTTCTGCTGCACGTGCATCACGCTTTTTTTTTCAACTTAGAACGAGTGCATTGAATTTCATTATTACACCCAGGAAAACTCCGTTTTATCATCCATCATGAAAACTTTAAACTTCTCTATGGCTGTTTTGTCCTTTTCTTAGTTGATTGATGGAATTAAGTTGTCTGTGCAATCAAGTTGTCTGTGCAATCCTGTTCTTAATTATTCAGATGATAAATTCCAAACATTTTTAGTTACTAATGGAAATACAACGTTCTTAATTTATTCTACGTCATTAGGGCGCAATGAATTTCTCCTGTTCATAATATTGGATGATTATCAATGGGTTAAGAATGAGTGCTTTGGGGAATCATCAGCAGCCATTACCTGGCTCTCCTTGGTCCTAGCTCAGGTAGAAACGCTGTTTGGGTGTTGATCGTATGTGTGTCCTGTCCCTTGTCTCTGCCACTCATGAGTAACCTTTAAACCTTTATAATTAAAGAGTAACGTTCACTTTAGTATAATGGGTAATTGGCGGCTTCATTTATTATTTATGTAATGTGGATACTCGAGTATAGATTTTGCTTCATCCATAGAAGAAAGATGGGTCTTTCAATTATGAAGCCTTCACCTGACATGAAATATGGCTGAAGTAATAAAGCTAGTTCGCTCAATTAATCTAAATTTAAATTTTTAACAGAATTAATTTTTAAAAATTCAGACTAACTAACGAGAGAAAACTGCAGACTTATATTTCAGCATATTAGTTAATCTCGTGTATGCGTATTTGTGTTTGTATATATATATATATATATATATATATGTATATATATATATACACACACACACACACACACACATATATATATATATATATATATATATATATATATATATATATACTGTATATACACACGAGATAAACTAATATGCTGAAATATCATAATTCTGCATTTTTCTGTCGTTAGTTCGTCTGAATTTTAGAAATACAATTATGTTAAAGATTTAACATTGAGAGGAATTGTATATATATATATATATATATATATATATATATATATATATATATATATATAAACGTAAAGGAACAACATAAGAAAATATCGTTCGCACGTTCTGAAGATTAAATGTTATCGCAACATGTTATAAACCACATATTCATCTGTATAAAGTTAATATATATATATATATATATATATATATATATATAGAGAGAGAGAGAGAGAGAGAGAGAGAGAGAGAGAGAGAGAGACTTCTCTATAGGTACTGTATTTGAGCTTCTTTAACCTCCTTGGCTCTTCCCGTGGATAAAGAACTCCACACATATTAGAAGATATTAAACTCTGTATGGTTAAATTCTTATAGTGTTTGTAAATATGCCCTTGATTGGAAGAGATTTTAATAATGTTAGTATGGTATTGCGATGTATATTTCTATACTATTGTTATAGAATATTGTAATTCCAAGGTGCATCGTTTGCATATATTTCAAGTAAAATATTAGGGTAAATAGATATTCATTTAATTTTTAGCCAAATACTTGAACCCTAGATTTTTCTTAATCGTTATCGTGTGTTTTATTTATTTCTAATAATGATTATTTTGGAAAACTCCTCGTTTTTTAATTTTTTTATCCATTTATATGAAAATAATTATTTTGGATACCAGTCAGAAACCGGTTTTTCGGGTGGGAAAATGCCAAAATCGAGTGATTTTGCGCCACTAATAATGGTCAGAAATGCATAATAAACGCAAGATAACCAGTTGCGAAAAATACTGTATATGGTTCATTTAAGTGGTGTCAAAGTATCATAATTTCAAATGTTTACTGTGAAATCAGATTTTAACAGGGAAACAAACACAAGAACGCCACCTAACCTAAGTTCCCCACCTAACTTAGAGCTGTATCCTTACCTTCCGGTGGGCTATCCCCTTGTGACCCCCCTTAGACTACCTTATCCTAACCTATCCCCCCTTACACTCTCGTATCCTTATCTACTTACCTACCCCACTTACACTGCTGTATCCTTACCTATTTACCTACCTGGGGGCTAGGCCCCCCCCCCCTCCCCCTTTAGACTGCTGTATCCGTAGCTTACCCTAAACCTAAGTCTCAACCCTGTTTTTGCTTCCGAAATGGCTACATTCCTGGCAAGGTAACACTCAATCATAATATTTTTCATAAGTCGTAACACTAGCTTCGGTTAATCTATGATACGATTAATTTCTAGTGAAATTAGAATTTGCTATAAAAACGAATGGGTGCTGGCTACTTTGGCATTTTTCTCTTAATGATTATTAATTCTGTATGGAGCAATTAAAATTTGAACATTATTTTGTAGTCTTAAGTTCAATCTTTACTTTTTGGGGAATGAAAGCGAGATATTACCCATACGTTGGTTCCAGTAGCTTTTTGTGAGCTTTCTGTGTCTTTGCAATGATGCATTCATTAGCAGAGTTTTTAAACAATTAAGGGCTTCCAATTATTTGTGCATAAGTTCCCAGATATTATTCTACAGCAGTTATTTTTTCCAAAATCCCATTCAGTTTCAGCAGTACTACCATCAGAAGAAGATGTTTCCAAAAAGTAAGCACAACTTATTTCGTAATTCTTTTATTTTTTTCGTACCCCAACTTTTTTTGCTGTTGAGTCAAATTGATGTGGTTATAGTTTCTTGCCAACGTTGATATCTTTTTGTTGTTAATTGAGTTAAGTAGAGTTTCTCTAAGCTCAACTGTTGGCAAATGGATCGCCATTATATGCCTCTATATATTTTTGGTGCATATTTGGGACTCTTGGTAGGATAGTTTTTTGTATTTCTTGTATGCATAGAATGTCTGCATTAAGTTGGCAAGTAGTTCTGTTTTTGTGCCCGACAAGCCTACTTCATTGAATTTTGACATCTCTCTGCTCGTGGGCCGAGAATTTATCCTTCTACCTCCCTTCTAGCTTGGGTGTACAGTAGTTTACATGTATGAGTGAAGCGTGTGTTGTAGCAATTGGTATAAACAGGGACACCCCGGAAATGTTTGCTATTTGTCCCCTGTATATTTGATTAACAGATGTTATAAGTTATGATAAAATTTACCCAATTAACAGAAAACACATGATGGGTTGGAAACGTGTCTCAGGGAGGGGCCAGAAATAAAAGCAATAGTTATAACCCCCCCCCCCTCTCTCTCTCTCTCTCTCTCTCTCTCTCTCTCTCTCTCTCTCTCTCTCTCTCTCAGATATTAATTCTATTTTTTTATAATATATGCTAACATTAGATTGTAATTTTTCCTAATAAAGCTCCTTACATTTATTCGAAACTGTATGTACCATCAGACATTTACATTTAGATTCAAAAGTCTGCCAATACTCTGGGGGATTCGTTCGTCAGAGGTCTTTAGTCTCTAGTGTTACCATGACAAAAACAAATAAAGAGTTGCTCTTCTTGCTACATCTTAGGAAATGGGTGGAGGAGCTTTGTGCAACATCAGCGAACGCTTAAAAATGTTACAAATCGAGTTGCCATATTTCATAATGTTGTATCATTTGACGTCTCGACTGTCCAATACGCACGTGCGCGCAAACCCCCCCCCATATATATATATATATATATATATATATATATATATATATATATGTTTATTTATATATATATATCTATATATATGTATCTACATACATATATATATATATATATATATATATATATATATATATATATACACATATATACATATATATATATATATATATATATATATATATATATATATATATAAATGTGTATATATATATATATATATATATATATATATATATATACATACATATATATGTATATATATATATTTATATATATATATATATATATATATATATATAATGAATCCGTCAAAGCATATAGAAATTAATGGAGTCATAGCTAAACAATTCCTTCCGTTAAAAGCTACATTAGATTGTTCTGAGTTCTGACATCAGTGTCCTTCGAGATTCATTATTTATGGCTCTATGCTGTAAAATATTCATAAAAAACACCAGACATAAATTATACGAGAGAGAGAGAGAGAGAGAGAGAGAGAGAGAGAGAGAGAGAGAGAGAGAGAGAGAGAGAGAGAGAGAGAGAGGTATTAGTGTATTTAATATAGCATTTGACCACCATATAAATTCATTTTTATACATTCATGCAAATCAAACGGTATTTTCGCTTGATACTTTCAA
>NC_090748.1:74459564-74502064 GCF_036898095.1 Palaemon carinicauda
AGTTTCATAGATAATTGGGATTATAAGCAAGAAACCAGTTTCTAAATGCATTGGGAATAATGCGTATTAGTATTTTTTTTCTTAATATAGTGCGCGAGTGTGCGTAATATTTTTTTATCGTGTAAAGGATTTTTTTTTTTTTTGTACAAATTGTTGTTAGCCATGACAATGTTTGGATGTAACAAAACGATATGCCAGTCCTTATATTAAGATGTCCCAATTTAGACTCAATGTGTGTGTGCGATAGTATAAATTACAGTTGCATAAAATCGTAAGCGAAAGGGTATTAGGCTTACTAAATCATGTACTGTCCCCATTCTTGACTAACAGGGTATTTGAAGATGAAAACAGTGTAGGACTATTCACATTTTAGTGGTATCCTACCCTGATGGTGTGTGAGGTGAAGAAAAAGAGATACATAATGTAAAAAGCTGAAAGATATCCAAAATATATTGCAGCTATAAATTATCTTCAAAGTCTATATATATAAATAACACGAAACAGATGTGTAGTGGGTGCCGGGGAGGAGGGAATGTGTACGGAAGTCTCGGCTTAAAATCTGTCCTTTTTTCTTGGGATTGAAATCTGTCTCCTGTCCAGCTTGGAGGAAGGGATGAGGAGTGTTTAAGGAGAAAAAAAATGAATGAATAATGATAATATTGAACAACAGGAGTTTTTACATTGTAGTGATAGCAGTCCTATACATAGCAGCCACTTTGAAGGCTAACAGGTTTTGCTGAAATTGAAATTGGATGGATGAGAAGAAATCGCTGGTCTGTTTCTCGAGGTATTACCGGAATAAGTAAAATCATCAACATCTTTTTTTCCCAGCATAAAAAGATGAGGGACTGTGGTAGCAGTTATATTAATTGCACATCCCATCTTTAATGACGCCGTGAACAAATAAAAGTGAAGGTAAACCATTATATTTAGCCAAACCAAGTATACAACTGAACGAGTCTATATCTGTACCTTTTTCAGCTCACGTCATCAGGTTATAGGTCACGTCACCAGATAACCTGACTATCAAACAGAAGAATATGGGTCCGGTGATAAGGGGAGGAAAGTAGGTAAAAGAATGTGAACACGTTTCCTGAAGAAGTTGAGGGCACAGATCTTGATGCTGAAAAAGGAACATTTAAAAAAAAAAAAAAAAAAAATCTTTCAAAGCTCTGAGTCTAAAGTAAAACTGAAGAAGAATAAGAATGAAACTGAACATTGGATAGGAAAATATACAAAAAGTACATTGATAAAAATTTGAATAAGTATCTCGGTATTGTCTGGTTATCAACACTAGAAACTTTTCAAATATATAAAAGGTTGTTAAGAGAGAGAGAGAGAGAGAGAGAGAGAGAGAGAGAGAGAGAGAGAGAGAGAGAGAGAGACTAAAGATGTAAAAACTTCCCGAGCAATACGCCTCAAACACCTTCCGTAAGAGTTTTGATTGGAACCCAAACTAGTTGTGGATAAGAAAGTAGGATGTACTGGACGGAAATGGAAACTTTTTTTCTTTTTTTTATTTAGGTTTGAAGCTTTCAAGAATGCGATATAAAGTTTTACTTGGGAAAGCGTGAGAAAAAAGGACGTACATTTACACACAGCATAGTAATAGTCTCTTGTTTAAGTATTCTTTTATTTTCGACAGACAATTAAGTGTATCAATTGTTATTTAAAAAAACTAGACAAGGTGTGTTAAACATTCTGTTATTGCATCCTATTGTACTTATTTTCATTCTAGATTAAGGCACACACATACAGTATATATATACTGTATATATATATATATATATATATATATATATATTTATATATATATATATATATATATATATATATATATATTTATATATATATATATATATATATATATATATATATATATATACTGTATATATGATTAGGATATATGGAGTTGGTGGAAGGTTGTTGAAAGCAGTGAAAAGTTTCTACAAAAGTAGTAAAGCATGTGTTAGGATAGGAAATGAAGTGAGCGGTTGGTTTCTGGTGAGAGTGGGGCTGAGACAGGGATGTGTGATGTTGCCGTGGTTGTTTAACTTGTATGTTGATGGAGTGGTGAGAGAGGTGAATACTCGAGTGCTTGGACCAGGATTGAAACTGGTAGACGAGAATGACCATGAATGGGAGGTAAATCAGTTGTTTGCCGATGATACTGTACTGGTTGCAAACGTGGAAGAGAAGCTTGGCCGATTAGTGACAGAATTTGTAAGGGTGTGTGAGAGAAGGATGTTGAGAGTTAATGTGGGTAAGAGTAAGGTTATGAGATGTACGAGAAGGGAAGGTGCTGCGAGATTGAATGTCATGTTGAATGGAGAGTTACTTGAGGAGGTGGATCAGTTTAAGTACTTTGGGTCTTTTGTTGCAGCAAATTGTGGAGTGGAAGCAGATGTACGTCAAGAGAGTGAATGAAGGATGCAAAGTGTTGGGGGCAGTTAAGGGTGTAGTAAAAATTAGAGGGTTGGGCATGAAAATAAAGAAAGTTCTCTATGAGAAAGTGATTGTACCAACTGTGATGTATGGATCGGAGTTGTGGGGAATGAAAGTGACGGAGGGACAGAAATTGAATGTGTTTGATATGAAGTGTCTAAGGAGTATGGCTGGTGTATCTCGAGTAGATAGGGTTAGAAACGAAGTAGTGAGGGTGAGAACGGGTGTAAGAAATTAGTTAGCAGCTAGAGTGGATATGAATGTGTTGAGGTGATTTGGCCATGTTGAGAGAATGGAAAATGGCTATCTGCTAAAGAAGGTGATGAATGCAAGAGTTGATGGGAGAAGTACAAGAGGAAGGCCAAGGGTTGGGTGGATGGATGGAGTGAAGGAAGCTCTGGGTGATAGGAGGATAGATGTGAGAGTAGCAAGAGAGCGTGCTAGAAATAAGAATGAATGACGAGCGATTGTGACGCAGTTCTGGTAGGTCCTGCTGCTTCCTCCAGTGCCTTGGATGACCGCGTAGGTAGCAGCAGTAGGGGATTCGGCGTTATGAAGCTTCATCTGTGGTGGAAATGTGGGAGGTTGGGCTGTGGCACCCTAGCAGTACCAGCTGAATTTGGTTGAGTCCCTTTTGAGGTTGGGAGGAGCGTAGAGAGGAGATGTCCTCTTTTTTGTTTCATTTGTTTGATGTCGGCTACCCCCCGTAGTTGAGGGAAGTGCCTTGGTATATGTATGATGTATATATATATATATATATATATATATATATATATATATATATATATATATATATATATGTATATATATTATATATATGTATATATATTATTATTATTATTATTACTATCCAAGCTACAACCCTAGTTGGAAAAGCAAGATGCTATAAGCCCAGGGGCTCCAACAGGGAAAAATAGCCCAGTGAGGAAAGGAAATAAGGAAATAAATAAATGAAGAGAACAAATTAATAATAAATCATTCTAAAATAAGTAACAACGTCAAAACAGACATGTCATATATAAACTATTAACAACATAAAAAACAAATATGTCATAAATGAACTATAAAAAGACTCATGTCCGCCTGGTCAACAAAAAAGCATTTGCTCCAACTTTGAACTTTTGAAGTTCTACTGATTCAACCACCCGATTAGGAAGATCATTCCACAACTTGGTAATAGCTGGAATAAAACTTCTAGAGTACTGCGTAGTATTGAGCCTCGTGATGGAGAAGGCCTGGCTATTAGAATTAACTGCCTGCCTAGTATTACGAACAGGATAGAATTGTCCAGGAAGATCTGAATGTAAAGGATGGTCAGAGTTATGAAAAATCTTATGCAACATGCATAATGAACTAATTGAACGACGGTGCCAGAGATTAATATCTAGATCAGGAATAAGAAATTTGATAGACCGTAAGTTTCTGTCCAACAAATTAAGATGAGAATCAGCAGCTGAAGACCAGACAGGAGAACAATACTCAAAACAAGGTAGAATGAAAGAATTAAAACACTTCTTCAGAATAGATTGATCACCGAAAATCTTGAAAGATTTTCTCAATAAGCCTATTTTTTGTGCAATTGAAGAAGACACAGACCTTATATGTTTCTCAAAAGTAAATTTACTGTCGAAAATCACACCTTAAATTTTGAAAGTCATACATATTTAAAGAAACATTATCAATACTGAGATCCGGATGTTGAGGAGCCACCGTCCTTGACCTACTTACAATCATACTTTGAGTTTTGTTAGGATTCAACTTCATACCCCATAATCTGCACCACGCACTATTACTAGCAAAATCTCTATTAAGGGATTCACCAACCCTAGATCTACATTCAGGGGATGGAATTGATGCAAAGAGAGTAGCATCATCTGCATATGCAACAAGCTTGTTTTCTAGGCCAAACCACATGTCATGTGTATATAGTATGAAAAGTAATGGGCCAAGAACACTACCCTGTGGAACACCGGATATCACATTCCTATAATCACTATGGTGCCCATCAACAACAACTCTTTGAGATCTATTACTTAAAAAATCAATAATAATGCTAAGAAACGACCCACCCACTCCCAACTGTTTCAGTTTGAAAACATGGGCCTCATGATTAACACGGTCAAAGGTAGCACTAAAATCAAGGCCAATCATACGAACTTCCCGACCACAATCAAGGGATTTCTGTACAGCATTGGAGATTGTAAGAAGGGCACCACATGCTCCAAGGCCTTTACGAAAACCAAATTGCAAACTAGGGAGTAGATGATTACCTTCAGCAAACCTATTAAGACGTTTTGCCAGAAGACGTTCAAAAACTTTAGATATTATGGGAGTTATGGAAATTGGGCGGTAATCAGTGGGACTTGAGCTACCACAAACACATTTACATAGAGGAGTAACATTACCAATTCTCCAACTAGTGCTAAAAGCTCCTCTTCTTGCTAACTTGTGCAAAATAACAGATAACTTTGGAGCTAAGAAATCTGCTGTCTTTATAAAAAACAAAGGAAAAATACCATTTGGGTCTACACCTCCATAAGCATCAAGGTCCACCAACATAGCTTTAATCTCACGAGATCGAAAAGCTAAACTAGTTAGTTTAGCCTCAGGAAAACAGGAATGAGGAAGTTCAAGTTTTTCATTACTCTGTTTACTGTCAAAAACATCAGCCCAAAGGGTTGCCTTTTCCTTTGGACAGTGAGTGACTGAGCCATCTGGTTTAAGGAAAGGAGGAACTGTTGCATCTACACCAAAGAGTGCAGATTTAAGGGTAGACCACCATTTATGTTCCTGAGTTGTACCAGAAAGTGTTTCTTTTATGGTTAAATTGTACTGCTTTTCAGTTGAGGCATAAACTCTCTGAGCAAAAGCTCGAAGCTGAGTATAGTTGTTCCAGGTCAAATCTGATCAGTTACCCTTCCAAAGATGATAGGCCTCCTGTTTCTCCAAATAAGCACGTCTGCAATCATCATTGAACCACGGTTTGTCCTTCACTCGGTACCTTAGCACACGAGAAGGGATACGCCTATCAATTATGTTGACTAGATTCTCATTCAAAGGGACAACAGGATCTACACTATTATATAATTGTGACCAATTCCAGCACAAAAGATCATGTAAAATCCCATTCCAGTCTGCTTGGGATTTCATATAAATTTTACAAGAATATGATATATCAGGGACAGGCTGCTCAGTCTTCACTAATAATGAAATCAAGGCATGATCAGATGTCCCGACTGGAGAACCAACCTTACTAGTTATAACGCCAGGGGAGTCAGTGTATACGAGGTCCAAGCAATTACCAGACCTGTGAGTAGCTTCATTTATGATTTGCTCACAGCCTGATTCAGAGGCAAAGTCTAAAGCTCTTAAGCCATGGCGATCGGTAGGAGAGATAGAACTTAACCACTCCCTATGGTGAGCATTAAAATCACCAACAAAGACAAAAGAAGCCTTTTTATCATCTTCTTGTATCTTAGCCATAATGGTAAGAAGACAATCGAAGATAGAATCATCTATGTCTGGATTCCGGTAGATCGAACACAAATAAAAGTTGTTATGCCTGCCACAAACTTTTATTACCTGAATCTCATGACATCCACATTGATAGCAGGACTTATGAGAAGCAGGGTACTCGGTCCTAATATACACCGCCATTCCCCTGGCCCTAGGGATGGCATCACGTTTCAACATTATTGGCTTCTTAAAACCACTTATAAGGAGCTCAGATGAGAGCCTCATACTGTATTAGAAACCAAAGTTTCTGAGCACAAAAGAATATCATACTGTCTGGACGCAACTGTAAGGTCTTGGATATTTGCATGAAGACCACGAATATTGCAATACAGAAGACGACATTGACGAAATCTAGGACGTACTGGTCCCGGATTTCGCTCAATGTCTCCAGACAGCATAAGAATTAATAGAAATAAAAAAGAGACATCATACTTAAAAACTAGATTAACAAGAATTATAACAAAAACAATACATACAGAATTATAAACAAAGTGATTGATGATACCCATAGACTATAGTGAAAAGTCGGAAAAACTGGTCAACATGGAGGAGCCGATACGCCATGCAAGGCTAAATACCCTCCAGGATAGCCACTTCAACTGAAGGGAGGACAGTAAGGATGGTTTTGAGAAGAAAAATAATCAGAAAAAGGAAAAGACAACCTCTTGATAAACCACTAGGCATTCATGGCCCTTCTATTAAGCCTGCCCAACACACCATTTCAAAAAAACAAGAGGAAAAAATAAATAAGATAGAATAGTGTGCCTGAGTGTACCCTCAAGCAAGAGAACTCCAACCCAAGACAGTGGAAGACCATGGTACAGAGGCTATGGCACTACCCAAGACTAGAGAACAGTGGTTTAATTTTGGAGTGTCCTTCTCCTAGAAGAGCTGCTTACCACAGCTAAAGAGTCTCTTCTACCCTTACCAAGAGGAAAGTACACTGAACAAATTGCAGTACAGTAATTAACCCCTTGGGTGAAGAAGTGTTAAGTATCTCATTGTTGTCAGGTGTATGAGGAAAGACGAGAATATGTAAAGAATAGGCCAGACTATTCCGTGTAAGTGTAGGCAAAGAAAAAATAGTAGACGAATATAACCTCCACAGGCATTACGAATAGGGGAAACTAATCTATCGGGGCTACTCCGAGTTTCTTTATGTCTAGGGGGGATTTATTAGAATTTTGGGACACCCGTGTGACCCATCGTAATATATATCGCAAAAATAAAGGGTCACACCTGTGACCCATCGCGCAGAAGAGGTTCAGACTTGAGGACTCAAACCATGTTCCATGGAGGAGGTCTCACTTCCGACTGAGGGCAGGTAAGTTCATAACTTCGTTTGAGTAGAGAAAGTTCCAGCGAAGAGGAAATGTCCATTCCTTTGAGCCTGAAGGCTAGACTTAAGGCTGAGCGATAGCCTTTCACTGCCGAGACTGAAAGGCGCATTTCTTCCCGCAAATACACGAGAAACTCCGCTATTGCTGGTATAGAGGCATCGAGTGGAGAGATACCCCTTCCACAACACCAACCACAGAAGACTCTCCACTTTGCCTGGTAGACCCCTGCGGATGACTTTCACAGGTGTCGAGACAGCCTTTCAGCAACTTGTTGCGAAATGCCTCTCTCTGTGAGGAGACGCTGTATAGTCTGCAGGCGTGAAGCCACAGCGATGCTACGGCTTTGTGGAAGATGTTGGCATGTGGTTGTCTGAGTAGCTCGTGTCGAGGAGGAAGTTCTCTTGGGAGTTCCGTCAGGAGCTGCAGAAGGTCCGGGAACCACTCTGCGTGATGCCATAGTGGAGCTATCAAGGTCATCGAAAGGTTGACCGATATTCTGGTCTTGTAGAGTACCCTTCTCATCAGACAGAACGGGGGAAAGGCGTAAACGTCGATGTTGTCCCACCGTTGTTGGAAGGCATCTTGCCAGAGTGCCTTGGGGTCCGGGAGTGGGGAGCAGTACAGCCGAAGCTTGAAATTCAAAGCTGTCGCGAACAGATCCACCATCGGGGAACCCTACAAAGTCAGGACTTTGTTGGCTACTAGACGATCCAAAGACCACTCGGTACTCTCTATCTGAGATGCCCTGCTCAGACTGCCGGCGACCACATTCCTCTTGCCTGGAATGAAGCGAGCTGATAGTGGAATCGAGTGGACTTCGGTCCCTCTCAGTATCTCTACTGCAAGATGGGATAGCTGCTCTGAAAAGGTACCTCCCTACTTGTTGATGTAAGCCACTACCGTGGTGTTGTCGCTCATCACCACCACAGAGTGACCCGCCAGGTATTGTTGGAACTTTTGAAGTGCCAGGTATACGGCCTTCATTTCTAGCAGGTTTATGCGGAGGTACTTTTCTGATTCTGACCACAGGCCTGAGGTCCTGTGGTTCAAAACATGGGCCCCGCACCCTTTTTTTGAGGCGTCCGAGAACAGCATCAAATCCGTCCATTCCGCAGGACCCATAGGGACCAAGACGTCCGGGGAATCGTTTCCTTGATTCCACCGGAACTTTAGTCGCCATTGCAGGGATCTAAACCTGAGGCGCCCATTTGGAACTAGACGGGCCAGTGAAGAAAGGTGACCGAGGAGACGTAACCATGATTGGGCTGGAAGATCTTCTCGTCTGAGAAAAGGATCTGCGACCCTCCTCAGCCTTGCTATCCTTGCTATCCTGTCGTCTGATGGGAAGGCTTTGTGGAGATTGGTGTCCAAGATCATGCCTAGATATACCAGTCGCTGAGTTGGAAGCAGAGAAGACTTCTCGAGATTTACCATGATCCCTAGATCTTGGCAAAGTCCCAGAAGCTTGTCTCGGTGTCGAAGAAGGGTCGACTCCGAGTCTGCCAGGATCAGTCGTCCAGATAGCGGAGGAGACGGATGCCAATCCTGAGTGCCCATGAAGAAATCAGGGTGAACACTCTGGTGAATACCTGAGGTGCTGTGGAGAGACCGAAACACAGCACCTTGAACTGGTAGATCTTGTTGTCTAGGCTGAATCTTAAGTACTTCCTTGAAGACGGATGGATTCGGATCTGGAAGTACGCGTCCTTCAGGTCCAGTGTACACATGAAGACTTGTGGTCTCACCGCAAGTCTGACCGTGTCCGCCATCTCCATGCTGAACGGGGTTTGTTTGACAAACCTGTTCAAGGCTGAGAGGTCGATGACTGGTCTCCAGCCTCCAGACGCCTTCTTTACAAGAAAGTGGCGACTGAAGAAGCCTGGGGAACCGTCGACGACCTCCTGGAGAACGCCCTTCTTTAACATGGTTTCGACTTCTGCCCTTAGGGCTTGCCCCCTTGCCGATCCCATGGCAAAGGAGCTCAACAACACTGGATCCGCTGTCACGGGAGGTAGAGATGTTATGAACGGGACGCGATATCCCTGACTGATTACGGAAATCGTCCAGGAATCGGCCCAGAGTTGCTGCTACCTGTCTGCGCAACGTTTAAGGCATCCCCCCACTGGTGGACATGCAGGGGGATTGCTAATCCTAGCGTTTGCGGCCTCGGCCACTCCCTTTAGGATTCTTGCTTCCCCTGGAGGACTTTTTGCCTTTATCGTCTTTGACAGGAAAGGGCTTCGACACCGTTGCCTTTGCTGCCACAGCCGGTTTCGTCGTCTTGGACGGGTGAGGTTGTTGAGGTGCCAGAGGTTTATAGGGCTTCGATGTAAGAGCCCTATGAAGGAGGGAGACCTGGTTGGACTTCCTCCACCTCTCGGCTGCCTGTTCTATGTCTTTAGGCTCAAACAAATTCTTCCCCAAAATGGAAGAATGTCTGAGCCTGCTGACCTCGATGGTTGGGACCTTCCCGTGGGGGGGGGGGGTGAGGATGACGACCTGGCAGCTCTCGTTCCTGTAGGCTCGTGCGGTGGCTCGCGTTATGCCTCCCTATGGGAATCGCGCTGGGGTTCGCGCTAGCGCTTGCGCGATAGGATCTTGCCTGGTTCGCGGAGATGATCGCGATGAAAATATATATATATATATATTATGTGTGTATGTGTCAAAAGTAAAAAAAATATATTTTTTTTTTTATATGATTTCAGAATTTTTCCTGCTGTCTTATTTTAAAAGTTTCATCCACACACTACTATATCTTAGGGAAATATTTTCAGGTTCTCTACTTACCTTTACAATTTACTTTTAGGAGAGAGAGAGAGAGAGAGAGAGAGAGAGAGAGAGAGAGAGAGAGAGAGAGAGAGAGAGAGAGAGAGAGAGAGAGAGAATTTTTATTACTCCTGTAAGGATGAATTATGGAAAAGTACAGTGAGGACAGGATACAAAAGAATTTGGCTTACAATAATTAAAATGCATTATTGTAAATCTCATGTGATGCGGATCAATTGATAGTAAACCATCCAAATACATGAAATTGAAGTAATGCAGATTTTTTTTCTGATTTAATGTAATTTTCCTCTACCTTTGCGAACATAGACTTGACTCAATGATGTAATGAACTCCAAATCCTATGCTTCAGTTTCCTTGCCAAGAAATGTATCCAGATCAGCTATTTAGTCATGTTGATTAAGCAGTTTTTCACGATTCTTGTAGAAAGTATCAAAACTAAAGAGTTTTGGAAACTCTTGTTTGAGCTATCACAAAAACAATGTTTCCATTTGCCCTGCTACCTATATAGCAGCTTTCTTGGATTATACAAAATGGCTACTATAAAAAAACTCTTGTTCAATATCTCAAGTTCTAACATAATTTTGACAGCTTAACCGCTGCAGAGCAGTGCTGGTTTGTTCTTACACTATGGCTTAGACATGGACTCTGGACATATTGTCTGAGAGCTCCAAGGGTTGGAAGTAACTTGTCACTTTTTGCCAAATGCTTGCAGAAAAAAAGCCTTCGAAGTTCAGAGATAGTCTTGATGTAAAAATTTCGGGTGAATAAGCTATAGATGAAGGTAGCCAGAATGACCAACATAGTTTCAATTGCTTCTGCTTCTGTTGAAGGCTTCTCCAGAGTACTGATTGCATTTGTTCCTACCTTGATGTAGACTTGCAGCCAGGTTGCCTTGCCTAAATGAGAGAATCGTCCATTGTTGTCTATATTGGCTATATCCCCATAGACCCAGGAGTCATGGAAATGTATGTGTTGTTCAATATTGGGTCATAGTTTGCTACCACTAATACTATGATATCTATGTTTTGGGAAGAAGAAAACCATCTGTGCACTCGATGGGTTTTGCTGTGATGCCAGGACAGCCTGGTAGATCAACATTGTGTTTGCTTCTTCATGATCGTTGTCGTGGAATAACAAGTTCCTATTACTTCTGTTATGCTCTGAAGGAGAGTTGATGGTAGTAGGACATGATGCCGAATGCACTTATGCCGAACGGACAAGAAGCCGAACGGACAAGAAGCCGAACAGACAGGATGAAGAACGGATAATTTAGTTTCACGACACATTCAGTTTTATGAGGTATAAATAACTCGGAAGCATTTTATGCAACTTTTTTTATTGGAACAATGGAATTCAAATGTAAAATTATTTAAATGATTATAAATCACAACATAATAATGAAGAAAAACTAACTTTTATTTAACTAAAAATTTAAATGTTTCTTAATCACAAAATAAAAATGGAGAAAAAATAACTAAAATATAACAATAAATTTGAATGGAGGAAAAAAACTTTTATTTAACTGAAAATTGTATGCTAACGCACGTAAGAAACCAAGACCGTCTTCTTTGTTATACGAATTACAAATAGACTTGATTCTTTTGTTGATGGCATCATATTTTTTGGTTGTCCGCGAAATATCGATTCCCATAGATGCTTGTTCAATTAGAACTTCATTTGTAGCTTGTTCTTTTCTTATAATTCCAAGGAGCTTGGGTATTGTGGGATGAACTAGATTAAGTCTTTTTTTTGAAAGCCGCATGTCAACCTTCAAGAAAATTGTTAGTTCTGGGTAAATTATCCATAACTCGAGAGTGCACAGACCATAATTCTACATCGAAAATAGCCTTCCTTCTCCTTCCTCGTTGAACTACTCATAGCCATGTTCTCTCAAAATAAAATAGAAAGTCGCTTATCATTTCTTCTATTGCGGGATCTAATTGATCAATGAATTTGTCAAATAATTCTTGAATATCTGCTGGTGGAGCAAAAGCAAGAGCCTGCAATTGTTTAATTAGGTGTGCATTATAAGGTTCAGTATACCAGTTTTGCAGTCCAGAGGCTTGAATGTTGCGCCAAATGCATTGGCCAAAATGAAAAATGCAACCTGAAATTGATGTGTTTGGAAAATTTGTCTCAACACTGTTAATTACTGCTTTTTCGAAATCTACTGCTATAGAAGTAGGATCATTTACTCCGCTGTTTTTTAGAAAATTAGAAATTTCATCGTAGGTACGTTCATGCTTATTACTTGTTATACAATAAACTAAAGGTAATGTCTTGTTTTCCGAAAAAAGTGCATGAATGGTATATAATTGTTTCCCTAATGGGGCAGTGTCGAATGTTCCATCTCCAAACCACGTTTGCTTTTTTGATAAAAGGTCCAAATTTGTTTGGATAGAATAGATAACAACGGCATCACTTTCATGCATCAAAAAGTTTTCTCCTCTCGTTGTTACGTCTAAATCTTCCTCTACTTGTATTTTTCTTGCTCTTCGTATGGTTCTTTGAAGTGTTTGTGGCTTGGGTAGGGCTCCAGCAACACAAAGTGGCAATTCTTCCGTTGCATTCCCAATTATGCTGCTCGTAACTTCACCCGAATGCTCAGCTGTACTCTTCATTCCATTGCATATTTTAAGAACAGAATTCCTAGCCCCATCAGGAGGATGAGAATGATCACACACAGAACTTTGTATTTCATCATCAATAGTTTTAAGTCTAGCACTACACTCTTTGCGTTATGTCTGTTCAGCTTCTTGTCCGTTCGGCTTCATGACTGTTCGGCTTCTTGTCCGTTCGGCTTCTTGTCCATTCGGCTTCATGACTGTTCGGCTTCCTGTCCGTTCGGCTTTTTGGCTTTGGCTTCGGCATCATGTCTGCACACGGAGTTGATGACCAGTTGTACTCTTGAGTCTTTGCAGCAAGATAGTTGTTCAGGTCAACTTTCATCTTAGGGGAAAGGAACTTGCTTATTGGAATGTGTCATCTTTGACCTGGCTGAGTACGACTTGATGCAGCCAACTCGATGCCAGCGCAACTTGATGCCAGGTCTGCTCAATGTCTGGGAAACTCGATGCCCTGCGGGACTTGTTTTGTTCTTTGTTTTATTCAGTATAGTTTATCCTCCAAATTGTTATTTACTTTTTTGTATACTTGAACATTGATAATGAGGCTGTAACAACACTGAACGCTTGTCATTTACTGTCTTAAATCACTTATTATTTGTAATGATTAGCATACTAATTATTCAGAGCTGGATTTGGGATGTGTGTTTCTTACATACATTCCAATGTGAAAAGTTTCTAATTATGGATACATATTCCAAATAGAATCCAAAAAAGAAAGACACATTTCTGAAGCAACTCATTGCAGGTCAGGGGGCTACCTTCAAGACTTAGATAATATTGCTATGCAGATGATAGACTTCAAAACATAGTCCTAAATGTTGATGAAAGAACTCCCCTGGAATTTTTACGTGGATCAGCTCATAATTGCTAATAAGTTTTACTTTTATTTATAAATTTCGGCATTTTTTTTTTTATTTTTATTAAAAAAGGAAATCATGTGATGTATCAAAAGGGATGTAAAGCATTTTAGCAGTATATTTTAATGATATATTGTTTTCTTCACCTTTTTTTTTTGGTTAAAAGGTATCAAATAATCTAGTTATTAAGTGTTGTTCTTGGATTACGATTTTAAAGATATTCTAATTTAAGTAATTTTCCATTAGTTCAAAAGAAAATATGAAAAGTAATAGTTAAGCAAAAACACAGTTTTCAACATGAAGTTCTTGGTATCGTTTGCCTGGCACTTAGTCGGCCACATCGAGTTTGGCTGGCATTTAGTTGGCCACATTGAGCTGTCCCATTCCCCTCTGACCTGATACCGAATTAGTGCTCTTCCTACCTTTCTTTTATCCCTGGCTGCTCTTTTCAGAAAATATTCTCTGTATATGTCAAA
Source organism: Palaemon carinicauda (assembly GCF_036898095.1). NCBI lineage: Eukaryota > Metazoa > Arthropoda > Malacostraca > Decapoda > Palaemonidae > Palaemon > Palaemon carinicauda. The sequence goes on from NC_090748.1 coordinate 74,473,613, forward strand.
CACAGAAAATTTCATCACAATCTTGTGTGAGGACTACCAGCTAGTCGTTGAATCATTGGTGGTACGAAAGTTCGACCCTTCGAAAATTTTATATAATAAAATTTTCAATCTTTAAGTCTCTTAAATGAAACAACCATCAACATTAAACTTCCACCATCTTTACATAATGGTATTCAAATTGTTGTTTAAATACTTTAAAGGACCATCTTCATTAAACAACCACTATTTCAAAATGCTGTTTTAATTCATTCAAGCAGTTCTGATATTAATAATATAACAGTATGTAGTGATTGCGTACATACAAGTACATACTTCTGTATAAGGGATACATAATTAACATTTTAGGGGAAAAAATTAATATTCGATGGGGCTACTAAAATTACTACCAGATCTTTGCTCAGACAGCATCTATAACATTTAAAACTCTTCCTCTTCTTTACAGGTTTCCTTGGTGAGGCCTTCATTGAATAACTACTATATACCGCTTCTTGTTTAGTATGGCTACAGAAACTTTTTTTTTTAAATATTTACAATGGCCTTAATGTTATTACGAGTGAAAAAATAGAAATTGTGAGACAAGGAAAACATTGTATACGAGAAGCTCAGAGATAATCCTGCAATAACAAAAACATATTGCCGATGCGAGCAATTTTATCAAGACGGCAAGGCACATATTCTCATGCCTTATAGTTGTAATAAGCTTACATGGCTATATTGTTCAGGTAAACATACTTATACTGCTTCGCAATAGCTATTGAAGTACAAGTTACTGTGAATGCAATACATGATACAGTTTATGGTGGATGTAGATCATCGGCCAGAGATTTAATTGCAAGTGCCACTCGGCCACTAGACGAAAATAGAAAATCACGGCTACAAACTGAGTACTCCCTTTCCTGTAATACTCCCTAATGGATCACTTTTCTTAGCGTGTGATAGTGGTATAGAGGACTCTGGCTGTATTTTGATATTTGTAATCGAAGCGGGATCAAATGATATATCATCAAATAATATATGGTCCTGTGATAGAATGTTTATAGCTTCTCCAAATCTCAGGACTAGGCTAGTAATGGTCCATTTCAATGTTAAAGGAAGGTGTTTCCCCTTGAGTTTTTACACTGTTACCTTATAAACAATAGGCCACCTACAGAAGGCTTTTTTTTTTTTTTTTTTTTTTTTAGCTATCTTTGATTTAAATCCAAACAGTCAACCAATGCAATGTATTATCTTAGATTTGAATGATCCTTGCACAACGTCTTCACATCAACGTTTGTAAGTGCTTACATATCATGATGTGTATATCATTTAGATCTGTAATGCTGGCATAAGATTTATGAAATAGGTCAGAAGGTTCAGTGTAATACTGACCCTTCATTTTTATTGAAAGGGAAATGCTTTCATCGTGGATCGTTTTGAACTTCTGATGATGAAGATATACCTACAAATATAATTTTTTTTTAACAGACTTATATTAGTGTTCAGTGTGGAAGAGAGGAACGGAGACTAAGAGTTGAACCTTTTTTCCCTATGAAAATCTGGAATGTACACTAAATCACATACCAAGGACTAACAACCATGTGGAAGGTTTTACTAGTGCTACAAGAACGTCTTTTATAAGTATCCAGCTAAATTTGTGAGCACTTTGATCTTCACCCCAAAAACAGGGGGCTCTTATCCAAACTAAAATTATTCATTTAAGATGATAAATTTCATAAGATATAATAAATAAACGAAACAATGTAACATTTATAAAATAGATATTTTGCGGGTTGAATTTACATGGGTGAAATTTTCGTGGGTGGAATTTTCTGGGACGAATTTACATGTCACCGAATCATTCATTGAGATCTTTGACTGTCACTGTGGTTGATGGCTTCTTGGCCATCTGCAAAAGAGCCACTCCATCTACCAGGCATGTCTTGTGACTTGGAGCTTCTGGTGTGGTGTCCATCTCATCTTTTAACTGGTTTCTGATGTTGCCAGCTTTTTGAAGAGGTAAATCAACTACGATTTGTCTAGGCATGAAAGGATTTCACCATCTGGAGAAAAAAGGGCTGTTGGTGTCAGAGTGCATTCTTGGCCTCCTTTTGGTTGATGTCTGTTGGACCTGGCAAGGACATCAGTCTGCCTTGTGTCCTTGGTCTCCTTTAGATTCACAGTCTTTCCTGAGGTTTTAGTTGACCTGTCATCTGGATTTTAATCTATACTTGATGTTCTGGCTCGCTGTAAATGCTGCGCTGTCAACAACTTTGGCCTTCCTTTGAGTTTCCATGCTGTCAGCAGATATTATCTGGGAATACAGTTCATCTGGAATGTCATAGATGTCATTAGTGACCTTTGTGGTGCCTGTATTCTTGGCTGTCTTTGGTAAAGTTTGTGTTGCTTTCCCTTATCACCAGCGCTGCTCTATAGATTTTCTGCATAATGTCATATCCATCACCATGACACTCCTTTGCAGAAGTAACCATACTTTCCATGAATTCCCTTGATTTGTTTGAAGACGGGATCTCAGGTGTGGCAAGGCATTGAGGATTCAATTTTTTCAATAACTTTCTGTTGAACAAAGGGACGTGATTTTCCAACCCTTCTATGCCAAGCATATTGATATGTTATTTCTATATTTTCTATAAGTAGGTATGTTTAGTTCTATATTTGGACTTCAGTGAGGTTGATCAGCTCAAGCAGATTTGCATGCTGTGGTGAGGGTTATTTGTGCCCTGTTCTGCTAACACTGGTGTGGGCTTCTTGCTTTTCATGGAAAACATACTTTTCCCAGAAGGTTTTTGTGGTACCTAATGTAAATTGAATATGCATCTCCTGTTGCATTGCATGTGTTCAGTCTTGTATTTAGTGTGTCATTTTTTTGGATTTTTCAATATTTTCTTTAAGAGATTGCTCATTGTTGATTGTTCTCACTTGATAGATGCTGTTTATCTTCATCTTTCTGACAGAAGAAACAAATTGCTTATACAGGGGATGTTAAGTGACCTTGTGAATGGTGTTGAAGAAGCAGATGTTAAGGAGCCTGTTAATTCCATATTGGTGTTTTCTCTTTTCTATCCATTTCTTGGCAGTGTGGCAGCCAATAGCTAATGGATGTGCATGAGGGTCTAGGGCACATTTTTTTTATCATTGTGAGTTACATCTGCATAGCATCTATGATGATAGACTTCCAGATTTGTACAACTTTGCAATAGCTGTTGGATTTCAATATAGTTACCATCTTGCACCTTGGCCCTCTCTTCTACTATGTCCAGCAAACGCTGGTAGGAATCTATCCGGGATGCTGTATCAATTCTTCATTTTCAGCATCAGATTGGCACAGTATACGCTGCTTCCAGTTGATAGACTGCTGACTTTGACAAATGGCTTCTCCAGCTGATTGTGGTTTGTCACTTATGTCTTGAGCCGGCAAACAAAAATACACCATTTTAATACAACTAACATGTACAGTACTGTAAACAGTTCTACATAATATAATATAGGCCTACTAAAATAATCAGACCATTAGATAAGCATGCCCTTGTGGTTAGTGCCTAGTATGACCTAATTAAAAATTGTCTTATGAAATGAGTAAATATTTGTAAAAACTGCTGTGGCAAAATTCTCAACACATCTGTAACTATGAGCATTAGATTCCTTGGTCTTGAAAATGATAGTTTAGCTGTTAGAATAACACCTCTTAGTTCATAGAAGTTGGAAAAAATTCCACGGCAGCCACTGTGTAAAATCCATGGTTGTTGTGGTTGAAGATTGCCTGTCCCTTTTGGCCAGACACGGGTTCTTGCAATCTTGCAGCCCGTAGGTGTTTTGGTAGGATTTTTGTGAATAGGTAATTGGGGTAGGGGGTATTCTGCAACTTTTATTTTAGGATATTGGGTTAGGTTTTGGGTTGAGGATGGTAACAGGCGATGTTAAAAGCCTGTTTAGAGAGTGAAGAAGGTGACAGTGGGAAGGGGATGTCCTTCCCAGGAGCCCACTGGCTCCTGTCTTTAGTTAGAGAAAAAGAGTTATAGTAGTAAGTCCCGATAAGTGGGAGGGCTCGGGAAGGAGTTGAAAAGTTTTAGTTGGAGATATTAGTATAGGTGAAGTAAAAAACTTCGTAGTGGTTTAAGCTTTAGTTATTAGGTAGAGGTATGGTGTGAGATTTCAGCTGTGCAAGAGAGAGCTGAAAAGAAGGGAATAGTAGCTGCTTGAGCAGTAGGGAAAGGGTGGAATACAACATTCCTGTACCTATAAAACTAGAACAAAAATAAAAATAAGAATTTACTTGTAATTGTGATAATTGAGACATCGGGGAATTAGTGGTTTGAGGGGATACCTGAACTGAAAAGAAAGAGATTGCAAGTGGAAGAGGTGTTAAAAACCAAAAAAAAATGCCAACGGCTCTGCCCTTCCCCTCATCGTTGAAAGGAAGGACAGGAGAGCAAAACTGTCTCCTTATAAGGAGTACAAGTTATTGGCCCCAGCCGCCAACAATCGTTTTGATTTCAACAGAGAAGTTGTAAGGGTTATTTAGATTGCAAACTGGTGCTGTTATTACGTTATCTTGGTGGAGGGTAGCTGCAGAGAAAGGCTGAGAGGGCATCAACATTAGCAATTATATATCTGACAATTGCTGTTGCAGTTGCAGGATTGTTGGGGTTGAGATCCTGCCGAAGTAGGCTTGTTTCTTGACAGTGCTGTAGCGGTTCTTCTGTGTCTTGATTACAGTAATTGCTCGGTCTTATTGGTCTATGCTGTACTGCTGGGTCTTCACCGTTGTCCAGGATGATTTGCCAGCTGCATAGATATCCCAGTCGCAGTCTACAGATGATGACAACGTCCTGACGTGGTGTTTTTCTTGCAATTGGGTGTGGTAGTATGTTTGTAGCTTCAATATACCACTTTGCAGATCTTGATCCATCTAGGAAGGCTGGCCTTCGCTAGTCTTTTGGATGTTGCAGTAGGCTGAAATTTGATTCTTGATGGTTTTAAGTGAGAGTTGCAGAGTAATGCTTATGGTCTGGCACATTAAGGCTGATTTGGCTAGGTGATCGGCCTCATCATTGCCAGAGATGCCGGTGTGACTTGGAATCGAATTCAAAGTCATTTGCCTGTTGTTGCTTTGGTGATCTAAGGCTAGGAATTGGATTGCTGTTATGAGATAAACATTCTCTGCGGGTTCCTTGTTGCTGAGGGCCAGGATGGCTCCTCTGGAATCTGTATGGATTGTTGTGTTTCCATACTGTAGGTTAGCTGAGTGTTCTAGGGCTTTTGCAATAGCCACTAGCTCAGTTTGTAGTGTGGAGGCATGGTTAGAAAGCCTCCAATTTTGTCTATATCCTGATGGGGAGACAACTGCAGCAGCTGCTGCATGGATTGCGCGGTCCAATGATCCATCGATAAAGTAGATGTTAGGTGCAGGTGTGTTCCTGATTGCATTCTTTGCAGCTTCAGTGAGTTGCTCTGGTGTGCAGAGGGCTTTGCTTGCTGCTGGTAGGATGGTAAAGTTGTATTTGATGAGGTCCTGAGCCCAAGGGACAGGAGTGCTGTAGCCTTCGTGCTTTTGTTGTCCCTTGGTTTTGTGAGCCTCATTTTGCATTTGCATCCTTCTGAGTGTGTCTAGTAGTTTCTTTGCAGGAGAATTAGGTGGGTCTACCTCTTCTGCTAGAGGTAGAAGTCTTTTCAGTTTGTTATTGAGTGGGCTTGTCTTGTCTGCAATGATTGACTTGAATTCCTAATGCCAATCCTGGCTGACAGGGAAATTAGGTTGGTTTCTGCTCTAAGTAAGCAGAGTCTTGTCCACATTGGAGAGTCACTGATGAGTCTCATGGCGTTATTTTGCACTACTTCCAATGATTCTTTTTGGGTGTCGGTCATTGTGGTGAGAGTAGGTGCTGCATAATCTATGTGGGATCAAATTGCTTGTAGATTTAACAGTCTAAGGAGGTTGTTTGATACTCCTTGTTTGAGGGAGGTCATTCGTCTCATGGCTGATAGACGAATCTTTGTCTTCTCTCTGAGGTATGTTACTTCATTAGCAGGTGATAGGGTTTTACTAATGATTACTCCAAGGTACATAAATTTATTTACCCATTCAATGGCTTCATCCCTCAGAGTAAAGTTCTGACGGTTTTGCAGATGTTTTTATAGCCATGGCTTTGGTTTTGTTAGTGTTGATATTTAGGCCAAGATCATTGCATTTGGTCTGGATCATGTCCAATGCCTTTTGGGTAGCATTTCTTGCATGTGCTTTGTGTGGACATATGATACATATGTCGTCTGCATAAATGAAGATTTCCACTCCATTTGGGAGGTTTAAAGTGGCTAGGTTCTCAATTAGTAGATTGAAGAGGTAGGGGCTTAGAATGCCTCCTTGTGGTGTTCCGTTTTCTAGGGGGATGAAATCGGTTGTTTTTCCTTGGAAGGTGACTCTGGCTTCTCAATTCAACGTGTAATTTCGAGTCCGGGCCAGTAGATGTCCTTTTACTCTTTTTTTCTACAAGTGTAAAGAGAATGGCAGGTGAGCTGGCTAGCTCAAAGGCTTTCTCGTGGTCGAGGAATATGACAAAGGCTTTTTTGTCATTAATTGTTGTAAGGACATCACTAATACATTCTTGAATGCCTTTGCCTCTCCGGTAGGCATATAGGCGGTGATGTAATTGGCCTATTTTCCACTGCAGTATGCTGAGAACCATTCTCTCAGCTACTTTCTCGGTGCAACTAATCAAAGCTATGGGTCGGTAGGTGTCTGGTTCCTTGGGTTTTGGGATGGGTTTAGTGTCCTGTTGGTTCCATGTAGTTGGGCGTAGTCTTTCTGTGTGTGTTCTGTTAATCAAGTGCAAGTACACCAACTTTGCGTGGCTTCCCATATTCCTCAGCATGCTGTATGTGATGAGGTCGGCTCCAAAAGCAGTGTCCTTTTTGCCTCTTGCAAGGGCCGTGTTAAGTTCCTCCATGGTGTAGGGGTTGTCTGTATCATCTACCATGTTGCAGGCGGCTTCAATGATATTGTTCCTGATTGGGAGTACTGTTCTCTGCCTGTTTATTGTCTGCAGAGGTAGGTTGGTGCTTTTAGCTCTGTCAGCAAAGTTGTTGGTAATTTTGTTGGCTTCAGCTAATGGGTCTGGGTGTGTGACTCTGGGTGTGATATACTTCCCAGAGACTTTGTAGAAGCAGCCCCATATTTTGTCTAGGGATGTGCTGAAGTTGACTTCATGGCACCATGAGTACCATTTGTCTGTTTTGACTTCCAGTGATACTTGCACAGAGTGTTAGATGATCTCCACAAGTAAGTCATGGAGCTCATCAGTTCTGTGTCTTCTGAGAAGTTTTCTGGTCCTATTTATTCGGGCATTCATTTCTTTGATGAGACTGTTAAAGTACCAGTCGTCGGCGTGTTTCCTCTCAGAGTGCTTTTTCTGAGGCATGGAAACACTTGCGGCTGCATCTAGTCGTTTGTTGAAAGCGACTGATAGGGTGGAGATATCATTGTGAGGGTTTTTGATGTATTCCAGAGCCTATTCTCTCATAGTTGTTTCGAATTTTTCCCAGTTAGCAAAATCTGGGTTCCACCTTTTTGGGGGTGGAGAAGGAGGGGGTATTGCTCCAGTTCGAGTTTGATTTCTATGGCAATGTGATCGCTCGTTAGTACAGGATGCAGCTGCCATCTAGCGCCTCTTTGTATGGCACTAGAGAGGAAGGTGAGGTCTATGCGACCTCCTTTTAGATGGGTGGCTTCTGTAACATTGTTAAGGATTGTTACATCCGGATATTCTTGTAGTAAGGCATGCAAGTGTCTGCCTGTTTGATTTGCTGCAGATACTGAGTTCAGGAATGGGTGGTGGGCATTGAAATCGCCTGCAATTATTGAGTCATCCTCGGAGGCGGCGGCGAAAAGCGCCTCAGCATTGATGCTTTTTGCTGGGGATTTGTAGATGTTATGGACTGTGAGAGTTGTGGCAAGGAGGGATATCTGAATACTCAGAGTCTCTGTCTCTGTCCCACAGTCGATGCTCAGTGCTATTTTGGAGGGGATGCTGCTTTTAACAAGAGTTGTTAGTCCTCTTGTTGGTGAAAGATGCGTAGTGTATACTTTGTATCCTGAAAACACAAATGGTGTGTTCTCATTAAGCAGTGTTTCTTGCAGTACAATTATGTCAGGGTTTTGTACTGAAGTTTGGGATTGTAGGAATGCGAACTTGTTTCGAAGTCCGCACACGTTCCATTGGAGCACTCTCACTTGGGTGTTTTGGTGGGTGTTTTGGTTGTTGTGAGTGGTTGTGTTAGGATTGTTTGTGGGAGGGTCTATGAAGGGAACTTAGCGTTAAGTTCAATGGCGGCGTTTTAAAAAATTGCAGAAAATTGTGAAGAAGATTGCTAATGGCTGCTAGAAGAGCATCCATGGGGCAAGCAGAAAGGTTGTATGCATTATTATCAATAGTTAGGGGGGGTTTGGCGGGGCGTGAGGTGCTTGGTTGGCTTCTGACAGTGGGACTAGGTAGACTTTGGAATTCTCTTAAAGAGTGAGAGGAGCTGGGTGTGTGAGTTACAGGAGCAGAGAAGGATGAGGAAGGTTTTTTGGGCTGTGGGACAGCGGGAGGAGAGGTGAATCTTAGAGGTGAGGAAGTGGAAGGAGTGCGGGATGGGGATCTTTTTGACTTTGGAGGAGGTTTAGGAGGACGCTAAGGTTTAGGTGCTGGAGGGAGACTTGGAGGAGAAGGAAGTTCAGGAATGGCATGTCTGGAGGGGTTAGCATTTGGTTGGGAGGTGCGGTTGGTTGGTGGAGGGGTGTGGTTGGTTGGAGGTCGCTGCGTTCGACGTGGCTAACGTGGGTGAAGGTTGTACTGGCGCTCCACTCCTTGACAGTCTGCGATCCGCTGAAGCCGAAAGGGACATCTGTCATGCCAAGCATGATGAGATCCTCTGCAATTCGGGCAGAGGGCGGTGGTGTGGTATCCAGCCTTGTGCCTGGCAATGCAGTAGGCTGTAGGGTGCTGCCTGCTGCTGCAAACTCCACAGATCTCTGGACCAGTGCAGTGGCTCTTGTGGTGGCCAAACTTCTGGCAGCGGAAGCATCTAAGAGGTTCCTTAAAGTACTCCTCGGTGCAGAAAGTGCCCCAGAGGCCAAAGGAGAGCTGAGGGGGGTGAGGTCCCTTGAAGACTGCCTCCAGCTCTCTTTCCGGCCTTTCCCTCACATCTCTTAGCAGTGAGAATGAAGGGGTGTTGGAGCACAGGTTCGAGTGGGAGGTCAAGATCATAAACTATGATGATGGTAGTTGGCCTGTCGGTGAAATCGAGCGTGCGCACGTTCTCCTGCTGCTCCAGAAAGGTCTTGGTAGGTAGGTCCTGGGTGGAGATGACCAGCTGTCCCCTGTGATTAGGGCGTATGGTCATGTTGAGGTGCGGGTTGCTGGCCTCCATGGCAGCAACAGCAGCATAGGAGGTCGTGTTGGGTCCTGGAGTCAGTCTAAACTTGGCAGGATTAGAGGGGTTATCCTTGGATTGGAGTGCAGGTGACTGTTGGGTGGGGTTGTCATCGGTGTCCTGGTGGTCTTCGTCGTCGTCTTCATCTTCACCTGGGGTTGCTGGGTGATCCGAGGTCTCTTCTTGGAAGTCTCTAGAGGTCCCTGAAAATGGTTCTGGTTTAATTGCAGGTTACTTAGGAAGGTTTTTGTGACTCCTCAAGGTGAGACACCTAAGTTTTTTAATCTTTCCCTTCTCCACTTTAGTTCGAGGGGAGGAGGTAGAGATGGGGGAAGAACCCCTGGCTGCCATTGCAAACACACGATAGTAGCCTTCAGCTATCGAACGGTACTTGGTTTCAGGCGTTGTCTCAATAACACAAAAAAAAGAAAGTGTCAAAGCACAGTTCAATTTATGAATTCGCGAAAAATTTAAAAACTCTACGGGCAAAGGAACGAAGATTTCAGTTACTCGGTTGTTAAAGTTGATGCTTTCACTAGCTTGTTAGTGATAAGGATGAATCCATGGTGGCTTCATGCCGGCCATATGGGGCATGGGGGATTGAAAAAGTTGTTTTTCTGATTGGTTATACTATAATTGTTCCAAAAATATTACTTACACTGTAAATTTTCCAAAAATGTATAGTTTTCATATTCTTCATAAAAATCAAATGAAAGTTAAAATTCAAACATAGTGAATATGACTAATTTAACTGTTTTTCAGCTCTCGCGTAGTTATATTCGTACCAGCGTGGTGCTGGAATTATTCACAGATACAACTTCAGGTGTCAAGGTGACCAAGGTAACTAGTTGAAATATGCAAGAGTGAGTAAGGGCACTAATCAGGACGTACATAATACATCAAGCAAATCCTTTGTGCATTTAAGGGAGACTTGTAGGTAAATTTTTTCTTTAAAAGCATGTTTACTACATATACAAAAATGAAAACACTTTTCTTTAATATAACATTTACAGGAATGATTGATATGGCAGTGTCAATTTACAGAAATAAATCTGATATACATCAAAGAGGTTAAATTATGACTTTCGTTGAAGACTCATTGGCCATATTCTCGTCTGCATAAGAATTAGAGAATTATAATGAGAATAATAACAGTAATTATCACCTCATGGCTAATTTCCAGGAGCCATATTTATTCATAAGTATTCACTGACATTCCTGGTGTATATTTAGCTGGAGTTATTTCGGGCAACCAGTTTTACACTGGTATTCAGGTGATGTACCTCGATTTCTCATTGTTTAATATAATTTTGAATTAGTATGAAGCAGATATTTTCAGGTTTATCCGAGGCTGTAATGCTATCTCGGGTCAGTTCGGACCATATAAACTAGAAAACTGGTCTCTTTGCATTATATTCTCAGCCCTTTCTAATGAAATACAATTATCATTGAATAATCTGGAAAGGCAGATGTTACAAAGAAGGTGCTCTCATAATTTTCCCTTGAATGGCATTGACACCTGTTGTATCTAAGGTGATGAATTTGACAAAATAGAAAATGATAAATAAACTTAAGTGTGTTATATCACATAAATCTTAGATGCATTGAAAATTTTTAAGTTATTCATTTGGAACCCCAAACTAAAATGTTTGAACAGTTAACTCTCATGTCATGGCCATACTGTAACCAAAGTTTAAATGGAGCACTGATGAGGTGAGACTATGCAAGTATTAATATGACAGTATTTGATACCTTTGCTTAGTGAAAGAGGTGAAAATTAATTGAAAATTTAGTTCAATAATTTCAAATACATGTTATCTAATTTTTTTTTCTATAAATATTTTGTTGTACACTCTCTTAATTACTGTCAGCGTTAACCCAGCTGTAGTGGTGTTTTTTTTTTTGTTTTTTTTTTTTGGGGGGGGGGGGAATTAAGATATAAGTTAATTTCGCCTCCTGTTTGTCTGTTCCCACAATTTTGTCTTCTTTTTGAGGAATGTTGAGCTGATCTAATGTTGTGGGTGATTTCCCTTCCTCTCCAGGGCATGTCTCCTGACGGAGCTGGTCGCGTAACTGTCAAAGCTGAATGTACGAGAAAAAAAGGGGAGGTTTTCAAACAAAAGGGACCTGATATCTGGCCTCAAAACCTCCAATACCCACTCGTTCATACCTCTCTGATGCCAAGGTGACTGATAGCAAGAGGATCAGGCAGCCATCGTGAGACACGATCAGGCCCCGACAGGCTCCTCCAGGTTAGGTAACGAAAATTCTTATTTCCGCGGGAGAAAGGTGAAAACTTCTTCGTTCGTCTCTTCCCTTTACCTCCTGCGGAATGCTAATAGAAGTCGAGCAAGAGAAAGAAGGTCGAAGACCTAAGGAACTAAACTTCCGTTTGCCACTTAGCAAAAAAATACTAAGGAGAAAGACCTGAACAAAGCCTTCAGGGCTTCAGAAGGAAGATCTCCTTGATGTTCTCTATAAAAATTACGCTTCTCAGCTGTATTTCAGTAATACAAGCGGCGGTAATTTTTACGCTGCTTTGTTATTATCTTTTTCGGGTTGGTGACCGTAATATCACTCCTTGAGATGAATAGATCTGTTTTTAAAACGGTAAATGTTTGGAAAAATTTGTTCCCAGATATTTACCGTTTTATTTTTTGCTGCAAATTTTTAACAGTACCAAAACTTCAGACAAGACCTTGTCAAAAAAGAAATTCTCAAAAAGAGAAGAGGCCGTTTCTCTAGATTTTCTGACGCCAGAGCTTATTGGTGGGGCATTGGATGTGCGTGTCCTGGTGTTTGATAAGCTGATGAGAGCAAGAGAGATAAGCCTTGGTCAAATTTCATGAGTGAAACTAGCAACAGTAAGGAAAACGAAGAGTCTAATGACAGTGGAAGTGAGGTTAATAAGCCTTTGTTAATGATTAAATGTAAAGCCGCCAACAAAATTAGAAAGGGAGATTCTGATGAAAGTGGCTGTGAAATAGAGAAAACTGTCAATGATTAAGGTTAAAAAGGAAAGAAAAGTGAAATTCAAAATTCTTATGATGTAAGAATGAAAACCCCGGGTGACGCATTGAATACAGTACTTGCAAAGATATTACTCTGTCTTTGAATGAATAACAGTAATTCAGTATATATATATATATATATATATATATATATATATATATATATATATATATATATATATATGTATGTATATATATATACATATATATACACACACACACACACACACATATATATATATATATATATATATATATATATATATATATATAATATATTTGTGATTTATATTGTTTCGCAATAGCCAGTGTAATAACGATATTACATTGGATGAAGAAACGGTATCGTGGTGTTATGGCGTACTGCTTTTATACTTAGATGTATAGTAGAAAGATTTAGCTGTTATTAAGTACTAAATTTAATGTTCAGTTTGAGGATTAGTGACATTAATTAGCTTTATAGAATTTTGTTGAAATTGTGTTGTGTTTTTATTTCATATTTTAAATGTGTAAAATATGGGTGTAACAGCTAACCTAATCTGGTTGTTGAATCGGTCATCATCATCATCATCTCCTACGCCTATTGACGCAAAGGGCCTCGGTTAGATTTCGCCAGTCATCTCTGTCTTGAGCTTTTAATTCAATCCTTCTCCATTCACCATTTCCTACTTCGCGCTTTATAGTCCTAAACCATGTAGGACTGGATCTTCCAATTCTTCTACTTGTGGATCCCAGTTAAACGTTTGGTGAACTAATTTCTCGTGGGGAGTGCGAAGAGCATGCCCAAACCATCTCCATCTACCCCTCATCATGATCTCATCCACATAGGGTACTCGAGTAATCTCTCTTATAAAGTCATTTTTAGTCCTGTCCGGCCATTTAACTCCCAATATCCTTCTGAGGGCTTTATTCTTAAATCTACTAAATCTATTGGGGATTGTTTCATTGTTATACGATGACTCTGTCCATAGAGTAACACCGATCTCACTAAACTGATATATAGTCAGATTTTATATGAAATTTTAGGCGATTTGATTTCCAAATTTTACTTAACCTAGCCATTGTCTGATTTGCTTTTTTCATTAGACTCTAATTTTAAAGACCCTGTATTGGAGATCATTGTTCCTAAATACTTAAATGATTCTACCTCATTAATCCTTTCTCCGTCCAATATTTCATCTTCCATTGCACACTCCGTTCTCATCATCTCTGTCTTTCTTCTATTTATCTTTAGCCCCACCTTGTGTGATATTTCATGCATTCTGGTAAGCAAGCATTGCAAATCCTGTGGTGTTCGGCTAAGAAGGACAGCATCATCAGCATACCCTAGGTCTGCTAAATTCCTATCACCAATCCAGTCCAATCCTTCTCCACCATCTCTGGCTGTTTTATACATTACAAAGTCCATGAGGAGGATAAACAGTGACAACACATTCCCTATGAGTACTCTGCTGTTCACTGGAAACTCACTTGATAAAACTCCATTAACATTAGCTTTGCACTTACTATGCTCATGAACAAACTTAATCAAATTTACATATTTAAGAGGAATTCCATAATAACAGGATTCTCCACAAAATTGGCCGGTGCACACTATCAAAGGCTTTTTCATAGTCCACAAATACCATCAAAAGGGGATTTATATATTCTACACATTGCTGTACAACATGTCTCAAAATGAAAATTTGGTCAGTGTAACTTCAACCTTTTATAAATCCTGTTTGTTCATCCCTCACCTTTTCATCAATCTTTCTCTCCAGAGTCTTAAGAATAAGCTAACTATATATTTTCATAACAACCAACGTAAGTGTTATGTCTCTGTAATTATTGCAATCAGTCAGGTCTCCCTTTTTAGCTATTTTCATCAACATTCGTAACTCCCATTCATCAGGTTTTGCCTCTTCATGCCACATTCTACAAAATAATCTTGCAAGTAGTCTGGGAGTCATTTCAATTTCGTCCAGTATCATCTCGGCAGTTATTCCATCGTATCCAGGGGCATTCCATCTCTTTAGTTTTCTGAGGATAGCTTCGACTTCAAACACACTGAATTCATTCATGGGCACATCAAGGTCTCTTTATCAGCTTCAGGTATATCAATCAAAAATTCAAACGTGCAGCATTTTTTTTTTTTTTAAAGGCTGATAAAAGTATTTTTATGGTTTATACATAAAAGATCTGTTTAATGTTGATGCTGTTCTTAAAATATTTTATATTAATTGTTTACAACTTCTCTTATAATTTATTTTATATTATTATTTCCTTTCCTCACTAGGGTATTTTTCCTGTTGGAACCCTTGGCCTATAGCATCCTGCTTTTCCAACTTGGGTTGTAGCTTAGCTAGTAATAATAATAATAATAATAATAATAATAATAATAATAATAATAATAATAATTATGGTTTTGTATCAGTGTTTCTATTGTATGTATCCGAAATATATTGATTTTGGATTACAGAATCGTTACCTAGTCCTTTACTCTTGTAGCACCGAGAACGCTGTTATAACTATTATTATTAATTATTATTATTATTATTATTGTTATTATTATTATTATTATTATTATTATTATTATTATTATTATTTTAACGGAGCATATTTCATTGAAAAGTTCTCTTATAGTGGACTGGATTAAGTAAAAAAATTCTCTACGGATTTTGACGAAATTTTCACCACAGATAGCTCTTAGGTCAGGTCAAGGAAGACCCCTTAAATTTTGGAGATTATCATGGTTTTGTTTTTTCTCAATTCTAAAGATTACGTCAAAACAAATTAAACAGATTTTGACGAAATTTCCACCACATAAATCTTAGGTCCTGGGTGACTCTGTTAACTTTTGGAAATTATCCGGTTCCGGATCCGGTCTCTAGATCCGGATTTATCTGTGTACCTGTCTGTCTTTTTGTCTGTACACAGTATTACGTCAAAACTAGTGGACGGATTTTGACGAAATTTTCACAACAGATAGATCTAAGGTCATGGGTAACCCCATTAAATTTTGGAGATGATTGTATTTTTCCTCATTTCAAAGAACGTTGAAAGAAGATTACGGATTTTTACAAAATTGTCTCCGCAAATAGATTATAGGCCATGGATGACTCCAATAACTTTTGGTGATGATCCAGATCCAGATTGATACATACATATATACATACATACATGCATACATATGTAATATGTGTGTATTGGTTTATATGTTTGTGTACGTGTTTAAGTATTGCCATTAAACGATGGAAATACACCCTATGTGGTAGATGAACCTCTTCTTTGTAGGCTAATGGCATCAGTGCTGTGTCGTTCCTTATGGATTTCAAATGAAAAATCTTATCACATTTTCACTATTCAGAACGATAAGAAAGTCACTAATTGACAGTGGGCAGAGTGTTTGCAGTTACATTCCATTTACTAATATTGTATATTTCCTGGTTAAGGAGAAAATACGGAGTCATGGGTTTTAGGATATGCTAGTTTTTGACACTAAAGATAAAAATGGTTTTGATATTTGATTTATTTTAAAAGAAAAGCTGATGGATTGGTTGTTGGTAAAATGATAGTTAGTAGAAAATGGAAAGGGTAAATAATTATTGCTTCTTGACTATTTAAAAGGTGAAGAGTCGGAAAAAGATTCAGTCACTCGTATAAGTTGGTGGATGCCGGGGTGTTTGAGAGAGATTTCCAATTCACCACTTTATGGACAACAGGTATTTGGGTGCGCGAAATAGGTAGTTGCATATTTGACCAACTTATATGAGTGATTGCACCACATTTAGCGTCTGAATGTTTGTTCCACAGAGGTTAATAGTAGTATTAGTTCAAGGACTGTGTGAGTTAGGCATGGCGGAAAAATCCTTTGATAGTAAGTGTATGCCTCGGTGGGTTTGGTGGATATGAAAAGGTGGTTGTACCAAGTGATATATAACAAAGATATGTTACAGGGAATAGATTGTTGTTTTTGGAAGGTATTATATAAATGATAATGAAGAGAGTTTCATCAAGATGTGTTTGGAAATGGAGCTTGATTGATAGAAATACATTGTTTATATGCAAGGTGCAGAGTAGCTGGAAGGGCACCTTCATGTCTGTAAATGTGGGAAGAGAAGTGGCTCAAGTTATATCTGATCATGATTTGATGGAGTGAAAGTAAAATACTTTTACTTTTACTTTTAGGGGTTTATTTCTCGCCCTCCATCAGACACTAAGAGTCTGTTCAGGCGGGCCTTGGTGTGTGAAAATAATTTCTTTCCAGTTAATATTTTGCTCTTTATCTTTTCATTTATTCGCTAGCATTTGTATTCAGGCTTAATAGTTTTCAGATCACTATTATAACACTTTCCAAAGAGATAAGTCTTCAGGTTTTTCTTTAAAGCTGCCACATTTTTGCTATTGACATCAAGTGGAAGGTCGTTGAAGAGTCTCGGTGCAGCATAACAAAACGTTCTTCCTCCTATTGCATGATTCACGCTAATTTCGAATAGTCTATATGGGTCATCAGCATGTCTAACTCTTATAGCAGCGCTAGTAGCTTGAGGGTAGGGGACCAAGCAATCACGAAGATATTTAGGTTTAACACTTGTAAGTACTTTGTGAGTCAACAAACAAATCTTAAATTCAATTCTAGCCTTAACAGGTAACCAATGTAGATCGAACAGTGCAGGAGTTATTCTCTCCCGAGGTTTAATGCCTTTTATCAGTCTAGCCGCCCGGTTTTGCACATTTTGAAGCTTTCTTAGTAGTGTATTGGGCAATTTATAGTACAGAGAATTGCAATAATCAAGCCTTGATATTACGTGACTCATCACTAAATTTTTTTTACTGCCCTCTGTTAAATATTTTCTAATAAATGCTATGTTTCTCAGGTGATAGTTACACACTTTCACTCAGTTCACTATTGGATCCCTCATTGACAAATTATAATCTATCAGTACACCCAAATTTTTCACAATTTTTCCTAACATCAGCGTCACCAATTTTTATACTTTGAAATAGCTGGTAAATCTTCAAAGCCACCTTTGTGCCAAAAAACATACATTCTGTTTTATCATCATTTAATTTAAGCTTTTTCCTCTGCATCCATGTTTTTTATTCCAGTCATTATCTCATCAGTTTTCTTCTTTGTATCTTGTGTTGTTGAAATTGAAAGGTAGAACTGAGTATCATCTGCTTATAGTTTAAAGCCCACTTTTTGTTTTTTCAAGATGTGTGATAGCTCGATATTATATATGTTGAACAAGATAGGGTCCAGAACACTACCCTGTGGTACACCTTTCATAAGAATTCTCTCACTGGATCGGTTTCCAGAAACTTCTACAATAGTTTTCCTGTTCGTTAAGTAGCTTCGCAAAAATTCCAGTGCTTCCTCAGTCACTCCAATGGACTTTAAGTCGTCAAGTAAGTACTCGTACACAACAGTATCGAAAGCAGCACTAAGATCTAACATAATCAAAATTCCACACTTTCCCTCATCAAGAAGACCTATCATATCATTCATTATTGAGCATAAGGTAGTTTCTGTAGAGTGATTAGCTCTGTAGGCCGATTGATTTTCCGGGAATACCTCTAACTCATCAATATGTGCCCATAATTGCTCACCTATGATTTTTTCAATAAGCTTCGACATATAGGATAAATTTGAAATGGGCCTATATGAATTTAGTTCATTTACATCACCTTTTCCTTTGTATATTGGTTTGATCAACGCAGTTTTTTCACAGCTAGGAAAACAGGATTGTGATATACTTAGGTTAATTATATTCAGGTAAATATTATATACAACTTGCTTGTTTGGAGTTTCACTTATTGAACTGTTTGGGAAAGGGTCGTTTCCACAATATGTATTCTTCATCTCTCTCATAACCTTTAACAAGTCGTGCATATTTATTTCCTTAAATTTCATTAACTTCTTACCCTCCTTCACTGGCATAACCGACTGTCCTTCTAAGTGATTTTGGGGGAAACCTCTATAAATTTTATCAATTTTTTCATTGAAGAATATAGCAAATTCCTCTGCACAGACATTATCAGGCAAGACATATTTTTTCTTTAATCCCATCAAATCAGCTAGGTTTTTGTGAAACTCCCTCATGTTATTATTTTTTTTACTCTCGCCGTTGTAGAATTTTCTTTTTGTTTTTTCTAACAGGATGTTATAGTCATTGCTGGCCTTATTATATAGATTTCTGGCTTGTGAGGATTTGGCTCTTTTCCATCTAACTTCCATCTTACGTCTATGTCTTTTTGCCTTTAATAGCTCACTATTATACCATCTAACATTTTCGTGTACAACTATTTGTTTGCTCTTTATAGGACACTTGGTCTCATACATTTTTCCAAAATTGTCATTATATTTTTTGGTATAACACCCAACACATTCTCTATCTACCATATGTTCACATTGTATGTTCTCACAAGACATTTGCGCTACACTAGCTTCAATAAAATTCTCAGCATCGAAATTTTCCCGTTCCCTATATGTGATCCATTTCTTCAATATTCTGATGCGATTTATATTAACATCAAAAGTGATGAGTTTGTGTTTTTGAGATCTCAAAGTCTGGTTCCACTTCAAGGTTTCTTATTAGGTCAGAATCTTTCCCACATATGACCAAGTCGAGTGTATGACCACCTACTGACGTTGATACCAAAACACTGTTTATTAAATTAAACATCTCAAATACTTCCTTGAGTTCTTTAGCCTTATTATCATTTTCATCATCTACCCAACAATTAAAGTCTCCACCAATTAATGTATTTTTAATATCGTCCACCACACTCACAAGAATACTAAATTCTTCAATGAATTTCCCCATATTACTCCCTGTTGGTCTATATAATGATATTATATTCAATACCTTATTGTTTCTTGTCAGTTTTAAACAGATATATTCAAACGTTTCAAATACTATTTCATTCATGATAGAAACCCTAGAGAAGGTTTTCGACACGAAGACACCCAGTACTCCTCCAGTTTTATCCTTTCTTGGTACGTGGTAGAAATCATGAGTACACGGCGTCATCTCCTGAATCTTTGAGTTATCACTAATATTTCCCTGCAACCAAGTTTCAGTTAATAAGCATAAATCTAATTCCATTTCATTAATAAGATTTCTAATCTTTATGGTTTTATTCCCCACTGATGGAATATTTATCAGACCACACTTAATCAATGGGCTAGACTCCATGATCGGTTCTATTTTTTATCCTGATAAGCTCCTCCTTGTATACTTTACAGTTTTCATCATATGCCTTATGATTCGTATCATTGTAATTCTTCATTGAGCAGTTATGACACTTTTAACGTATTTACACTACAATCCGTGGTTCAGTGTTCCTGGCTACACTTGGCTCATACCTGAGTCTTGCTACAACTATCTGCAGTATGACCAAATTCCTGGCATTTATAACGCTGAAATACATTGTAGGAATCATAAATTTGGCCGCATCCTTTAAGCGTGGTATATACTCTATCGTGGTATATACTCTCTAGAAATATAATTGAAAGTTGGAGAGGGAAAAATTAAAATATGGAGTAATTGTAATTAAATGAAGAGTATTAGATAAAATGTAAGTGAGAATAGAATGTAAGGAGAAAATTGATTACCTATAGTCAAGTGGTATAGATAAATAAGTGGAAGGAAAAGTGAGAAGTTAAAATTCTATGATGAGGTTCTCATTAACAGTGCGAATGCATATGAGTGTGGGAAAACAGGGAGGAAAAAATCAGTACGTAGTGGAATAAGAGAAGGGGACCATGGATATTATTGAATATAAGGTACTGAGTCTAACTTGGTGGATTGAAATTATCATTCAGTAGCTTACAATTGCTCAAGTGAAGAAACTATCGTGGTGTAAACAAGTGGATAGGTAAAGTAGCCAAGGGAAGTGTGTGAGAGAAAACTAATGCTAGGTTTGATAATAGGTGGAAGAAGGGCACCTATTGGGGGTGTAAATTGTTATACAGGGAAGTAAATGAAGTGATAAAATCGAATGGGCAAATGGTTGAGAAAAAAATGCAAATGGAGAATGCTGTGTGAAGAAAATGTATTTCTGAGCTGATGCAAGAAGTACCCTGAAGATCTTTGAATTAGAAAGATAGATCATCTCATGTGAATGATGCGGGAGTGAAAATGGTTTTGGACACTAGGTTGGCAATTAGTACTTTTAAGAATGGAAACACTTCTAGAATTGATAGAATTACAAGTAAGATGTTAAAGCACAGTGTAATTGAAGGGTTAACTAGAGTCAGGTACAAAAGCTATGGATATGTTGCAAAGGAATAGTTGTAAGAAATAATTGTCCCATTATATAAAGGTGAATGAAATAGAGCCTGCAGTAAGTGCTATAATATTTAACTTTATTTAGTAGAGAAGTTGTAGGGTATGTTCTTTGGTATTGAAAGTAAGACTGTAGGACAATAAGATTTTATATTTCATAGGGTATATCTAATTGGTGTTAGATGTAATGACGAGAAACATTGTAAACTAGTAGAAGATTTTGAAAGTTCTTGGAATAGAAGATAATGGAGGAAAACAATGGAAGTGTAAAGGCATGACTTAATAGAAAAACCAGGTAAATAAAGCACTGAATGTTAATACAGATGCTGAAAGAATGATAGTGGTTAGTAGATGAGAGTATATTTAAGGATTAATATGATAATGAAATAAGAAAAAAAGTTGAGTAATAATGGGTGGAACAGAAAGTAGCAAGATGTGACAATGGAAGCACAGTGGGATTGCTATAATGAATTGATGAACTAACTCTCTGATATGGAGGAAAGCATTATGTTATTCAAATGAAAGAAAGGATATTGAAGCTGTTGAAGTTAACTCTTTGCATAGAAAATGTGGTATAAGATTTGAAAGAATGAGAAATGTGGACGTTAATGTAAAAGTGGTAAAAGTGTTTGTCCAGAAAAAAGGAGAAATAAAATTGTTTGAGTTTGTTGGGTCATTTGGAAAAAAGGGGTCACAAAATAAATGACAATGTATTATTTGGAGGTGTGTTGTACTTATACAAAAGCACTCATGTTCTTTTTCCATCCATGGTCATTTTCACTATTCTCTATCCCTGGTTTCCAATTACCCGTATAACCTTACATTCACTATAAAATTTTGCCCCTTTCAAAAACTTCAAACTCTTTTACAAGTTTCTGAAATTTCTCTTCACTGTCACTAATGACCCTATTACCCTCATTCAACTACTCTTTGCACGCATATCATGTTCTTTCTCTGACCTTGCATTGCCATATCAATGAAGATATTTTACAGCCATGAAGGAATAAAACACCCTTGTCTCAAGCATGCTTTCACGCTAAACCAGTGACTCGCCTGCTAACATATTGTTATACAAGCTTTTCTTTCTTTAAAAAAAAAATTTAACCACTCAAAAAGTCTATACTTTATACCAGACATTATCAGCATTCCCTTCATTGCATCTCTATCGATCTAATCATAAGCTTAGTCTATGTTCAAGTATGCTGCATACATTTTTTCCTTAACCCTGAAACTAATAACAGCTGTTCCATAACAAACACTTGATCCTACTTGTAAACCTACATTGTTCATCACATAGTCTTGATGTCAATTGCCTTATTGCCTCGTACAAAATCATCCATACAAAATTATTTCACTATCCTTCGCTACCTGTACCTTAATGCAATGGGACAGTCAATATTGTAGCGGTGCCGAGTGAGGGTTGTGAACTCAAAGGCTGGATGCAATCAACTGAGTTATATTGTTATAGAACAATCTCCTTTATATACAAAACCTCAAGGCAACAGGACATAACAAGTTAACAAGACAGACAATGTTACAGAGGAAACAGCAGACATGAATTTTCATGTTCGTTTAGTGCGAGGGAAGAGCGAAGATACAAGCATAATATATGCAAAAGGAATTATGTACAATTGTGTGACACACGGTTGGTACATGGCTCCATGGAGGGGCGAGGGAGGTGGGGGTGGAAGGCAGTGGGAGCGAGTCGACTTCCGGGGTCACCAATGTAACGGTGCCGAGTGAGGGTTGTGAACTCAAAGGCAGGATGCAATCAACTGAGTTATATTGTTATAGAACACTCTCCTTTATATACAAAACCCCAAGGCAACAGGACATAACAAGTTAACAAGACAGACAATGTTACAGAGGAAACAGCAGACATGAATTTTCATGTTCGTTTAGTGCGAGGGAAGAGTGAAGATACAAGCATAATATATGCAAAAGGAATTATGTACAATTGTGTGACACACGGTTGGTACAATATACATAAATATTCCTTTATAATATTTGCTTCTTCTATACAGATTCAGCATCTCACATATAGTACATTGCCTCCTGGTATCTTTCCATTCTTCAATCTCTGAATCTCTTTCCTTACATTCTGAATAATCACTTCCGCAAGGACTCTCAGCCTTGTGTCAAGTTCCTCAAGTCTTGTATTGCGTGAATTTGCCCCGCTTCAATCTTCCCCATTCAACTAACCCTCAGAATATCATTCCATCGACTGAGGATAGTTCTCATGTCAGATATCTAACCCAATGCATGTTTTTATCCTAGGTCAATTTGTTCATTAACCGTTATCTTTGCATATAGTTTCTTGTAGAATGACTTTTTATCATCCACAAAGTTTTTCCCTTCCTATTCTTGATAACCATCCTTATCTCTAATCATGTGTGTATATATATATATATATATATATATATATATATATATATATATATATATATATATATATATATATATATATATATATATATATATATATATACATATATATATATATATATATATATATATGTATGTATGTATGTATGTATGTATGTATGTATGTATAAATATGTAAATATACATACATATGTATGTATTTTCCCCAAACCCAACCTGCTACAAACTCAAACTCTTACTTATATTCTTTTGTAGTCCTGGTCAAAATACATTCAATATCACAAGTTAATTAGCCAAACAATCCAATGAACTGTATAATTGTGGAAGAACGTCTGTGGAGACAATCTTTCACCTCGGTCACTACCTACACTAAGAGAGAAAGATCCCAACTGCTAATGGAGCTACTCTACATACTGCCTTTAACCCTGGATAGGTACGGTGGGTCGTTTGCGACCCCGAGCGTCAAAAAAAAACAGGTTTTTCTCACGTGACTCACCCCTGTGACTGAATTTGTGGGTGATCGACCTGCAGGAGGTGTCTCCCCTACACGCTCTAGTAGTGTCCAGATGTGCATTGCTGTAGCTGTACTCCTTCCCCGATTTCTGAGACGCGTCGGGGTCGTTCGCGTCCGAGTTTACCCTTCTGAGGTAGTTTGCATAATTATCAAAGTTATTACGTATTATGAAATTGTCGTAGAATGGTGCAACTTGTATAGGTTATCAGTTGTGGAAAGTCTTGGTGGATTGTTTGGCTACCATGTGCATGTTTTTTTTTTTAGTTAAAATGTCGTTCATCACCACGAGGACCATTTTACCGCGAGTGCCCCTTTTTCATTTTTTTTCATTTTTTTGCCAAGTCATTTTTCCGTAAGATATTGCCAAATAGTGTCGTAAAACTTTTGCTTGTTTAGTGTTGGAAAGTGTGTCTAGATGATCTGGCTACCCATGCATGACTTTGTTTTTGTCAGATACGACGTAGTTATTGGTATATTGGGTATTTAACTGCGGTTACCAATTTCTGTTTTTTTTTTCAATATTTGTAAAAATTACTACGTAGTAAGGAATTGCCGTATATTATTCATTTTTTTTTCATGTTTATGTGTTAGAAAGTGTGCCTTGATGGTTGGGCTAACACGTGCATGTCTTTTTTTTTATCTGAGATGTCGTATATTAGAATGTCGGGCATTTTACCGCGAGTGTCCCTTTTTAATTTTTTTTAATTTTTTTGCCAAGTCATTTTTCCGTAAGATATTGCGAAATAGTGTCGTAAAACTTTTGCTTTTTTAATGTTGGAAAGTGTGTCTAGATGATCTGGCTACCCATGCGTGATTTTGTTTTTGTCAGATACGACGTAGTTATTGGTATATTGGGTATTTAACTGCGGTTGCCAATTTCTGTTTTTTTTTCAATATTTGTAAAAATTTACTACGTAGTAAGGAATTGCCGTATATTATTGATTTTTTTTTCATGTTTATGTGTTAGAAAGTGTGCCTTGATGGTTGGGCTAACACGTGCATGTCTTTTTTTTTTATCTGAGATGCCGTATATTAGAATGTTGGGCATTTTTCCGCGAGTGCCCCTTTTTATTTGTTTTGCATTTTTTTGCTTAGTCATGTTACCGTAAGGAATTGGCAAGTAGTGTCGCAAAACTTATATTTTTATAGTGTTGGAAAGTGTTTCTAGATGATCTGGCTACCCATGCCTATTTTTTTTTTAGCCAGATATGGCGTATATATAAGTATGTGTTCGATTTTCCTGTGATTGCCATTTTTTCGTTTTTTCACATTTCTTTCAAAATTACTACGTACTAAGGAACTATCACAGAGTAATATTTCATTTATATGTTTATTTGTCGGAAAATATGCCTTGATGGTTTGCCTAGCACGTGGCTGAAATTTTTTTTTTCTGAAATGCCGTATATTAGAATGGCCATTTTTCCCAATTCTTTCAAAATTACTACGTACTAAGGAACTATCACAGAGTAATGATTCCTCTAGATGTTTATTTGTCGGAAAATTTTGTTTACTTTTTTTTTGATTGAATATCATCAAATTTTTTTAGCTAAAATATTGTTTTACATTTTTTTTTTCGATTTTATTTCCCTTCAAAAAAAATTTTTTGGGTCAGAATTTTAATTTTATAGTCGTAAAATAATTGACAATTATCCAGCAACCCACCATACAATTTTTATGCATATCCAATAATAATTAGATTAGTAAATAACACCTTGATATTGACATACCCTTCCTATATTTCAAGTGGCAGATTAGGGAGTCTGAGTCAGTGTGGTTGGCGGCCATTTTGTGGACATATCCGAAGCGTAAGCTGCCCTATCTATATATATTCTTGTTCCCTATAGAATTTGTGATATTTTGGTATATTGTTACCTGCATAAATATCATATTATATATTAAATATATGTATTTTTTTACGAAATTTCCAAGTACTCAAAAAATTACCTTTAGATATGGCCCCTGATATAAATGTAATTTACAAAATAATGAAGATTTTTTTACATATTTCTATTTTAGGATAACATATGTTTATTCCCTAAAAAAATTAGCCACTTCCTATTTCATTTGGGTACCCAAAAAAATTCATGAAATTTGGACAAATTTTTTTGGCCAAAAAAAGTTACCCTTTTTTTCTCATTTCAGATCTTCACCTCCATGGGTCTGACTTCATCCAAAATACATCAAGATGTGTCCTAAACATTCAAGAATCAATTCCTAAAAGGATTTGTGTATATATGTATAAACTTTTTTTTTATGAATTTTTATGTCAGGTCTTTTTTTTTTTCTACTTAATTTTATAAAATATTTATAATAAATAGTTTTTCTGCAGATGAGTAGTATTTATCTTTACAGTTGTTTTAAGCATTCATTGAAGTTTTTTTTTGGCAAAAGAAAAAAGGAGGTTACTGCAAAAACTGATTTTTCAAGAATTTTTTTTGGCGTCGGGGTCGTTCGCGTCCGAGTATACCCTTAAAGGGGTGTCCGAGGACCGTACCTATCCAGGGTTAACCCTGTTTTTACACTTGCTCCTATGCTCATGATATTAATGCCCTTCCTTTCCTATAACAGGTAGTAGGTTGGCTAGGGCACCAGCCACCCGTTCAGATACTACCGGTAGAGAGTTATGGTGTCTATTGACTGGCCAGATGGTAATACATTGGATCCTAGTCTCTGGTTACGGTTCATTTTCCCTTTGCCTACACACATCCACAATGAATAGTCTGGCCTATTCTTTACATATTCTTCTGTCCTCATAAACTTGACAACAGATTACTAAACAATTCTTCCTCACTCAAGGGGTTACTGCACTAATTGTTCAGTGGCGACTTTCTTCTTGGTAAGGGTAGAAGAGACTCTTTAGCTATGGTAAACAGCTCTTCTAGGAGAAGGACACTCCATAATCAAACTATTGTTCTCTAGTCTTGGGTAGAACCATAGCCTCTGTACCATGGTTTTCCACTCTCTTGGGTTAGAGTTCTGTTGCTTGAGGGTACACTCGAGCACACTATTTTATCTTATTTCTCTTCCTCCTGTTTTGTTAGAGTTTTTATAGTTCATATAGGAGATATTTATTTTAATGTTGTTACTTTTTAAAATATTCTGTTTTCCTTTTTTCATTTCCTCACTGGGCTATTTTCCCTGTTGGAGCCCGTGGCCTTATAGCATCCTGCTTTTCCAACTAGGGTTGTAGCTTAGCTAGTAATGATAATAATAATATATGTCTTACATCTTACCATCTATCTAACTCTTTATAGCCCTTTAGCCCTTCTTGTCAGCCTATCAGGATGCCTGAAAACTTTAAATCAATCAATCAATCTTGTCAGCCTACTTTATAGCACTTCTAAAATACACATTTTATTATTCCATTGTTGTTCAATCTTTCCTCATAACTAAACCACTTCAAAATATCTTGATCTATCCTTATCCTTACACCAGCATTTTAGCCTGTTTTATATATATATATATATATATATATATATATATATATATATATATATATATATATATCCTTATTCCAGACTACATTAATTCCTCTGACACTACACGGTACACATTAAGCAAACGTTCATTTCAAACAGTTTTAATATATTTCTTTCACTGTCATTCAATATCCACAGTTTACTTCCATAAAGAATTGGTTTTGAGCTCAGGCTGCTTTTCTCTGTTACTGCGTTCGATCTCAGCTATCATCCACAAGTCCAGTCATTGAAGACAGGTACTTCAATAGCTTTTGTCAAGGAAAAGGACTTGGGGATGGCAACTTGGCCCTCAAGAACTTTCTGATGTACAAGGAGACTGATCTTTACTTGGGTCCCACCATTTCAAGGGGAAGTTATATATATATATATATATATATATATATATATATATATATATATATATATATATATATATATTTATATATTATATATATATATGTATATATATATATATATATATATATATATATATCTTTTGTATGTCCAGCCAGGTTCATTTCTTTTTATTACATGTTATTAGAATATCCTCTACTAAAGTTTGCTCTCGTATCCATGTTGCTGTTTTTCTGTCTCTTAGTGTTATTCCCACCATTATTCTTTCCATAGCTCTTTGAGTTGTAACTGGTTTATGTTCTAAGGCTTTAGTAAGGCTCAAAGTTTAGGATGCGTAAGGTAATACAGGTAGGACAATCTTATTAGATATTTTTCTTTTTAGAGAAAGTGATATTTTACGTTTTATGAAATTTTGTTTACCAAAAGCTATCCATCCCATGCTTATACTTTTAATCTCGATCTCATGTCCTGAGGAAGCACTGACACTCTGACCAAGTTAGTTAATGCATTGTCTATCTGTAGAGGTTCATCTATAATCCTTATTTGTTGTCTCTACATTTTCATTAAACATTATCTTAGTTTTACTCTTATTCACTATCAGTCCTACA
Source organism: Palaemon carinicauda (assembly GCF_036898095.1). Lineage (NCBI taxonomy): Eukaryota > Metazoa > Arthropoda > Malacostraca > Decapoda > Palaemonidae > Palaemon > Palaemon carinicauda. Next base: position 74,501,621 of record NC_090748.1, read on the forward strand.
TTTATGCTTTCTCTTTTAAAATCTTTTATCATGTTTTACAATTCTTCAGATGATTCACTAAACATAACTGCGAATCTTAAGTATTTAAAGTATTCCCCATTAATATTAATTCCAACGTTTTCCCGATCTGAATTTTTTAAAACTTCATCTAGGCATGCTGTGATTAACTTAAGAGAGATTGAGTCTCCCTGTCTCACTATCTGTATGTAGTTCTTGGAATGCTGTACTTCCGGTATAGATATCTTCAAGTGTTCTAACATATGATTCCTTTATTTCTTGTCTTTGAAGAGCTTTCATTACTACTGAAGTTTTGACGGAATCAAAAGCTTTTTCATGGTCTTTATATATATATATATATATATATATATATATATATATATATATATATGAATATATATATAAATATATATATATATATATATATATATATATATATGAATATAT